>NW_020897738.1:7923780-7952333 GCF_003984885.1 Neopelma chrysocephalum
GGGGGGCCGGGGCCGGCTCAGGCCCGGGGGCGGTCGGGGCTGGCGGGGAGCGGGAGCCGCCGGCCCGGCTCCGGGCGCTGCGGGCCCCGGGCCTCCCGCTGCACCCGCCCGGGCCGTGACCGAGCCCCGGTGCCCTCTCGGTTTGGGGGGTTTCAAGCAAAATCGGTGGGTTTCGTGCAGCTCCCACCCCC
The DNA here is from genome assembly GCF_003984885.1 of Neopelma chrysocephalum. Taxonomy (NCBI): domain Eukaryota; kingdom Metazoa; phylum Chordata; class Aves; order Passeriformes; family Pipridae; genus Neopelma; species Neopelma chrysocephalum. Next base: position 7,923,972 of record NW_020897738.1, read on the forward strand.
CCGTGAGGTTGGCGTGCCTGCATCTGTGTGTGTGTGTCTGTCTGTCTGTCTGTGCGCAACACAGGGATACAAAAGAATTCTTAAGCCGAAATACTCGAGTCTTTGGTATCGGGAGTGGGATGTACAGGTGAAAGCTGTTCTCCATCGCCCGGTTATTAAAATGTGTTTTGTGACAAGGATAACAAACCATCTCGTGCTGGTGGGGTTTTCCCGAGGTGCGAGCAGTCAAAACCTTGGTTGCCTTTTGTCTGTAATTCCTCTTGGTGACCTGTCATGTGGTGTCTGTTTGCTGTACAACGGCAGTTCTCCTGGAAGTTTTATTGTGAGATTTATTATACTGAAAGTCTTTAAAAATCAATAACAAATCGCAGTGAAGGTATTAAATCTCTTTCTCTTTGTGGAGATTTCTCCTTTGGAAATGTTTTCTGGCTCCTTCCCAGCTCACCTACATCACCGTGTTCTCCTGTGTGCCCTGAGCTGTTTGCGGCTTCAGTAACGTTTGGGAGATGGTGGTGGTGTTTTGGGTGACCAGGGCAGGGTGGCACAGTAGCAGTTACACAAGTACTCTCTGGAAATGTGGAAGGAATGTGGCTCAAAGTGTTTGTGTTCATGTAAAAATGCAATCAAAATATTCCTGACTTGACATTCTCCCCACAGCTCCCTCTTTTTTTTTTTTTTTTTAACCAGGGGTTTCTTAGGTTTCTTTAGTAATTAAGAACCATAGCATTTTGTAATCTGAATTCATCTGTCAGTAACTATTTGAACAAAATTTAAATACTTGAAGGGACTGTGTACAATACAACAGTTTCTGTCAGATTTTATTAGTTGGCTGGATCTTTACCCACGGGTTAAATCTGAATGCCTGGAAAATAAATATAAAATTCTATAAACTGTGTTTGGAAATCCTCCTCTTGAGTGGTCATAGGAGAAGGCAGTGTTGAACTGCAGCCCAGCCCACGTTCTGAGTGCCAGTGTGTGCTATAATGAGTAGTTCAGGTTCTGTGCAGTGATACATACTCATCATTCTGCAGTCAAGTAAACAGTAATGATGTAATTTAATTTTTAAAAAACTCTGAATTCTGTACTGCATTCTAGCTGTACTTAAATGGGAGTAGGTCCTTAAAATGAAATATATGGTATGAAAGTCCAGACTGTCATATACAGAGCAACACGCTGCTCTGAATACTGGCTTGCTTCTTAAAGCAGAGGCCAAAGAGGCATTTCCATTAAGAGACAGTGATCTTAAATGAGCTGTCCTGCTAAATATTATCTTCATGCATTGTTATGCGGTGTATCAATGGTACTAAAAAAAAAGTGACCTTAAAAAAACTGTTAAACAGATCGCTTTTTATCCCCAAAGCTGGATTCTTGAGTGTATTTCATTGGCTCTGTTATCACCCCATGTCCTGGTTCTGTGTGTCAAAGCTGAGCTGGAGAGCAATCTGTGGGCACTGCTTTATTTTTATCTCATATTTTCAAAGCTCTAATAAATGTTTGTAAATTTTGTTTCTAGAGGATGCAGGTCCTTGGTGATTCCGACTTTGGCTGCGAGCTGTTCTCCTGATCTGGGGTTGGCAGCTGCCTGCTGCACACCAGCAGCTGTACAGCCCAGGACTGTGCTCCCCTGGAACACCTGGGTGCCCTTGTTGCTGATGGAGAGAAACAGGACTTGGTAGTTCACTTGGTGGCAAATTATTCAGAAGAAAAACCTTCCAGGGATCTGGATCGTTTTTACCATGGACTCCTCATCTGTCCAGCAGGATGTTCACCTGGAGAACAGGAGCAGTAATGGGGCTCCTGGCAGCTCTGAAGAACTTTTGGGTTGTAAAGCCAAGTCACAGCCACTTATTACAGATGAAATTAACAGTAAGTTATTTCATATACATCAAATAATTTCCTAGACTAACCCAGGCGTTTATACAGTCACACTTTATTGTTCAGGTGATGCTGAAGGACTTTTTTTCCTTGAGGTCAGGAATTTCTTGTACAGCAGTTTTAAGCGAGTTTGGTGAAGGTTCTGTATACGAGGAAAATTATTTTTGTTGTAGAACTTGTTCTTTCAAAAGCAAAACCCAACTATTAACTTAAGTACTGTTTGCTGTCAGTTGAGTATTTGTTGTTCAGGGTGTTACTCTGTCTTCTGATAGTGTTTCCAAAAGTGTACACCTGAAATTATCTAGAACCAGCAGTTCTGAAATTATTGTTATGGAGGAAGCTCATGACTGGTATAATTTATTCTGGGAAAAGAAATTTTCCTAATAAATTAAATTGCTTAGGCAAAACCCAAAATGTTCTTTTAAAGTCTCCCTAAACTTCCCTTTATGGAAGAGAGATGCTGGCATGTACTCTCCAAATTATCTCAAAATAACTTTTATATGTACACAAGCTCTATAATAAAATAATCATGCAGCTGTTTACAAGAAATTTGAGAGACCACTGATCTGAGTAGGTTATAGAATCAAACTTGAGTTGGAGGGGAGCTCTGTGGGTTGTCTAGTCCAGCCTCAGGCACAGGGCAGACCTGGTTCTGGAGCAAGATCAGGTTGCTCAGGGCCTTGTCCTGTTGAATTCTGGAAGTCTCTGCAGAGGGAGGTTCAACAGCCCCTCTACCCATTGCAGTGTTCAGGTGCTTTCACTGTGAAAACATTTTCCTTGGGCTGAGTTGGAGTCTCCCTGTTTCCCTGGCCGGAGTGTGAGGATGTGTGCTGGTGGTGGGTGGAGGGGGTGTGTTCCCTGTGGCTCTGTGGATACACAAAAGGTTCCTTGTGTGCAGGATGGTGACGTGAGGAAGTTGCAGCCTTCTCATACCACAGGTTTGTCATCCAGTCCCTGGCAAGAGAGTGGAGGCCTGAGACTTTATTTACATTTCTTACACTGCCCATTACCAGCCTGGCAGAGTGGAGTTATGTGATGATTGATTCATCTTTTATGAACTTGGAGATCACTTGTCCCTGCTTTCTCCTGTGTTGGACAATTGAATTGTGGCTTACAAATAGGTAGTGTGTCTTCCTACTGTTTTTATTCTAATTGCATCTCTGCTGTTCTAAAAAGACCGCAGCTGTATTGACTCTATGCAATTAAATTACTTTGGTTCAAGTAGTGTTTAGATTCTGAGTGTCTCGTGGCCTCAGGAAGTTGCCAGGAAACCATTCCTCCAGAATTTTGCTCCAGCATCTCTTTTGTGTATGTATACCACTGGCAGTAGTGAAGAAAAAATTGTAAATAAAGAGTAAACCAGATGAAGCACTGGCTGCAGTGTCTGAGACATGGGCAGAAACAATATTTCTGAATGTGTGAGCTGTCTTCTTATTTTTGGTTTCTTGTGGCTATTCTTAGCACTGACCTCTATTTCAATTTTGGTTTTGACCATCTTTTAGTTTGAAAATGTTAGTCATTACTAAGCAGTCTTGTCCTCTGTCCTCCTTTACATACTCGTTGCACCCTCCCTTTCCATTGTGCCGGTAAGTGTTTTTGTGACGTGATCTAAATCAGAGAACTGATTCAGGCTACAGTGGCCCGAAAATGTTGTCTGCGTGACAAATCAGATACTCAAAAGTGTTTTGATTCAAATCTTAGAGAGTTTATGGGTTTTGGCAGCCCAAGACTGAAAGCTTTTTATTTTTGCCCCCATTGGGTTTCCTCCTTGAGTTCCCTCTGTGCTGGGTCACTGTACAAACAGCTGTGCTGCTGAAGGGAGGAGACACTGCAGAGGTGGGAACAAATGCTCAGGGGTGGGAATTTGGCTTTTCCTCTTCAAATTACTCTGCAGTGAAATTTGACTGCACTTCAAAGGAAACCTTCTGCTTTCTTCAGTAAGGAAAGGGAAAACAATGAAAAGGTCCTACCCCCCTACCTGTACTTTTTTCCATGTGGCTCATTTAATTTCAGGGTGCACTTCAATGTTCTCCACATACATCATTGATTGATAATAGCTTTATTTTTTAGTGGTGGTTTTGCTTTCAGAAGTTTGCAGCGATTCATTATATGGGGAGAAAAAGTTTAATAGCAATAGGTTAGTGGGCTAGTCTAAATCAATAATTAAAGTTTTATTGAATCTTTGTAATCAACTTCCTGGCTACAGAACATCATCGTAGAAACACTTTGTTTTGGGAGGATATGTTTCTCAGTTCTAGGTTGGGTTTTTTTCCTTCCCCTCATATCTTCCTTGAGCAGACTTTAAAAAAAATACAAACTGCTTATTCAAGTCTGTAGCTCTGAGAGGAGATGAAAAATGGGAAGAGAAAATTTGATTTTTGCACTTGCAAATACTTTGTGATCATAAATGTAAAATATTTTCAAACACCTTTTAGAAAAAATAATGAAGTCTTATGTGTTATTCCAGTGAGTTCCAGTTACTCCAGTGGTACAAAGTATGGGAATGAACAGAAAGGCAGTGGTTATTTTAGTACTCTGCTCATTTGAGATCTATAGTAATTAATTTAGATATACACAGGGTTTTTTTGCAACAGCAGGTTCATAAATGTAAGTAGTTGCCAGCCAATCAAAGTAGAAGTGTGTGAGAAATCCAAAGTATAAACCTGTGAAATGTTTAACTGGTTTTGAATATGCGTTTTTTCCTGATGGAAAAGAAAAATCTAATATTAGTAAGTGGGGATAAAATTGGTGTTAAAGTGGTTCTTGAATTGCATTTTACTTGGTAGATTTTAATTTTAATTGTAGATTTTAATTGGTAGATCTATTATTTTGATCCATGTGAGCTTCGCTGCTGTATTTTTGCTGAAGACATCCCATTTGAAAAAAATGTAAACTCAGTTTAAAATTGAAAAACTGCTTGGCCCAGGCTGGAAGTGGGAATGGTGGATGCTTTCTCCCCAGTGCCCAGCAGAATATCAAACAGCTGAATCATTCAGCACAGGCCTGCAGTTGCTGAGTCTGATTTGTAGTAGGTTGCCCCTCAGTTACTTACACTCAGTGTTTCATGCTTCTAAACCTAATAAGATGTAAAAACCTACGTGAAGTTTTGAAGATATTTTTATATGATCACTTTTGAGGTCCTGATTGAAGGCAGCACGGGAAAGCAGTGAAAGGTGCTTGTTCTGGTCTTTCTAAATAGAGAACTAAAAGTCCTTTATAAAATTTCTCCTGCCAGTTGCTGTCAGCAGTGATTTCCACATTCTTACAGTTTAAAGGCAATAGCAGTAGCATTGTGTTTGGGTGAAGGTGTGGAGCTAAATGGGGTGGCTTAAGGGGTGGCTCAATAAAACTTTCTTTTCCAGCTACCAGTAATAACATCAACGAAGTGCCAAACGAGGAGGGAAGTCTGGAGATGAACAGCACAGTGGACACCTGCCAGAATGGGCCAGAGTCGCTCTTCCCTGACTCTCCTGTGTCTTTTGACCCCACCAACTGTGAGCAGGGTGAAGAGTCATGCCCAGGTGTGACTGGTTTCCATGACAGCCTAAGGAAGTCTCAGGGAACTAGTGCTGAGGGCATAGTTCTTAGAAAAGAAGCTTTGCAGTCTCTCAAACTAAGTCTTCCCATGCAAGAAACTGAATTGTGTAAGCATCTGTTTACGGTGGTGCCCCTGCTTTCTCTTGCTCCATAAAGCTGTTTACTCTGAGCCTGGCTCTGGACTCCTCTAACATCATTTAAGCTTGAACTAAACTTCATTTTTGCAGTAAGCTTTTACTTAGAACTACAATTCATTTTCTTTCAGTAAACCACCCTCTGCTGCAGCTAAGGCATGTGCCTTACCATTTGATGATGGCTCTTATGCTGAGGGGAACTCATGCTTTCTGGGGCTGAAGCTTTTCTAATCTTTCTGATTATTAGGAGTAACAGGTGACATTTAAAGATAAAAAAACACAACAGCAGAACCAAGGGATTTTAAGCTAAGTAATAAAGAGGGAAGAGCAATGAAGGGGAAGCCTTTATAATAAGGTGTCTAATGCTGTGGGCGTTTTCTGAAATAGTGTTTTTAAAAAGCCTTACTATGGGAAAGATTTAATGTGAGTTAACCAAAGGTAAGCAAATGTATCTAGGGAACATCCTTCCCTGACTTGTAGGGAATGAGTGGACTGCATAGGTCTTGCTTAGTTTTATAATTTTAGTACTGTCAGAAATGCAGGACAGATGAGATTAAATGACAGCAATAAATTTTTTCTTGCTGTATAATCTCTTGTCATATGTATGTGGAGAAACTACAGCATTTGCAAACTGAGCAGTGGAAGTCCACAAGCTTTATCAGTGCTTACACAAGTCTGTATTTGAAGGGGGTGGTTTGAGGTGCATGTCAGTGGGCTTTTCTTTCTTTCCTTGCTTAAGCATGACGCATGTTGCTGATGGTAGAAGGGGCTTTTACCTTTTGCATCACACTTGCCTGTGTTGGCATTTTCTATTTGACTGTAAAGAAAACCTTTCACTTACAGGCTCAGTAGAGTCTTCACTGCCGTTGGAGAAAGAAGAACAAATCAGACTTCAGGCAAGAAGGCGTCTGGAGGAACAGCTCAAACAATACAGAGTGAAGAGACATCAAGAAAGAGTGAGTACCACACAACAGATCCTCTAGATTCAGTGTTTTGTGAAGAAGCTTGAAAACTTTATCCTTTCTGTGCTTTGAATGAAACCATTCAGTAGTTTCCTCAAATGTGAGAAAGCAGGTTTTTTTCTTCCTGACAGGCAAAATTTGGTTCTCTTACCTCATCAGTAACATACCATTTTGTGCTGCTTAAAATAGGGGGGACAAAACCAAACACAAAACTTAAGTAACCTAAATGTTCAATTTTGCTGTATTTTTCAGTTTTGGAGTGTACCTTGAACATTTTCAGCGTGATATACAGAACCTTGATAGGGTTGATTGCTGGTGTAATTTACCTTGTTTATGAAAGGACTTGTCTATCTAATACCAGTGTAGAAATGTAAGAGCTTTACATCTTAACTGAGAGCAAAATAAAGCTTTGATGCTCCTTCAAAGTTAACATTCTGGAATTTATTGTTGACTCTTTGCTTCTTTTAGTCAAGTCAGTCCACATCCAAAAACCGACCCTCCAGCACCCTGGATCCTGAGCTGATGTTAAACCCAGAGATCCTGCCCAGAGCCAGCACTGTAGCAATGACAAAAGAATACTCCTTTTTGCGGACCAGTGTCCCCAGGGGGCCAAAGCTGGGTAGCTTGGGACTTCCAGCATCCTCAAAAGAGAGGAAAAGTTCAAAATCCAAGTCCAGTAAGATCCGGTCCTTGGCTGACTACAGAACTGAAGATTCAGACGCCAGAAACACTGCTGGGAATTTTACTGATTTATCTGGTGGGACTCTGAAGCAAAGCAGAAGTGGTCCAACATCAGTTGTTTCTGAGATTAGTCTCCCCTCTGACATGGATGATCGGATAGAGAGCTCCTCCTTGGCAGGAGACAGCATTTCAGAGATCGACGGGAGCGAAGTGGGAATGAGGCTGGATGGAAATGAGAGTGACAGCTCTACCTACAGCAGCGTGTCAGGGAAAGGGCTGTGCAGCAGTTTACAGAACTCAGAAAGCAAACAGGATGCTCCATATACAATAAATGGCCAGAAGATCCATCCTGAAGCCATGGGGCAGTTCCCTTCCATCAGGGAGGTGCTGCAGGCTGCGGCAGTGGAGCACCAAGCCCAAGAGCAAGAAGTTAACGGGGAAGTACGGAGCAGGAGAGACAGTATTTCCAGCAGGTAAGAGTGGTCACAGGGAGGCCCTTGTTAGGCATTACACCAAATACCTGCTCTTCCTTCTTTTGCAGTAGCTGTTGGTATTTTTTGGGCACGCAGAAGCAGACAGTTGTGGACAATAATTGTGGAGGTTTTGTGCTCCCAGTATGTCCACTTGTCTGCTTAAAATGGGATATGCAGATACAGAATTTAATGAAGTCAACCATTGCACTTCTAAAAAACAAATGCACTAGATTCTAGTTGCTGCAAATACAGGACACTAAAGTATAAAACCTTAACATGAATATAATTTTTTTATCTCTTAATAACTAAGGTTGTTACACTGTGGTCTGTGTATAAAGCCAGAAAAAATGTCCTACAGTCTAAGTCACACACATAGTCTTAGTCCCTCTTAATTTCAGTTAAACTGTTCTTCAACCAGATGAGTTGTATTCTAACCCTGGCACTGTGTATGTGCTGTCTCTGTCTCCAGTGTTTCTATGGAAAGCTCTGTCGCAGGAACTCATGATGAAATGCTGCAGGTTCTGAAGGAGAAGATGAGACTTGAAGGGCAACTAGAGGCACTCTCACTAGAAGCTAATCAGGTAGAAAATGAATTTGAAATTCTCTGTTTAGCAAATCACGTTAATAGTTCAAATTAATTTTCAAGAACCTCCTTCTCATTATTTGTGGAATTGTGTTTTGTGAAAACATTGTTGAATAAGGCACTTCACAAGGATGCTGTGGTGGGCTGACCCTGGCTGGATGCCAGGTGTCCACCAGAGCTGCTCTGTCAGTCCCCTCCTCAGCTGGACAGGGGAGAGAAGAAATACAGTGAAAGGCTTATGATTGAGATGAGGACAGAGAGATCACTCACCAGTTGCCATCACAGGCAAGAGAGACTCAACTTGGGGAAATTAGTTTAATTTATAACTAATCAAATCAGAGTAGGGTAATGAGAAAGAAAAACTAATCTTAAAAACACCTTTCCCCCCACCCCTCTTTTTCCCCAGCCTCAAATTTGCTCCTGAATTCTCTCTCTCCTTCCCCCTCAGCAGCGTAGGGAAACAGGGAATGGGAGTTGCTGTCACTTCATCACAAGTTGTCTCTGCTGCTCCTTTCTTCTCGTGGAAAGGACTCCTTAAACTCTTCCCCTGCTCCAGCTCCAAGTTCCTCCCATGGGAATCAGTCTTCCATGACCTCCTCCTCCTCTGTGCACTGACCTTGGTGTCTGCAGGGCTGTTTCTCTCACATATTTTCACTCTTATCTTTGCTATTGTTCTTCTGCTATTTTTTTTTCTCACTTTCTTAAATCCTTCATAGCAGAGGCACTACCACTGTCACTGGTGGGCTCAGCTTTGGCCAGTGGCAGGTCCATTTTGGAGCCAGCTGGCATTGGCTTTGTTGGACATGGGGGAAGCTTCTGGCAGCTTCTCACAGAGACCAGCCCTGTAGAACCCCACTGCCAAAACCTTGCCATGCAAACCCAGTGCAGATGCTGAAGAGGGTAAATATAAAGTTGGAAACCCCTCAAAGGTTACTTTAAAAAAAAAGTGGTGGTTTTGTATGTTTTTTAAAAAAGTCAAATTGAAAGAGACAATAAATCCAGAGCAGTGCTGGGAATGTCTATGTAACTGTATTTTCTCTTTGTTTTAATTGATGGTATAACACATATTAGAAAGCATTCTTCCTTAAAGTGTAGACATATGTGTATTATTAAAAATCCTGATGTGATTACTGTCATACAATGCTGTATGTCTTGTCTGTGCTTTCCTCTGTATTTTGACTTTTCAGGTATTTGAAATACATGATAGGTGAGATGTCACTTTAAAAAAGAATTTCTTACAAGCAAGTGGTCTTTGCCTTAGCATCTTTTTCAGTCAGCCATTAGTGTATTTTCTCTTATGACTTCTCTGTTTTGATTTTTCTGGACACATTCAGGCTCTCAAAGAGAAGACTGAGCTACAAGCCCAACTTGCAGCTTTGAACATGAAGCTTCAGGCGCAGATGGAGCACAGCCAAAGCAGCCAGCAGAAGCAGGAATCTCTGAGCTCAGAAGTGGCCACATTAAAGCAGTCTTGCTGGGATCTGGAACGAGCAATGGCTGACCTGCAAAATGCCTTGGAAGCAAAGAATGCCAGTTTGGCTTCTTCAAATAATGATTTGCAGTTAGCAGAGGAGCAGTACCAAAGACTCCTGCAGAAGGTTGAGGATATGCAAAAAAATGTTCTCACCAGAGACAGCACAGGTGGGGTGATGTAAATGTCAATCTTTAAAATTTGTTATTCCATAAATCATTTTCTTTCAACACAATTCTGAAGTCCAGGAAGAGGAAGAAATTTTAAGTCGTGTTTAATTGATGTCATGCCAAAAAAATGGTGTGAATTTAAAATTATTGGGTTTTATTTTGTGTCACAGATGTGCCACAGTTTGCAAACTGCCACTGCCAGCTTGGAGGCATAAATATTTAGTCCAGTCACTGTTTGACAGTGCCCTAATTGTTTTCTTAGAAAAGTGTACAAATAGTGATTTGTAAGGATGACTCTACAGGACACCTACTTCCTGATGTTTAATTAGTTCATATTTTCTGCCTCTAAGGAACAATGAATGCTTACAGAAGTGATTCATTTAGTTTAATTTTATTCTGCTTATGACCTGATACTTCAGATTCTAACACTTTTGCAGGAAAAGCCAGTCTTCATGTAATTAGGCAGATATGCTGTTGTTCAAAAAGAAAGGAAAAAAAAAAGGAGCTGTGAACACGGCAATAATCCTTGGAAATTTGTGCAGGGAAATAGAGCAGTGGATGCTCTAGTCCAAGTTCTCTGTTTTTGTTTCTCCAGTCCATGATCTGAGGCAGCAGTTGGCTTCCTTACAGAACCAGCTGCAGAAGGTGCAGCTGGAAAGGACCACACTGACCAACAAGCTGAAGGCATCGGAGACAGAAATCACGTCCCTCCAGAACGTGCGGCACTGGTACCAGCAGCAGCTCGTGCTGGCACAGGAGGCCCGGGTCAGGCTGCAGAGTGAGATGGCCAATATACAGGTATTGTGATTCACTGGCACCTGGAGAACTGGGAATCTGTTCCTTTCTGTGTTTTTATCCAGAGGACAACCTGGTGGCCTTCTGCAGTGGACTGACTGCACCAGGGCAAGGGGAGGGCTATGGGTGTCATCTAACTAGACTTCTGTAAAGCCTTTGACATGGTCCCCCACAGCATCCTTCTGTCTGCATTGGAGAGAGATGGATTCAGTGTTGGTGGATAAGGAATTGGCTGGGCAGTCACATCCAGAGGGTGGTGATCAGCAGCTCAGATGGACATTGGTGCCCCTCAGGGGTCTGCAGTGGGACCAGGGAGGGGATCAAGTGCACCCTCCGAGTTTGCAGGTGACCCCAAGCTGAGTGGTGCTGCTGACGCACCTGAAAGACAGGATGCCATCCAGGGGGACCTGGACGAGCTCGAAGTGGGCCCATGGGAACCTCCTGAGGTTCAAGGGAGCCAAGGGCAAGGTGCTGCACCTGGCTTGGGGCAACCCCGGGGTCAGCACAGGCTAGGGGATCAACCTGTGTGTTCTTCAGGTGGAAGAGAAGGGGCCAGGTCATGCTTTGTTCTTCATCCTGAGGTGTTAGTTCACATTAATGGTGAGGCATAGATTTAACCAAAGCACTTACCTTTGTGGATGAAAAGTGCCTGAAATAAGGCACACATGGATTTAATGTGATTTTTTTTTTTTCCTGAAACCCTTAAATTCGTTGGCCAAATTTTGACCGTTGTTGTTAATCTGTGACTTGTTTTTTCCTTCCTTTAGGCTGGGCAAATGACTCAAGCAGGTATGTTGGAACATCTCAAGCTAGAGAACGTGGCTCTGTCTCAGCAGCTGACTGAAACCCAGCACAGATCCATTAAAGAAAAGGAACGCATTGCAGCACAGCTGCAGAATATTGAGGTATGGCTGTGGATGGTTTTCCTGAATTATGTTCTGTCTAGGCTGTGTATTTATGTTTTGCAAACTCAAGGCTGTTCCAACAAAGTAACATTGTATGTTACAAAATGCTGCATTATAAAAATAGTAGATATTTCAGAACAAATAAATTTGCATGGCATTATGAATAATAATAGAGAGCAAGGCCATATATTTCCCATTCAGTGGTGATACTTGCATTTTCAGATGTAAACGTTGTCATTTGCCCATTCATGAACTTTTTCAAGAGAAAACTTAACTGGAAGTTAATCTAAATCAGCAATGTGCTTTTTAAGTGTGTGAAATTGCTCAGTAATCAGGTTTGTCCTTCTTGCCCTCCAGTAAGAAAAGTGGGGTAAAATCACTTTCAGAGCTCTTAGAACCTTAAATTCCACTGATTTTTTCAGTGACATTCCTGCTTCTGAGTCTCAAAGGGCAGCAAAGCAGCAGGTTAGTGGGAGCACCCCATGGCCAGTGTTACTGATACATTGTGTAAATGACAGGAGTTTGTGTCCTCTCAGTCCCTACACTGAGTAGCTGCAGCATCCCAGGAATCCCTTTTGCTTTAGAATTTTTCCAAACACCTTAATTTTAATAAAGATTCCTTTTCTTTAAGTCTTGTTTCATCAACTGAGAAAGGACATGGCGTTATTTAATAGGAATTCAGATTGTCACAAATATGCAAGACATTCACTGTTATTGTGAGGTGTCTTAAGAATATGAGTGGGTGACTTCAGTAAGAGGATAGAGGTGTGTAAGGCAGACATCAGAATTATCTGTGCTTGTCTTTCCTCTACAAATTTTCTTGATAATTTACTTTTTTCTTTTCCTACTTTTTTTTCTTTTCCCCACTCTTCCCCCTCCATTGAAACTGTAGAAGTTGATTCCTTGCTTTTTCTGTGCAGGCTGACATGTTAGATCAAGAAGCTGCCTTCATGCAGATCCAGGAGGCTAAAACCATGGTGGAAGAAGACTTGCAGAGAAAACTAGAGGAGTTTGAGGATGAGAAAGAACAGCTTCAGAAAATGGCTGATTCTGCAGCAACATTGGAACATGAGCTGGGACAGGTAGACTGTTGTTAATCAACTTCCCAAGGGTTTCAAGGGAAATACTTGTTTGGCTGAAAAAGCAATAGTAAATAGATGCTGAGCTCTAAACTTCTTTTTAAAATGTGAAAGATCGCTGCAAAAATGAAGTCCACATCAAAGTCACTCTGTTTCAGGTGAAAAGCTTTTTTTTTTTTTTTTTTTTTTCAACCATCACAGTAACAGTATCTTTTTAAAATTTCAGAACTACTGTCTTGCAGGTGCTGGGTATTTTTAATGAATTCAGTATGTGATTATTGTATAGACCAGAACCACAGATCCATGTTCAAAGTTGTTAGGCAGTCAGGATATCATTATATACATTTACACTTAGAGCATGATAAATCTGCACTTCACTACAGAGTCCTGCTTCAACCTTGTAACGTGGCAATATGTCAAGGGCTGGAATGAGATGAAGGACATGACAGCTCAGTACAACATTCCATGTAATGATACAGTATTATCATTAATAATGCTGAATTTACCTGAATATCTACTATGGACACATCTTGCAACCAAAAATTTTAAATATAGTGAATATTTTGAAGATAATGTGCTGTAGAAGGCAATCAATGCAATTAATAGAGAAAATAGAAGTGGCCTAGGAAAGTTAAAAAATATTTTCACCTCCTGCTATTTTCTCCTAGAAGCTAAAATATTGATTAAAATGCTTGACTTTGATTGGAGCGCATTTGCAAAGACAACCTTTGCTTTGGATTAATTTAATCTTAAAACACTTCTTCTCAGGTCAAGTTGACTTTGCACCAGCGGGATCTGCAGCTCGAATCTTTACAGCAAGAGCACCTGGAACTGATGAAGCAACTGACCCTGGCCCAAGAGACACTGCACAGCAAAGAGCAGTCCCTGGATGACCTGCAAACACAGTATGATGAGCTGAAGGCCAGGTTAGAAGAGTTCCAAAATGATGCTACTTCTAAAGATGACACCATCCAGTATTTGCAGAACGAGAAGATTGTCTTGGAAGTAGCTCTGCAGGCAGCAAAAGCCAGTAAAGAGCAGCTGGACGAAGGAGCCACACGCCTTGGAGAAGAAACAGAAGCCACATCACAAATCCTGGAACAACTGAAGCAAGAAATGGCAGTCAAGACAAGCCAGGTAGTGCATCCCTAAGGGTACCTTATTTAAAGTAGCTGTTGCAGGGAAGGATTGCCACAGACACGTGGTAGAGCCATGAGAGGAGATTGGTACGTGTGAGTTTGTGTCCCTGTGTAGTTGTGGGGTTCAGCTAAGGGGGGTATTTTAATCAGTTCCATCATTTTCCTTGTTTGTAGAGTGACACTTTGTATCCTGTTACATCACTGGTGACCTTAGGGTTTAATATCCCGTGGTATCTATATGTGCTTGTGCATTTGTGTAGCACAGGATGGGAAGCTGAGGTTAATCAGTCTTGTTTTGTCTGTTTTCAAGAACCACCATCTTTCTGAAATCTATCAGTTTTAAAACACAAGAATTTTGAGTACAGGTGACAGTTTGGGATGTAATTTTTTAGTGTTCTCTTCTTCTGTGGCACTGTAAGCCAAACATCCTTCCTATGCAGTAATTTGGTCACATTTAATTGTGCCTTTTCACCAGGGCTTGTTTTCTCAAAGTCACCCAAGGCTTTTTTCTAGTCATTGAACAAGGACAAGCCTAAAGCATATCTGTATTTTTTTTCTGTCTGCTTTAAATTATGGAGAGTCTTCTGTTCACACTTTAGTTTTGTAGTTGTGTATGCTCTGTGTCTTTTAGAGCATCAGAGCTTCATAGGAAGAGCTTTCTTACTGAATACTGGTAGTAATGAGTTCCTGGCAATCTTTAGAGATTTCTTTTGAAGATAATAATGGGGCTTGATAGTATTACCAATGGAATTATTGAAAAACGATGCAAGTATATTTAACATGTTTTTTTTTCCTTCAAAGAACCAGCTGGTTTCTTCATTTGGTCATGAATGTGTGAACAGATGCCATCCAGATACAACATCTGTACACTAATGACATGTACTAAAACTGCAATGGATAAGGGGACTTTGTGCATTCCTGAGGGTTAACAGCTACGTGGTGACCTGTGTGAATGTATTTCTGTATAAAATGTTGTGTTACCAACCACTGAGACACTTAGTCAGAAACAGGATCCTTGTTAGATTGGGCAGTTGGTACAAGGCACAGATGCTGTCACTGAAGAAGTCACGTAGAATATGACATTTGGCATGTAAAGCAGTGTTTGCTTTTTTTCCCCCTTTGGCAGGTGGAAAATCTGCAACAAGAAAATGCCAATCTCAAAAAACAGGTTCAAAAAGTGAAGGAACAGTTCCTGCAGCAGAAGGTAAGCAAAAGCAAAGAAATTTCAGAGACATAAAACCAAGGAATATACTTCTTTTTACAGTGAAGGCATGTACTTCTGGGGGAGTGTGAGAATATTTGAATCTATTCTTTATCAAAGAACTATGTGACATTGAAATAAAGAAACTGTATAATTTACAGTTGAACTTCTATCTGTAACAAACATAAAAGATGATCCACCAATTCATGTTTTGATAGAACTTTTGGGAGTTTGCCAAATGATCCACCATAGAAAATCTCTCTCTAGTTTGTTGATTAGGTTTGCTTTTGCAAAAGCACTCATGAAAATCTTCAAGTGTTGACATTTCTTTGCAGCATTGAAAGGTGGTAGCTGCTTCAGTAATTAGATGGAAATTAAGTGCTTTATTTAAAATTTTATTTTGAATTTACACAGTTTTGAAACACTCATTTAAAATTTGTATGTCATTAGTGTTGCACGTATATGTGTCTTATTTATAGGGTGGCACCATTAATTTACTGCTTGATTGCTTATTAACCTAGTGCCAAAGTTTGTTTTAGCTTGTTAGGTTTAAGTTTGGGAAGGCTGTTTAAACTGTCAGTCACAGTTAAGCCCTCTTGTCATGGCAAAAGTTATTAGTGGTGTGCACGGGATGGTTAATTTTTGACAATTAGTTTAGTTTTTAGAAATGGCACATAATTAGTGCAGTTCCATAAAGAATGTGAAGAGGAGTATCCCAAACTGCCATGAACACTCAGAGGTGGGGGTTTTGATGAACTCCTAGTACAGAGTGTTATTTGATATCTGAGCTTACACAAAAGTCTTTGAACCAGAGTAAATATGTTACAGCACCTAATGCTGGTTTGTGTGACACACCTCCCCCAAACTAAAGGGATATCCCTAAATACTTTCCACTAAATTTGTCATGAATTTGTGAGGCTGTAACAGAGGTGACATTGTCCTCTTGTAACTCCTGTGCCCAAGGTCATGGTGGAGGCTTATCGGAGAGATGCCAGTTCCAAGGACCAGCTCATCAGCGAACTGAAGGCTACAAAGAAGCGGCTGGACTCGGAACTGAGGGAGATAAAAAAAGAGATGCTGAAAATGCAAGTTGAAAAACAGTCGCTCGAATCTGAACATTCAAAGCTGCAGAAGGAAGTATCTCAGGTTCACCAGCAGATGGTGGAAATAGAGAATCATCTTCAGTCCGTGCAAAGAGAACGAGACGATCTGGAAACACGCCTGCAGGTATGGGAGGTGGAAAGCTTTGGACTGGAGAGTGTTACTTCTGTTAACTTTGGAAATAAGCATAATGATCACCTACAAGACAAGGTTCTTGTTTACATACTTAATATTCTGTAGAGCTTTGAGCATTTACCTACCAAAATTCTGTAAATACACGACTGCTTGACCACAGGAGTGATAGAGCTGTGATGTGGAAGTAGTTTCCTTGGTCCCAAAGTGAACTCCATCTGAGAGCAAAAACCAGACTAGAACTCTGTTCATACATGTTATGGTGGTGCCCTCATAGGGAAGAGTCAAAAGAAGAAATGAAAGGGAAAGAACACGGAGAACTGTGGAACAATTTATATTTAGAGATTAAAGTGATTTTGAAATTTTGTGCTTACTCTTTTATTATCCAACATACAGCAAACACGCTTTTGTTCTTGCTCTCATGGGTCCTCTTTTCCTTCCTCTTAAGTCTTTGCAGTTTGATAAGGAACAAATGGAATCTCTTGCTGAGGCAAATCAGGCATTAAAACAACAAGTAGAGCAAATGCAAGAAGAAGCAAAAAAGTAAGTGTTCTTTTAGCACAGACAAATAACTACAGCATTTGTTTTTCATACTCACCTTTCTAGCAATCACTCTTTTCCTATTCCCTAGTCTCTCCTTTGGGAAATTCACATAGACTCATGGCAAAATGTTGGCTGTACACTACACAGGAGTTGCATCTTCTCTGATTCACTTATGCTTTTAACCAGCAGTCTCTGCCATACAACATACAGATTGGAGCTAATCCTAATTACCATTCACTGAATTTTAGCCTTGACTGGCTAGAATGTTGGCACTAATGAGAATCATTCTTTTTTTTTCCACTGGTGATCACAGGGGTTTTATGATATCTGACATATCCATCAAGAATCATAGATTAGATTGGATTCTTAATCTAAATTCAGTGTTATTTTTAGAGGTAGTAATATATTTCTTCATGGTGGTGTTTTAATAACTCTGACAAAGACCTCTTAATTACCCATATGTATTTTCTTAGAATGCTATCAAGAGTTTCAAGGTACTGTCTTGCCAACCTGATGGCTTTCTCTGATGAGGGGGGTGACTCTGGGACAAAGGGAGAGAAGCAAACGTTGGTTTTTGTTGGGCCGTGTGACAAAAATTATCTTTTAGTGCTGTTTTTCAAGCAGTTTCTGTTTTTTTTTCCTTTCACTGCAGGGCCATTACAGAGCAGAAGCAGAAGATGAAGCGCCTGGGGTCAGACCTGACGAGTGCCCAGAAGGAGATGAAAGCCAAGCACAAAGCCTACGAGAACGCTGTGGGCATCCTGAGCCGGCGGCTCCAGGAGTCCCTCACTGCCAAGGAATCAGCCGAGGCAGAGCTGAGCAAGCTCAAGGCACAGATCACTGACGGGGGAAACGACCAGATTGCTCAGGTGTGCAGGTGTCCTGGGACACTGTGCAGAGACACAGCTAGCTGGTTATTGAATAGAAGTCTTGAAATACTGTTTTACCCTGAAGTGATGAAAACATTTGGAATATAAAGCTAGATCATAACATGGTGTCAGTGTTCTGAGCACTGAGAATTTAACTACATTGGAGAGAGGTGATTTGGCAGGCTTTGGTTTGGTTGGTGGGGTTTTTTTTATATTTTATTTGTATCTTTCAGATTGCCAATTGTAATCCGACCTCAAGAGGATCATAAGCCTCTGTGCTAGATTTCCTGATTAATTTTTATTGTTGATTTGGTTTTAGGTTTTGGGTTTTTTGGTGGAGTTTTTTCTTTGTTTTCTTTTTTAAAGGATCAGCATCTGAAGATTTTCCAAAATTCTAAGTCTTATTGCTTTTTTCTTATTTAACTCCTTGAGTTAAAAGTTTTTCAAGGTAACCATAACTTATTCATATATGTTATGGCTGTGATAAGAAAATTAATTTACTGGGGAAAGCTCCAATTCCTTGGACCAGTGGAGCAAGATATCAAATACACTAACAGCAGTAGCTGGATGCAGGGGTGGAAAGCTCTGAGCAAGACCTTTAAATTAAACACTAGCACCTCATTAACTATTTGCTGGGGAAAGTGGGCTTCTAACCAAAGCAAAAATCCTGTAGATGGGTGATGCACTAACCACACTTGTGATCCCTTTGTCTTTAGGAGAAGATTCAAGCTCTGAAGGCAGAACTGCGAGCTGTGAGCAGCAGTAAGTTGATGCTGGAAAAGGAGTTGCAAGAAGTGATTTCACTCACCAGCCAGGAGCTTGAAGAGTACAGAGAGAAAGTGCTGGAACTTGAGGATGAGGTGATTGCTTGAATTTGCTTGGTAGATGAGTATAAAGTGCCTGGGAGAGAGGGAGAAATTTTAGTACTGTGATTTTATTCCAACAGTGCAGGAAATCAGAATCTTAGATAGGAAACATCATGTCAGGGATACTTGCAGATTTTGCTGCCTTGTGCTGGCTCTTCGTGGTTTCATGAGTCATTGTCGTATAGGGAAAAAGGATGAGAGAGAAAAATAGTTCCTGTATTAGATACCAGCTGTGTCTGGTCATGAGACAGTGAGGATGCATGAATCATTACCTTTTGGAACTATTTGGAGTCATGAATCCCCAGTGATTTTGAGGGCAGGGTGGTGGTGTTCAATTGTAGAGTTACTCAAAAAAATTATATATATCGACTACTCTTGATCTGCACCTAAACAGTACTCCTGGATTCTGCTTTCTAGCAAGCATTTTAGTCTTCCAACAAAAAAAAATGTCAAAGTGAACTTATATTTAATGTTCATTAAAAAAATGTTAAAAGAAAAGAGAAAAGAAATCCCATTCTGGAAAAGCAAGACATTTAATGAGTTTAACTCACAGCTTTTTTTTATGTAGTAGACTGGAGTGGTTTGGTTATGTTTGTTTGATTTGTGTTTTTCTTTGACTGTAGCTTCAGGAATCTAGAGGCTTCAGGAAGAAGATAAAACGTTTAGAAGAAATTAATAAGAAGTTGGCCCTGGAACTGGAGCATGAACGTGGCAAACTGACAGGTCTCAGTCAGTCCAACGCTGCTCTGCGGGAGCACAACAATATCCTCGAAACAGCTTTGGCAAAGAGAGAGGCAGACTTGGTACAGCTGAATCTGCAGGTATTTGACTTTCTGACCTAACAACTTAAGAAAGGAACTAGCTCATATGATACAATATTGGTGCATTTTCTCCAATGTAACAGCAGCAATATGGGGGGGCTAAACCAGAGATCAGAAGTGGGACTTTGTTTCCTTTGAAAAACAAATTATCAGAGTGGCACTATAATATTTGCAGTAGTGAAAGTGTGGCTCACTTTAGGTAGTTGGAACATGCAGACTGTGTTACATACAGATTCATTGAGATGGACAATTTTGATGCCAATAGTAGTGTGTTCATGGGGTATAAGCAAATGGGAACGTAGGCAACGAGCTGCCATTTAACCACAGCAGCTTTAAGGTTAAAGGGTGGAAAGAGTGATCAGTGAACAGCAGAGAGACAGCAAGTTGTTTTTGCAATCCCTGCATTGGCTTGTGTTTGTATTGCCTCTTCTTCCAGTGAGCCCACACAAAATGTGCATTGATTTTTGTGATGATGTGCTACAGGTTCAGGCAGTTCTAAAGCGGAAAGAGGAAGAGGATCAGCAAATGCAACAACTTATTCAAGCTTTACAGGCTTCCTTAGAGAAAGAGAAGTTAAAAGTTAAAGACCTTCAGAAGCAGGTAATGGCTTATCTTCTGATTTATTTGCTTAGAAGGTGATTTAAATGTATTTTAAAAGCATCTTGAAACAAAATCTATGCTTTTATAACAGACTGCTGCTTGCAGGGTCTTTGTCATGATGGCTGAAAGGTCAGGGATGTCTTCTCTGTTGTGCCCTGTGTTAGTCATACTCATTGACTATCCAGAAAGTTCCATTATGACTTGCAATGCATGAGACCTCTTGATGATACACCATCCAAAAATTCACAACGAAGCAGCAGTCTGGCAAACAGGCTTCTCCCATTATAATTACAGATCGTCATTAATCGCCATTAGCATCAATAAAGACACCAGCACTCAAGTTTTTTAGACAGAAAATGTCAACAGCTGCACGATTTCCTTCTTGATTGGTTTCGTACTGCTTTAGTCTGGCTCACCTACAGTGATAAAACAAAATAAAACTGCCTCTTTTTTTGTTTTTCCCCTGCAGGAAGCAGCGGCCAAGGCGGACGCGGCGCACAACCGGCGGCACCACAGGGCGGCCATGCTGGAGCTCAGCGAGGTGCAGAAGGAGCTCCATGCCAAGGACCTGCTCGTCCAGGCCCTGCAGGCTGAGGTGGACAAACTGCAGTAAGTAAAGTTCTTGGACAAGGTTCTTAGAGAACAGTAATTAAATCCTCAAAAAAAAGCCATACCTTAGTGGATTTTCGGCTTTGCCCCTCTGGAGTGGGTTATGTTGAATGTTCAGAGCCTGACTGTGAGATGCTTTTTGGACTGCATTTTTCTCCATCATTCAGTGATGAAGTGCACTGTATTTAGGCTTCACCATCTGCTTTTTTTCTACTTTCAACACAGACTTGTGCTATTTCATGTTACTGGTAAGGATTAGCATTTCATATATATCCTGTTATTATCTCTTTCACATCCCTGACAAACTACATAGAGGATTAATTTGATTGTTGACTATATTCCACAATATATTAAAATTCAATTTGTTTGCTTGTATAAAAGATGTTTTCTTAAATTGTGAGAAGTTGTCAGACCTACGTGAGAATGGATATAAGGTTAACCCTATTCCTCCTAAAATCAAGCAAAATTGCTGACAGGTTTTTGGTTTGATTTTTTTACTGCATAATCTGTTGCTTGTAGCTGGACTGTTACCAGTGCTTGAGGAATCTTTAAAGGTTTTTTTCGATCTTTAATTATCTGTTTCATAAACTCTTCCTGTGATTTAAATGTTGCTGTGAATGTGCTGGCAAAGTCTTCAGTCAAAGCTATAACTAACCAGTTCCATGCACTGTCATGGCACTTACAAGGCTAACCCAGTAAGTACTTGTTTTAAAGGACAGATTGAGTAACTGCTGTGTCTGTTGATCCTGCTGTGCAGGGCAGAGGATGAAAAACATTCCCAGGAGGTGTCACAGTTTCAGCAAGAGCTGGCAGAAGCCAGGTCTCAGCTCCAACTTCTGCAGAAGAACCTGGATGACAAGCTTAGTGAACAGCCTCTAGTAAGCCAAGAGGTAAAAAGTGAACACTGATTGTGTTCATCCCTGTTGATATTGCACTGTATGACTTTGTTTGTCTTTAATTCAGCATTTTTAATGAAGTTTTGATAGGTTTTCCTAGAACCAGGAATGGTTCATGAAAAATAAAAATATATTTTAGATTTTCTGGTTGATTGCACCTGTAGATAATTCTAAAGATACTTTTTTTTATCTGCCCTGGTAGGTGGAAGACCTCAAGTGGGAAGTAGAACGGAAAGAAAGAGAAATTGAAACACTCAAGCAGCAGCTGGACATGACTGAACAGCGCAGCCACAAGGAGTTAGAAGGGATGCAAGTTGTCTTGCAGGTATTTAATCTGCAGCCAGTGGAGCTTCTGATGGAATGATGGTTTTCCCCTGAAAACTGAAAAAAAAAAAAAAATTATAAAACCAATAATTGGCTGGAATTTTTATACTGTTTCTCTATCTCACATTGATTTTCCTCTCATTTAGAATATCAAGACTGAGTTGGAGATGGTGAGGGAAGACCTGTCAGTGACTCAGAAGGATAAGTTTATGCTGCAGGCCAAAGTGACTGAACTGAAGAACAGCATGAAGTCACTGCTGCAGCAGAACCAGCAACTGAAGCAGGACCTGAAGCATGGCAAGATGAAGAAGGTATTTAAATAGGAAGAACACACAGGAAAATAGTCTGTTAATGCTCCTAAATTACCTACCATGAATGTGCCTGTGATTCTTGCCCTGTAATGCAGATATGTACCAGTAGTGTGATGTGAGACTCTTTCTAGGTAGTAAAAATTACATTGATGAAATAATTGTATTTCTGACTTTTTTCCTTTAACCAGAGGAAGGAACTCAAAGGAGAGAACAACTCTTCCAATCCTGTGACTCCAGTCAAGATTCCTGATTGTCCAGTGCCTGCTGCCTTGCTGGAAGAACTGCTGAAACCATCAACAGCTGTGAGCAAGGAGCCTTTGAAAAACCTGAACAGCTGTCTCCGGCAATTAAAGTAGGACCTTAGTCAGTTATTTATTTATGTTATTTTCAACCACAGCCTTAAAAATGCTTCCAGGAAACCAGCTGCCAGCCTAAGGGAAAAAAGGATTTGGAAAATGAATTCTTTTATTAGGACTATATTTAGGACAGTAGGATGTTCTGTCATTGTAAGTGCTTGCTTATATGGCCATTACCATGGCAAAAAAAGACTTTACAATAAACTAGACAAAAAGTCCATCCTAAATTGTGCACAGCAGAACAAACCAGAAACAACTATTTCTAGTTTTTGCTGGTGGAAAAGCTGGTGTTTCTCTCTTGCCAACATCAGAAAGGCTGCTTGCAGTGGGTGTGGTAATAAGTCTCTACTGCCTGTGCAAAAATATGTGAGGCAAGGTACAGGAAAGCCACAACTTCAGGGAGATGGGGAGTTGAGGTTTTAGGAGAACTGAGCCACTCTTACCACCTCAGTTGATGTCTGAGGGAGTGAGGGACCCACAAGCATCATTGAGTCCAGCTCCTGGCCCTGCACAGGGCAACCCCAAGAATCACACCACGTGCCTGAGAGCATTTTCCATGCTGCTTTCCTCCCCTCTGCCTCCCATGGTGTTGTTGTTCCATACCTGCAGGAGCACTGTGGTTCAGGCTGCAGTCACTAAGTGCCTTTCCTGAGGAAACAGTGCTGCACCATCCCTGGCAATGAGTGTGTGCAGCAAAGGAGCTGCTGCATTGTTGGCCCTTAACTTTGGAATTAAGCATATTGTATTTGTTTTGCTCTTCAATTAAAGGAGACAATTCCTAAGCTTCCTGTAGATTTCCTTCTCTTGTATACAGCTGTATCTCAGGTAGTCTTGGAGTAGATATCAGGAATCAGAAGAGTAAACTTTTGATCGTGCATGTAGCTTTTAGTTTTCTGCTCGTTAATTTTTGTTTTTTTGTTCTCAAAGGCAAGAAATGGACAGCCTTCAGCGTCAGATGGAGGAACACACCATCACAGTACATGAATCAATGTCTTCGTGGACTCAGATTGAGGGGAAGTTAATGGACCTTGGTTCTACCAGTCCTGCAACTGCATCAGACCAGCAGGAGATTCCTCCTGTAGATGAAAAGAAAGAGAATTGTAGTGTTAATGACAAGGAAGGTTTGACACTATAACCTCCTTATCAGTTGTCCTTCTTCCTACTGCTTTAACTATATAAACAAATCTTTATAAAAATTATTTATTTCATTTTTTTAAATGGTGTTCAGAGTTGTGCTTTTGCCTGTAGAAGCAAAAGGCACAGATATGAGAAACTGAGGTAATAGTAAATGCAGAACGTGCTATTCCAAGGGTTTGTTTGAAACCTTGCCATAATAATTCTGTCATGCTGGGGACTGCCAAGTGCTGAATCTAGCTCAGTGGAGGGTTTAGTAAGAGATTCACATGAAGGTTTAAAATGAGGTCAAGAGGAGCATCTGGTTCCAGGTCTGTATTTGTTCAATCTGGGTGATTTTATTGAGGAACTATTGTTAATTTTGTAACATCTAGGTTTTTGTGTTTGGTTTTTTCTTTTTTTATTTGGGGGGAGAGGGATGTGTTGTTTTCTCCCATATTTGGCTGTAGCCAAATTCCAATAAGTTCTCATGTCCAGCCGTTAGCAGTGGTTGAGAACTGGATGTGCTGAGCATTCTCTCTCTTCCCTCCTGTAATCTCAAAGTTCAGATTATAGATATCTGTATTTAAAGAGAAAAAAACCTCATTGTAAGTTATTTCCAGTTATGAAGATGACCTCTGACCTATGGCAAAAGAAACAAGACTGTAAAGACGAGCCATGCAGAGCAGTTGGTGTCTGTGGCAGATTTGCCTGGGATGTTTTCTGAAGTACCAGTTTTTATCTTACATTTGCAGACCAGTAGTGAGCTTTGCTTCACTGCACAAACACTTTGCACCTTTTTAGTTCAAGTTTTGAAGTAGACAGACACCCTTCAAAAAGTATGCGTGTAAAAAAAAAAAGTATATATATATATATATATAAGAAAAAGATCATAATTTTCTGACTTTGAATATCTGGTTTAATATGCTTGTATACTGTAAGTTAAGGCTGACGTGAGGGGTTTTGTTACTGTCATTGTTTTAATGTTACATTTAAGTTTGCTCTTTTTTGACATACTGTACGAATGTCTTACGGAAATTGGCTCCTAAAGCCAGAGCTTTCAGAAATGTAATTATTTTTACTTTAAAAGACATAATTATAATGCCTATAAAATTATTATTTTTAATAGCTTTATCTTCCCCACACACTTGCCCTACTTTTTGCACCCTCTATTACAAGGTGTCCACCATGAATGGAAGTGTTGGTACTGTGGCAGCCCCTCTGCAGAGCACCTTGACCAGGTGATTTTTAAAGCAGCTCATTTCAGATTCCTTCCCCTTTTGTCCCATTCTCCAAGTGGTTTGTAGTGAGTGATAAGCCCACACTCTCCTCATTCAAAAATCCAGTCCTGCCTTGCCAAGTGTGCTGAGTTCTAAAGCACAAATCAAAATACACGGGACATTATTTGGAAGACTTAGTAGCAGCTCCTGTACTAGAATGTTTCTGTCTTTAAAACATAAAGAAAACAGGTTACTTATATCCACTATAGTTTGGTGTTTGAAAAAAAAAATCGAGTAAGTACAAGTGGATTCAGTGGCTGGGGAAGAAAAAAATTGTAGTTCATGTATTTTTCCAAAGAGACTCTTTCTGCTTTTGGATGGGTTTGATTGTTGTGGAGGAACAGGAAGGATATTGCAGTTTGTTTAGCAGTAAGACAAAAAATAAACAAAGAAAGAAAAAAACCTGAACCCACTTATATTTATCTAAAGTCTGATTTCTCATAATTACCAGTTTAAGCTCTAGTCCAGTTGAACACTTTGCACTTAAAGGGTTTATAATGAATGATTTCATGCCCTTCAGCTACTGGATTTTGACTTACATTTTATTGGGATCAAAGTCAAGTGGTGCTGACAGTCAGGGGTTTGGAATTGAAGGAAAAAATGCATTTGTGTGGCATTAGGTGCCCATCCTACAGATCTACCAAACAATTCAAAGAGAAGTCAAAAGCTTTACTGACTAGCTTAGACATGGTAGTGTCTGCATACTGCTGCAGTCTACTTTGTAGAGTAAATGGTACTGATTATCTCATGTTGTCATGTTCTTGAAGTTGCCTGTATATTAAGCTCAAAGAAGAAAAAAAACACCTCAGTATTGTTAAAGAAAAAATTAAAACTATTTAATGAATAATATATTCAGGACAAAAAACTACCAAATGTCCAGGATTTAAAATAATACTTGTGCAGCGTTAATGTTGCTGTTCACTTTATTAAATACATTGCCTACAGTTAAGAATCTGTTATGTTTTAATCTCTTAAGTTTGGCAACAGTTGTATGGATAAAGGTTTTTATCTGGTATCAAATAAGCCAGAATTGTTATAAACTTGCATAATTGTTCTGAATGTCTGCTCTCCTTTTTGTATCAGTTCTGCACTCTGCTGCATTTCTCACTAGCTCCTGAAGCCATCTGAGCTTGTACAGTCCAGTTCCCTTAGATGTGTTTCCCTTGTCAAGGTGAGGGAGCTGTTGTGCACAGATTAGATTCCCACAGTGACCCACCTGCTTCTGGAAGTACCTGGATGGACACCGGGTATTTTTGTGTTTATATTCAGCCTGTGTTTTTTCTCTAAACAAAAGCACCATGTCATTTACTTTAATGAAGGACAGACAGTGAGACTTGAGGGTCTAAATCTGGTGAGGTACTAAGTCATTGGGAAGTCCTCTAGAAGGAGCAGCGGCGTGTGATAATAGCAAGGCCTTTTCTTTGAAGCTCATCACTTAAGTTTCCGAGTTATCCAGAGCAGTAGTTGCTGTTTTATTAAAAAGCCTCACCCTGAGCATGCTTGGTCTGCAAAGCTTCAGGTCTCTGCTGTCTAGGCAATAATACAAACTAGTTGTAGAAAGGAAAACTGCCTCCCCTCTGCCTGTCACAGCACTGCCAAATATATCAGAGGAGAATCTGAAGAATAATATCTTAAAGATTTTTTTATTTTCCCTTTTCAAGCACTGCAATAGAATGTATTTCCTGTGTCTATCTCTTCAGTAGTTGCTACCTACTAAACCGAGTCTTACTGATGAAGGAAAAATGTCACTGCAATGTGAGAATGGTCCCAAGTGCTGAAAGCTGGTAAATGCTGCAGTGTTACTTTTTCAGATGCTGTTGAGTTTTTGAGGACTCTTGAGTAACTGTGCATTAAAACAAAAAAATCACAACAAAGACCAGCAAACCCTGCAGTGGAGAAAAATGTTACTGAGTCTCTGGCGTTGCTGAACATTGCATAATGCTCCATTCTATTGTCTTCCAGATTTCTTGGAAATATTTGTGCACTGTATTGGGATCAGCTGAGCCCCTTATCCTCTCATATAATGATCCCATGCTGTTTATTCAGGCAATATCCTAGCTGAAATCTATGAGACTTTCACATGTGTAAAGTAATATCAGGGATGAAAGTTCTGGTGTTCATAATTTCATGGATTATGTATTTCTCCTTAGAGGAGAGAACTGCAGTGGCATGGGTGCTTCAGTGCCAGCTGTGACATCAAAGGTGTGCTGGGGACAGACAGTATTATCAATGTAAGTTTAACTTAAGGATGACAGATTCACTCCTGGTGACGCAGAAGATTGTGATGTACGTTTATTAACCTTGTGGGGAAAGTGGGAATAGTTGCATGTGACTTATTGTGACCAGAGCCTTTAAATATTTTCATGTGAAAGGAATTACAGTCCAAAGGAATTACTAATGCTCATCAGCATCTCTCTGTCTCTTACTTATGTGTAACACCTGAGTCTTGGGCAGCCTCATTTCCCATGCAGATGCACAAGATTTCTAGGGAAGGGAAGGATGTTCTGGATATTGTAAATGAAATGGTTCTGTTTCATATATGACATTCAGTAATGTCTGCTTAGGCTGTATTTGTAAAAGATAGAAGTTAATCATTTCATGTTCTTGAATGGATAACCCAGGGGCTGGAGGAGTTACACTATGTACATTTAATGTTTATGATCATACAAAGCATGTTGATTATAAAAATTATGTGCATAGGGAATTCCTTTAAAAGTTTTGTGCAATAAACTATTTTTGGTAAAGGGCTCCATGTTGTTTTCCTTTAAGAGTTACCATCTTCGATTTGGTTTTGGGCAGTAATTTTTATGTTTATTGATTTTTTCACTGTTTTCACTGTTTTTTCACACATCTAAGCTTCCTTGTGCTTGCATTTGTATTGCATTTATTTTTTTCCCAGTCAGCTGAACGCATCAGGGAAAAACTCAATTCCCTGGCCTGAGTGTACAAATTGGAACAATGCAGAAATGTCATCTTGATTCTAATTTAGCCAATTGCACTGATGAGGAGAGAAATTATTCTGACTTGCTCGCAATATTTGTGTGAGTTAAAGGGATGTTATTTTCTTCTTTAAGGACAGGCACTTAACCCAGCACGTGATCGCGCTGCTCGTCCTGCAGGTACGTGAGGCAGGAATGTTGTGCCTGAGGGGATGGCCGGTTCCTATCTGTGAAGGGACTGCTTCCCTTCTCCTGCATTAGGGGCTTCCTTCTTCATGGCTTTCCCTCTCTGCCGGTTTATCCGGGACTACGGCAGCATTTCAACGCTTGGGCTGAGCCCTCCTTTCTGAGGAGGCCTCTCAAAGTGCCAGTGCGGAGCCGCGGGCCGGCCGAGGGACGAGCGGCTGCAGTTCGGGCCGTGCCCGCCAGGCCCGGGAGCTCCGGGCGCCCTCAGCGCCGCCGAGGGCAGCCCGGCCCCGCTCGGAGCCTCCGCCGCGTGTCCCGCCGGAGCGGCAGCAGCGCCTCGGCTCCCCAGGGCCCTGCCCGCTGTCCCGGTGAGGCGCGAGGAGGCGGCCGGGCCCCGTCAGCGCCGGGCGG
>NW_020897738.1:7952343-7978796 GCF_003984885.1 Neopelma chrysocephalum
CCCGGTGAGGCGCGAGGAGGCGGCCGGGCCCCGTCAGCGCCGGGCGGGGCGCCCGGGGGGCCCGGGGGGGGGGGGGGGGGGGGGGGGCGCGGGGCGGGGGAGGCGGAAGCCGCGAGGCCGCGGAGGTACCGTCGGTACCGTCCGTGCCCGGGGCCGCGGGCCGGGCATGGAGCGCTGGGCCGGGGCCGCCGGCGGCTGGGGCTCGCTGTGGGGAGCCGGCTGGGGCCGATGGCCGTGCTGGGAGCTCCTGGCCGCCTGCGCCGTCATCGGCGCCGTGGGCTGGCTGCTGCGGCTGCGGGACAGGAGGCCGGGCGGCCGCCGAGCGGCGGCCATCGCCCCCCGCCCGGCTCCCGCCGCCTCCCCCGCTCCCACCGCCGCCGCCGCGGGGAGCCGGCGCTGCAGCGGGACCCGCCCAGGTGAGAGACTGGGGCAGGTCGGGGGTGGCGCGGCCCCTCGGCCCGCGGGAGGGCCGGCACCGGCCACCGCCCGCGGAGGCCGCGCGGCCCTTTCCCTTCCCGCGGCCCTTTCCTTTCCCCGGCCCTTCCCTTCCCGCGGCCCTTCCCGCCTCCCGGCGCTGCAGCTCCGGGCGGAGCTCCGGGACCGCCCGCGGGCCCCACCAGGCCCGGCCCCGCTTTGTCCCGGCCGGTCCCCGGCGCTGCCCCACCCGCTCCCGCGTCCCCCCGCCCGCCCTCCCCAGGGCTCCACACACACGCGCGGTTTTCTTTCGTGAGGAGTTGTTCTTATTTTCCTTCCCCCTCCCCTCCCTTCTTGTTTTCCCGTGGCTTATTCCGAGTTTGTTTTCAGTTCTCTTTCAGCCGCCTAGTTCGGAACTGCTGCTGGCTCATTTGGCCACGGGCAGTACAGACAAAACCCCCACCCCGTGGCATGGCCACGGTTGTGCTGCCATGTGCTAATCCCGGTACTGCCAAAGACAGGATGTGACTCTCAATTCCTGCCTCTACAGACAAACAAACAAAAAACTCCGTGTTTTTTTTACGTTACTAATTTATTGAAGGATTTAATGAGTACTGGAGTACAATAATACTGTGATCCTTAAAAGTCAATCGTTCGTTCTGCCGTGGGACTAGTCTTAATTTTTTCTGGAAACAGATTCTGGTCGTTTCATGCTGATGCAGTGAGACAAGGGAAAATACAGTTCCTGCCCATTTTTTCAGGTTTTGGTTGCTTTGGAAGAACCCTCAAACATGCAGTTCTTAAAGCAGTTGTTCCTATTAGTAGAGGTAACTTGCACAGGCTTGTGTGCTGAACTGCAAGAGGGAGCTGCGTCAGCACTGTCTGTAGTCTGGATCGTTTGTAGTTACATAAAATGCATTTTAAGGTTCAGATAATCCCCTTTTGCACCTGCATGTAGAAAACGATTGAAGGATTATCTTAAAACAGGCAGTTGCTGTTTCACAGGTTTGCAAGTCACACCTTCTGTTTTGGACAGATCAAAATATGTGATGCAGGTAAAAATCAATGAATGCTTACCCAGGGTAGCTGAAATCATCCTGTCAGATAGATTCCATGGGATTTCTGTGTTGCCGTTCCAGCAGTGTTTTCCATTTCCACAGCAAGCTTATTGTAGAAAACTCTTCATCCTGACAGAAGATCTTAAACCAAAGATTGATTTCTTCACTGTTGGTCTGCTTTGCCATTTTGCTTTGGTTTAGTTGTGCCAGAGTTGTAATGGGCACACAAAATACTTTCTTTTACATAATGAGAAAAATTTTGAGCATTAAATTTTAGGTGTCAAGTTCTATCAAAACGTAAGAAACCAGAGAATTCACTCCTCCCCAACGCTTTTTGTTGTTTAACCACAAGGCAAGAGGAAGGATTTTTGTGTGTTCCTGCCTATTTTCCATACATGAATTATATATATGTACAGGTCTGCTCTTCTGCAGAATGATTGTGCTAGTTCTGAAACCTAAAAATAGGAGCCTTTCTGAGTTAATTCTTTAAGGCATTACGTTGACTCTTTAAAGTGTTTTCATTGAGTTGATTTTGCAATAATCTTCCTCACATCTGAGTTTTCATCTTTACTGTGTTTTTTTCAGTTATGCCGTCTCAAAAAGAAAATCCTTGGAACAGCAAGTTTTTATATTTTTTTGACTGGCCTGAAGGCTGCATTTTATTCTTTGATTAAAACACAATGGCACCACATTTATTTAAGAAAAAAGACAATTAAGAATTGGAAACAAGTGAGAAGATCTTTCACATCTGTCTTTGCAGTCTTGTGGCCGAGTCAGATAATCGAAACAATGAGGTTGCTTGGAGGCCCAGGAGTCCTCAGGGAACTGGAATCCTTTGGGGAGGCAGCTCAGCAGCACCAGCTGTGGCTTTGGTGCAGTGTGGTGGGTTTGTTAAGCAGAAATACTCTCATTTCCCATCGTTTCAGCAAGGTTCCAGTTAGTATTTGAAATATTTGGGGACAGAGGTATGTTCTCTAACCACAGACATTCAAAATCAGACGTTCATAAAAAACAAACAACTCTCTAAGGAAAGAGCCCTCAAGGGAAGCAACTGTCAAACTCACATGACTGTCAAGTTGTAATAGTTGGAAGTCTACTGAAGTTTGGCATTAAGTATATTTTCATAGTATTTCCTTCAGTTGTGGTTTTCTCAGCAAGAAATTTGTGTTGGTATCATGTTGGTCCAGTATCTTCTCATTGACCAGTGCAGAAGCTGTCAGTGTGGATTACATGGAGGGAAGTGTATTATCATAGCAGAGAGAAGGATTTTCCTTTGGAAAGGGAGAAATTCTTCCAGCTTCTGCTTGTTCTTGGAGAGGGAGATCTGAAAAGATCGGTTGTTTTTGTCTTCTGGCTGTTTGCTCTCAAAACAGGGCCTGGGAAACAACATGTTGTGCACATAATTCCAGTCTTGCATCATGGCCAGAGAAAGCCTCCCCTGGTTGCTGCATCACATTTATGCCTTAAGCTTTTGTCAGGTAGAAATTCTTAAGGAAATAATGGAAATAGTGCTGTGCTTGTAGCAGTAGGTGCTGCCCCTCTTCCTGGGGTTGACTGGTTGCCATGTCCTTGTATTGCATTGCACACATAGATTGTGCCTTTCTTGGCAGGAATCAAATGTTATTCTGGATTGAATTTTCACTCCAGAAGAAATTTGAAAGGGACAAGTGAGAATAAATGGTAGGCTGTACTGTTAAGTACTTGAGAGAGGAGGAAGTAAACTTGGTATAGATCTGACAGTTTAAAAATGTTCTTAATGCCTTGAATTGAAAAGTATTTTGTCTTCTCTGCACTGTGAGAATCTCATAAAAATCAGAGAAATTGTTGGGAGACCCTTTGTTCCTTGGCTTTAATACAGGTTTTAAATAGCAGAAAAAAAGTTGTGATATTTTTTAACGGTTTCTCTGCTGCCTTTTTTGCCTTCCCTACAGGTGAACTAACAATGGATACAATACTATCCCGACTGAAGAAGCTTGGCCCGGATGAGCTTAGAGAAGAGATCGTGAGAGCAGGACTGAAATGTGGCCCCATTACTGCAACTACCAGGTTTATTTTTGAGAAGAAATTGGCTCAGGCGTTGTTGGAGCAGCAAGGAGCACTGGAGGAACCAGGGGAGGCTGCTGGAGATGTCTCGGCAGGGAATCACAAGGGCCATGGAAGTGCTGCTGAGGAGCCAGACTTTGGGTACTGTGTGGGTCTGAACCCTCCAGAAGAAGATGCTGTGACACACATGAACTGTTCAGCTGCAGCCTGTGGAGCAGGAAGTGTTGATTCACAAACCAGTGCTCAGACACCATCCAGAGATCCTCCACTGTTCTACGGTGTCTGTCCAGTGTATGATGACATACTGGCCAGGAATGGTAAATACTCATTTCCCTTATTTCCAGTGATAAGCATTTTACAGTCGTGTCTAAATAGACCTTTTCTGTGTAGCAGGGGATATGAACACCACTGCATTAGTTTTGTAAGCAGTGCTGAAAGGATTTTTTTGTTTCTGTAAACAGTATTTATTTGATCTTCTGAGGCATAGAAACATGGTTATAAGACATCCCAGGTGTTCTGCTATTGTAGTTCCTACTCATGAGGGTCCTCTACCTAGTGTAGCTCAGATGAAGAAAATGATTTCCTATTGCTACTCTTGGGCCCATATTGTGCCTCTCAAGAATAAAAAGTAATCCTATAAATAATCAAAAAACTATTTATACTGTCATCAATTGAGGTTTAAAGCATCTCGTCTAAAAGTTTTTACATTTTCTTTCTGTTTTAATGCCAAATGGTATTGAATGCCAAATTGTATCTGGAAGCATCAGCCATTCTTCACATTTTATTTATGAAGACTGCAATAAGGAATTACTAAGTTATTTACTCTGAGACAGTAGTTTCTTTCTGTTAAAAAGTGAATATTCACATATTATGAACAATGGAATTTGAACAAATCATCATTAAAAGGGGAGGAAGGGGAAGGATTTGATTGATATCTGGGGTTCTGTGTAGAGGTTTAAAGTTGTGACAGCTACAAAGTTGGACTTTCTGAACAAGAGAACATCAAAAGTAATGCAGGGAGAATAAACTTGAGTTTGCATTTCAGTCTGGATGTGAAATGCTTGTTGAAGCTGGCCCATTAAAAAGGATGTTCAGGTATTGATTGGTAGGAATGGTCACACCCTGTACACGTGTCACCTGATGTAAGGAGTGTGCAGGAGTCTTCTGCTCAGTTGCTGAGAGAGAAGATTGAAAGGGGCTTTTGGTTCTTACACCGTGTTTGGAAGAGAAGCAGTTTGAGACCAAAGCTGGAAGGATAATCTGAGAATTTGGTAACCTGTTTCTAGGATCAAATCTGAGATTATTGAAGTGATGTAACTTTGGTTGTTCTTTGTTGCAGAGAGAGTACATGTTTATGAAGATAAAAAGGAAGCTCTCCAAGCTGTTAAGATGATTAAGGGTTCCCGTTTTAAGGCTTTTACAAACAGAGAAGATGCTGAGAAATTTGCTAAAGGAATCTGTGATTATTTCCCATCTCCAAGCAAGTCCTCCTT
Source organism: Neopelma chrysocephalum (assembly GCF_003984885.1). Classification (NCBI taxonomy): domain Eukaryota; kingdom Metazoa; phylum Chordata; class Aves; order Passeriformes; family Pipridae; genus Neopelma; species Neopelma chrysocephalum. The sequence goes on from NW_020897738.1 coordinate 7,957,352, forward strand.
ATGTTTGTCACCAGTGAAAATGGGATCATTTAACAGAGGTAAGTGAGGAGGTTCATCTCTGTACAGTAGATGTTATATAGTCTATTCATTCTTTTTGTGAGAGAAGAAGCAACAACTGCACTACCAATATACTAATAACAGGAAAAATTCAAAGGGTGAAGCACCTTAATAAACTGAAGTTTAAAACAACATTTGTTTTAAATGAAAAAAACATTACTGCTCTTCTAAAGCTGAAATGTGGGTCATGGTCTGCATAAATATGTTGCTTACTAGTCCATGGTCATATTTGTTAGGATTTGGTTTTAGTCATGGACTTCAGGATTTTCAGGTTTAATAAGACACTGATACAATTGTTAAGTATGTTAAAACTATACTTAATTGTTAAGTATATTTATAAGTTCAGAAGTAAAATGGTAAGCACTGACCATACTTCCCAGTGTTCCCAGTTGCTAGATTAAAGGGATCCAGGAATCACAGAACTGCAAAAGCAATTGTTACCTCTTGCTGAATTTTGCTTTTAAGTTTGGATGGGAGTAGACTGGTAATTAGAGAATTTACCAGTCCCCATTAAAGCCTGAAACAGTTTTACAAGATGATTAATCATTTTCCTCTGCCTCCCTATTACTAACTATTAGTGTACTTAAATGTCTTGTTATTGACCTCTGTGTCTTACTCCTGTACATTAAAGATGCAGAGTTAATATGGAGTTTAGATTAAAAGCTTTTCATGGCCTGGGTCTGAAGACAGTGATCACTGAGAAGAATGTATCTAGAAAGAAGTGATTTGTGTTTGATAGATGGCCTGTGCTCCCCTGAAACCGAAACTGCCAACAAGGAGAGAGCCAACAGCTATAAAAGTCCACGGACTCAAGATCTCACGGCGAAACTTCGGAAAGCTGTGGAGAAGGGAGACACAGCAACGTTTTCAGAGCTTATCTGGAGTAACCCTCGCTACCTGATCGGGTCAGGAGACAATCCAACGGTTGTACAGGTGAAAAAACCCAACAAAATAGGAAAATCCACATTCCTGTTCAGTGATGTAGCTTTTGAGGCCTGATAGCAGAGCTGGAAGGAATGTTTCCTACCTTTCCTTCAAGAAATCTTGTTTCAACCAGTGCAAGGTTTCCCAGTGTTTGTTGGTAGTAGCTGAAAATGAAGAGAATCAGGCAGTTCTCTGTCCTGTGTAAGTCACCCATGATGGCTGAGAGGTCTCTGCTCCAGAAGAGCTAAAGGCACTGTGTGCAGTTCTGCAGGTGAAGAACAGATTTATTCCGTAGTGAAAGAATGGTCTTGTCTTCATATAGTATTGGTCTGCTCCAAATAATTGCAATCTTTTTAAAAACAGACTGGTATTAAAGACCAGGGTAGGGCCCAGGCTGTAATTAGTTGTTCCTACAGCACTGCTTACCTAAGCACCACTGTTAAATTTCAAAACCATGTATAAGGTGCCATTTAGCAAACACTGACAATCTTAGCTAACAAATGCCTTCTGTCAGACCAGCTTTGGGAAGCTGTTAAAATTTTTTGTGTAATACAACAAAGCACAGCTGAATTTTATATATATATGTGTGTGTATATATATATATACATTCTCCTGCTCTTTTTGCACACTCAACTTCCTACTTCCTTTTATTGTGATATCTAAATATATCTTCTTTGCCACAGTTTTGCCCTGCACATGGAAAAAGACTATAGCTGAGTATAAGAACAATTGAATTAATTATGAGAATAATGTGGATGTAAAGCTGCATTAGTCTTTACAAAAATATAGTATAAGACTCAGTGTGGGAACTTTTAAATTTTCCCAGTGGAATCAGTTACATGTATGGGTGTAAGAGAGCTGTTTAGATTTTGGTTCATTCTAATGGTGGTGGTTTTTTTCCAGGAAGGGTGTAGGTACAATGTCATGCATGTGGCTGCCAAGGAGAATCAACCTGGGATCTGCCAGTTGCTGCTGGACACTTTGGAAAATCCTGAGTTTATGAGGCTCATGTACCCCGATGATAACGATGCCATGCTGCAGAATCGCATCCAATACATTGTTGACCTTTACCTTAACACACCAGATAAAATGGTAAGATTTGGGTGGTGACCTGGTTGTCATAGTAATGGAAGGTCTTAAGGATGTATAAGTGAGATGGTAAGACAGAAGGGGACACTTGTAGCAAATTGAGCTATTCGTGAATTTTGTGGGTCTTAATAATCATTATTCTGCAGTATGGTGGGAAAAGATTTATCAAGAGCCCAGATGATTAGTCATGACATTTATTTAATTTTCCCAGTTTCAGAATCAAATGTGTGGTATTGACCTTATCATCTTTCTAAGTGCATATGAATTTTTCCCCTTTTCCCACTGCAGGGATTTGATACTCCACTGCATTTTGCCTGCAAGTTTGGGAATTTGGATGTTGTTAACGTGCTTACCTCACACCCAGCTATTGTGAAAAATCCAAGAAACAAATATGATCAAACTCCAGCAGAAGTGAGTCTCTCCATGTCCTCGACAAACACAAAAATGTTATGCCTGATCAGTATTTTTCATGTTCAGGCATTTAGTAAGTGCTGTAGGTAGAGGGCTTGTAGTAAGGTACTAGTGTTATGATTTAAGTGTAAATTTTTGATAACATTAGAAGTATTTTATGTTGACTGTATCCGTGGAAAAGTTTTAGATTTTATAGGTATGGATGTGTTTTAGTGGTTTGGTCTTCTATGAGTTAAAAGTACAGGGTGAGATGGAGAGAGGCCAATACTGTGACTGTTCAAGAAGACACATTACAGTTGATTTGAAAATGAGGTCTTATGCTTGACTAACAACTAAAATTATATTAACAGGTAGTTTGTGAAAGAAGCAAGAATAAATCTGCAGAATTGAAAGAAAAGCTAAGGGAGTACTTGAAAGGTCTGTATGCAGAGTTTTGTGCTATATCAGACATGTGTTCTGGCTCTTTGCTGTGTCGTGTTCCGTGTGCTTTCTGAAGCAGTTCAGAAATGGTGCTGCTGTACAGTGCTCTGAAAAGGAAACTAAAACTGAGCAGGAACAGAAAACTTGCTGTGTTTTAAGTGCTGTGGTCAGAACTCTTAGTGTGGATCACAAGGTACCCTCCCAGCTCTGGACTCATTCAGCCAGCCTGGAGCAGAGTGTTTAACCTGGAAGGAGCAAAGCCCTGTGCAGGGCAGGAGCTGGATCTGTTACCCTGGGGGCTCCTGTCATTTCTTGGACACAGCACTTTCTCTGTCTTGTCACATGTGTGTTCAGGGGGTTGCAAAAGGAGGTTTTGAAATTTGTTGAAGATCCTGAGGGAAGGACTCTGTGTGTCCTTGCTCACACACCGTCTGTAAGCAGGCAATAAATACTGAAATAGTGAGTTTGAATTACAGCTGAATTTACTAATGAGATAAAGTCAGATGGTTAAGTGTCTGGGTGCATTGATACCCTGGGAAGAAGCAGCAGGCTGATGTAACATAAACTTCTTAAGGAAGCTTTGTATTCTTTATTTTAGGCCGATATTATGTGCCACTCTTGAGAGCAGAAGACAATTCCTCAGCTCCTGTCATTGGGGCGCCCTGGTCACCGGATCAGACGGATGATGGTCCCCAGAGGACTTTATTTAAATACCCTGGCAGCCCCAAAGATCCAGTGTTGTCCATAAGAGCTTTTGCAGGCCCCATGAGCCCCTCAAAGGTAAGGAGAGAACTTTATACCACTCTAATGCCTATTTTTTCCTCTTTCTGAGTGAAGAACCATTAGAAGATCCTGCACAGTTCCTTGTGTGGTGTAACTTGCTCCTGGTACAGATTGTGGCTCTTTTTCTTGAGGAGATTGTTCTTCCTCCATGGAGAAGCACACAAACCTGTACATATTTTTTTGTTGCTGAAAACAGAACGTGGTGTAAAGAAGAATGGAAGTTCAGTCAAAAGAAAGTTTTCTTCTTCCTCTTGGAATCTCTTTGAAGAGCACCTTTGTCAGACCTTTTATTTCTTACAGATAATTGCTGTAGCTTTCTAACATGGAGCAAAGCCTTTCAGTGCAGCTATGAATCAGGTTGAAAAATCTTAACTATGTCTTTATCTAATTTCTAGAAATTGCCACTGGATGTTAGAAGCAGTTTATCACCTCTGCTTGTTGAGTTAACATTTATATATTTTTCTAGGTGGAAAAACTGACAACCAAGTAGTAGGTGTTGGGATACTTTTGGAAAAGTATTGATTGTATAGCAGAAAAGCAAAGTCTTTAGTTTTCAGAAGGAATACTTAGATACCTGTTAAGTATATTATAAAGTTATAGGTATTTCTTTGACTCATTTATCTAATAGGAATGTGCTGGAAGTATGACAGCTTTAAAAATGGTGAATAAATACAATGGAGGACTTTGTGTCATCTGATGCTTGAATTTTTCAAGGCTGAGTTTTACCAAGATGCTTAATGTTTTTTCTTCTAAATGATCATTTTTCTGTTCAACTGACAGAAATTTAAATACCATTTATACTCTGAAAAGTATTACTTTAGGGGGTAAACAGTTCATCATTTTGATTGCTGACAGATATTTCTAATGTCTGAATGTATTTCTTAGTCATCGTTGTGATTTTTGTCATATAAAGTCAAAAAGTGTGGGATTGTACAAAAAAATTCCCTTGAGGCATTCCAACTTCAAAATAGCAAGAATATGTTCCTGTAGTTGTAGTGATTCTGTGCATATAAAAATCCTAGAAACCAATGACCAGGAGGGCATTTGAAATTAAATAAAATTATAGTGACGTGGCAAAATTACAAGACACTTCTGTTTCCTGCTGCACACAAATTAAAACCAGGCAGACCTGGTGTCTGTAGAGTGTTGATTGCGTGTTATGGTCCCTCTCTTGTAATGAGCAGTTAGGAGATCAAAGGTAAGCAATCCTGGGAAGAGCAGCTTTGTCCTTCATGGCTGGAGTTGAGCGATACCCGTGGCAGAACTCGAGTTCTTTGCCTGTGGACAGCAAACAGCTGAATGTCTTCTACACCTCTGGGTAGATATTCAGCCAGGACTGAGTTGCTTCGTGTGGTAGGGGGTAGTTTTTTAATTTATTTCTGTTTTTTAAAGGCTGAAGAATTTCGCAGGCTTTGGAAAACTCCACCTCGAGAGAGAGCTGGCTTCTTTCACAATGTCAGGAAATCTGATCTGGAGAGAGGTGTTGAAAGAGTTGGAAGGTATCTAAAAGACTACCAGAATAAAAAATTAATCATAGAGCAATTAAAAGCAAAAGACTGTGCTGAGAGTACAGTTATTACTGAACAACATGTTGGGGCAGAAGTTACTGCAGAAATATTTAATGAAGTATATTGTAGTTGGATTTTTACTGTAATTTTGTGTAAACACAATAGCTAAAATGTGAGACCTGGCTTTCATAGCTTTGGCAATAGAGACAATTGAACTGTTATTGATGGAATACTTTTCTCCAACATTGACTTGCCTAATATATCAGAAGATGTAAAATTACAGCCTACTTGTTCTGGGAAGTGAGGGATTGTTAAAAGGGAGCAGAATGAAAAGATCCTAATACCAATAATGCTGCTTTATAAAAGCTGGGGGGGGGGTGTCCTTGCTGTTAAAATACCTTCTATCAGCAACATATGGAAAAAACATACTCTGTTAAAAGCTGACTAGATTTCATTCTTTAAAATAATCCCTCATTTCCTGCTACCTCTCCCGTTCCCAAATAGAACAAGCTGAATGCAATGTCATTCAAATTTGGTCTCCATCAGTGGGAATTCATCTCTATCTGATGTCTAGATACAGTCACCTTAAAGGTGGCAATGTTTGTGCTGCAAACTGTAAAACAGTAGATTAAATTTGAAAAATACTCCAGAACAAATGAGGTGATACTTTGTTTGCTGAGGATATTCTGTGCTTTTGCAGACTGTTGATTGTTGCAGAATTGTGTTGCCTGTTCATAGCTGATAGAATGTGATCAGAAAAGTTATTGTCAAACTGATATTTCTGTCTTCACAAATGATTCGTTTTATTTTATTTATTGCAGGGAGTTAGCTCATGAACTGGGGTTCCCGTGGGTTGAATACTGGGAATTTCTGGGCTGTTTTGTTGATCTGTCTTCCCAGGAGGGGCTGCGAAAATTAGAAGAGTACCTGAGTCATCGTGAACTGAGCACAAAGGCTCAGCAGGAGACAGGGGAAAATGAAACCTGCAACAGATATAAAACACCCCAGCCCTCGGGTAAGGAAAGGGCAAAGCTGCAAACAACACATTGTGCCAAGGGACAAGAGGGAGAGAAAAAGCTTGGTGCCCAGGGGAGGTCATATTCACCTGTTGTGGTTGCTGTTATTAATCTGTTATCCAAACAATCTGATTGTAGTACTGGAAAAGCAGCCAACAACACTGTGAATGTAAGAGAAGTACAACAGGCTTTATTAGATGTTCTTTATCTTTCATATGAAGTGCTTTATTTGATTATAACCCCCAAATGAAATCCCTGTAAGAAAACCTTTTGTAATCCACGGGTACAGAATAAATAACTTTTTACAGTAAAAGAATTATTTACAGTTGAGGGTGAAAGACAAGGAGCAAAATCCAGGAAAGCTTTTATACCTTCTTAGGCCACTACTTGCCATGTGTTCATGGAAGCCAACACTAGTCCCAAATCTTTGTGCTCCTCTCTCCTCTTCTGTGCAGTTATAGATCCAGAAGGGCTCTGCTGCTGGGATAAACCTGGCCTAAGACCCTGAGGGTCATTGGACTAGTCATAAGGCTTTGTGCTTTGGAAGAGGTGAAAACTTAGGCTGTTCTGTATTAGTAACATTTACCTGCCCTATTCTGCTTTATTCTGTTTTGTCCTTTGTTGCTGGTTAATGGTTGAAGTGGGGGGTGGAGGAAATGCAGTTCTCAAATGACTAGGATAGGAAAGGTTATTTGCAAAAAATACACAGCAATAATGTTGTCATTTTGCATTTGTAGCTTTAGTCAGATTAGTTCATGCTGTTGTTACATAAATAAAATTAGAGAGGGCTTCAGGAGATAGAACAAGGCACAAAAATTGGGTATTTGCTGCTGGTTTATTTACTCGATACTCCGTTGAAAGTCTTTTTACGTGTTGCTCTTACTAAAACTGCTTCCAGGGAAGAGCAAAAAGTCCTGCAATTCCATTTCCGTGGGTGCATTTTTGGACGAGGACGAGGATGACATGAGCTTAGAGGAGATCAAGAACAGGCAGAACGCGGCGCGGAACGTCAGCCCCGCGCCGGCCGCCCGGGAGCCCGGGGGAGACATCGCCGAGCGCGACATCCTGGCCGTGGGGCGGGCAGCAAACATCCTCCCCACAGCTCCACACCATGGCAAGGAGGCTGCCCCCAGCAGAAACGGGTTCTGCAGCCCCATGTCTGGTGAGAGGATCATCAGCAACAGGAAGCAGCTGCACGATGGGGAGGAACGTCTCGGGTCGCCCGTCTCCAATCTGATGTCGGAGTTCGAAAGCCTCTCGTTCCAGGAGCAGGAGGTTGCAGGAGTATCTCATCAGATCACTGAGAAAACTGACAATGAGGGGATTCTGGACAAGGCCTGCGGTGCAGTGTCACTGGCAAGTTCTGAGCCAAGTGTTGCAGGAAAATCTGGAGAGGCCAAGTTAAGGACAGAACACAAAACGCCATTAGAAAAGGAGAGGCTGTCTAGGCAGTCTGGGAATCTGACTAAGGAGGCACAACAACGTCAAGAACTCTCTTCCCAGAAGTTTCTCTTGAAGGCTTTACCCATAAATGACAATTCTAAATTATTCCTGCTTGGGTAAGAATTGCCTTAATTTTGAACACTTATTTTTCCTTGGGCTTCTGTTTGCAAACACAAGATGCTTTTGACAAAAGGTTGAGGTGACACTAAACACCCCTGATTGCAGTCAGGCTTGAACAGCCATCTGAAAGGGCCCCAGTGCTTGTACAGAAGCTGTGCAGTTCTCTTGCACCTCATTACCTGACCATACAGCAGAAGGGAGAAATTTATTCTGAGACTTCTGTGTAATTACAGACAGTCATTTGTGGGGGGGCTGCTGCATGAGGAAACTGTGTTTGTAGAGGAGCACAGTAATCTCTTTGCTTAGATAAAAATGAAGAGTTTTGGAATTGGGGTGTTTATTGCCTAAACAAATCCATAGTTCTCTTTTCAGGCAGTTGTGTTTCTGTTGCAGGGAGCAGCCCTCGAAGCTGGATGGGGATGTCCTGGCAGCTCTGGAAGGGGCAGAGATCGATGCACAGAAATACCCGATGGTTTCCAAGTGGAAGCTCTCAGTGCAGTCCTACTCCTCTTCTGACAGGCAAAGGTATTGCTGCAAATGCAGTCAAATGCTCACAAAACCTTGTTTTAAATACTCAACTGTGTTAACTGTTGCTGTGTTTCTGAAGTTAATCACCAGGCCTTTCTGGCTGGTGTCTGTTCACACCCAGTAGTTGTGCTGTTGGTTGGTAGTTCATCCCTGTTGTGGATGCAGTGCAGGAACTCTGTATTGCTTTGCAGTACTTCGCTTGTGCAGAGCGATATTAAGATGAATTTAATATGTTCAGGGATCTTTTTATGACTGTTTTTATTTTTACCCTTTATTACCCCAGTCCAAAGGAATTGTTCGTGTGAAGGATGGTGTGTGTTAAGTTTTTTGAGAGAATGTCATGTTTTGCCACACAAATAATGGACACAGGCTGCCTCTTGGGAGGCCAGAAGACATGTTATGCTATTTATATGTTTTATTTTTAATATTGCTGGTTTTGGGGACCCAAAGTGACAGTTTTTCACACAAGTGGCTCCCCGTGGTAATTTTACTGACATAAAGATTGATTTCCATTGTGACAGACACTGTCCAGAACACTGAGAAGTCCCTTGCTTAGACAACCAACAGTTTATACACAGTCATGATGAGTTAAAGTGCTGCTCTCCTCACTGCAGCCTTCTTTAAAAAATGCAACATCACTTCTTGTTTCTTTCAGTTGGCCCAGCCCAGCTCTGAAGGCAAAATTCCGGTCCCAAACCACCGCTGCTGGCCTTCCAAATGCTTCAGTGTGTCCCAGTTCAGGAAGAAGCAGTCCCATCCCTGGAAGTCCAGGCAAAGCCGGCAGTGCCACCTCGTTCCCCGCAGAGCCGGGCAGCCCCGGGCGCTACAGCCCGGCCTCTGTGCACCAGGCCCTGCTCAAACTGCGCTACCTGGCAGAGCCCCCTGCCCACTAAACACCAGGCATGGCCCAGACTGCACTTGTGTTCTCACTGTCTGATTGGGGGGAAAAACTACAATGTTACTGACGTGACAGGAGGTTTGTACTTGGCTATTTATTTTTCCTCAGTTGAGGACAACTATGTTTAAAACAATGGAATATATGTCTTAATGCCATATACGAGATAGATCATTACTGGTGACACGCAGGAAGTTCGTGACAGTGCAGTTGTCCAGTAGCTACAGTTTAACCCTTGTTGCCACTAACACGGTGAGCTGAGCCCTCCCTTAGCAATGGTGGGATTTGCTAGCACTAGTTATTGTTATTGTTATTGTAATGAACACACGGCCCTCAACTGCCTTTCTTTACCTTGGACAGGCCAGGAAAAACCTCATCAGCAAACAGAACCTTAGGAGAGGAAAGAGATGGCAGGAAGGGAAATGTTCTGCTTGCAGCAGGAGCTCTGAGAGCAAAAAGGCCAAAACCTACCTGGGTAATGCAAGGACAACTTCCCAGTAGAGAACAGGGCTGTGAAACCCTGTGCACAACCAAAGTGTTTGTAGCAGCAGCCTGGGCTGGGCAGTTCTCCCCACACACTCCCTGTCTGTCTGTCTGTCCGTGTGTCCGTGCACAGAGAACGCGACTCTTTGCTTGTCGCCAACCCCGGGGTTGACCCAGTGCTGTAGAAACTGCTGGGATTCCTTTCAATGGTTGTGTGAAGATTAAGGAAAAAAAAAACACATAAAAATTAGCTGATTTTTTCCCCCCACAGAAGCTTTTAACATTAGCAGATTTTAATAGTTATTGCACAAAAGCACACGAGCAATAATCTCAGCAAATTTACCAGCAAGATACCATAATGGTCTAGTTTGTAATATATTAGTGTGGTAGCCAGTGGCCCATGAGGTGGCTCCTTATTTCCCAACTGTGAAGAGAGAAGAGTGAGGACTATAAATATTTTTCTTGAAATCTAAGCTTTTACTGTGTCTCCAGCCTTGACATGGTAATGAGTTTTTGTTACAGCAGTCGATAGTTTTATTCTTCAGCCTTCTGTAAGAATGACTTGTTTGGACAGCACGATGCTGGGAGTGAAGAAAGCTTTTCAAAACTCCAGAGTTTTCCATATCAAGCCTAATGGTTGTAATGTTGCATGAAAGGCTTCCAGAAACAGAGCTCTGAGGTAAAAAAATAATGTGATGAGAAGGTGAGGCTCTGGCACAGCTGTGCTGGTACAAAGGGATGGATCAGGGAGCATTATTGGTGCCCCACAGGCTCTGAGGAAGCACCTTGGAGCTGTCAGGGAAGTGCCCCAGGCTAAAAACACCAGTGGGAGGCAGGAGGGGTTGGCTCAGCTGCCCCTCGAGGGTCCCCCCGGTCCCGGGGCCGATTCCAGCCCCTGTGGCTGCTCACACGGCAGTGACTGTTCCAACACCAACTGTGCACCCTCCGTAGGACAGATACAACACTGCACTTAATGCTTTTGCAAGTTCAGTAGTGCCTTTTGTAATATATTTTTTTAATTAAATTTTTGTTCTTTTAGAAGTTGAAAAAAAAAAAAAGTGGCATCCACTTACTATGGGCAGATAAAACACAGTTTTTCTCTGGGCTTTCTGAACAGGATGTCTTTTAATGTCTCTTAGGTTTGATTATCTGGTGTGATAGCTCTCCACTGGGGGAGAGACTCCTCTTCTAGAAATTCTTAAAAAAAAAACCAACAGGCTTATTTTGCTCTTTTGTTAAAAGTAAGCCTAGTTCCATTGAGCTGGGCATTAGAAAGAGCTACTTTACATAAATGCCTCTCATTCAGTCATATTCCAGACACCAAGCAGGGGCTTGGGTGGGTGTCATGCTTTAAGAGACATTTAAAAACAAAATACAACTCACAAAGAGAACCTGCTGTTACATTAACTGACTTTTTTATACAGGTATTTTTTGTTGGTGGTTTTTTTTCTTTTTTTAATTTGTTTTTTTGATGCAGCAAACTCCATGGTCTAAAACATTTTAAGGTCCCACATACCTACAGTTTTACCTTGAGAGGGTTGGGGTTTGTTTGGGTTTGGGGTTTTTTGGGGGGAGTTGGTTAGTTGGTTTGGGTTTTTTTAAATAATTTAACATTAATAAGTTACATCTTTATCATTCTGGAGAAGCGACTCAGCTCATCCCGTTCCAGCCACACTGACGGGTAAGTTGCTGCAGGGGCAGCTGCTCTTCTCCACGCTGGTCCTTCTGAGCTAAGAGTTTGTTACTGAGCCAGGAGACTGATACTAACACACTAGTTCTTTGTCCTTTTTACTGTTGTTATGCTTTACTTTCATTTTTTTAATATTTAAATGTATGGTACTGGTATGTACATGTAGCCAGACACCTCCACACCCCCCTCCACCCACCCACCCCTCCCTTTCACTTTGTAATTTTGGTTTGGTTCCCTCAAGAGAGTATTTTTTTTTAACTGTGTTCTATAATGTGCATTAGTCCAGTTGTACTGCAGAGCTCATTTTTCTAACCATGTGTTACTTCAGCTATGACAAAAATAGCAATTTATGTAGCGATTGGATCATTTGTGATTGTGAAGAAAGCCCTTTGACACTGAGCCTGTGGAGACACTTTAAATCAGAGTGATAGTGCTTGAATTGTGTTTTCTTGGCCAAAAGTTCACTTTTAAAGGTGCAAAATATTAGTTGTGGTTTTCGTTGGTTGTTTTTTAATTAGCAAAGTGTCATGTTAAAAATGCAGAACAACCCCACTTTCTATTAAAAACCAAATGAACAGTTGGAAGTGTCACCCTCTGTTCAGTGTGTGGGGCACGGGGAGCAGGAGCTGCGTTGATGCCACGACAGGGTGACTCACTGGCTGGTCCAGACCTTGCTCACACAACTACCTGCACCTTTGTGTGTGTGCACAGTGACCCCCAGAGCTTAGAGGACTGCCTTATAGTGTTGAAGAGACAGGAACTCAGAATTTGGTAAAAAAATATATATTTAATTTTAAATTTCATACTTTTTCCTCCACCTTAACTGTCACCAAAACTTGTTAATTTGTGTACTTGTGCAGAGAGGTGTTGTGTGTCTTCTGGTTGCCCACGGAGAGCCTGACATGGGGAGTGTAAAGGGGGGTTGTGAGAGAGTTTGTGTACACACACACACAGATAAAAATACCCAGCACATTCATCTGACTGGTGTTGGTGCTCCTGTTCCACGTGGGGTAAGTGACACTTTGGCTCCAGCAGCTCCCTCTGTGCTGGCTCCTATCCCAAGTTTCTATTTCAGATGGTTGGAGCTAAAAGAACAAAGCTGGCAGGTGAAGTGTTGCCCTCAGCAGCCTGGGACACTCCCTGTGCTACAGCTGCTCGTGCAGCCACTCAGCTGAAGAGACAGGAAAGAAAGACAGACCAAGTATTTTATTCAAAACTTTTAAAAAGTTAATAGACAAAAACTGATAAATTATTCTCATTGCATAAATGAGAGAGACGTCATGATGGTTTCTTCTTGCCCCCACACCCTGCACTACACAACGATCATGGGTTGTTCCCTGCTGGCCCCAGTTCCCCAAACTCGTCCTGCTGTAGCAGTGTGGGATCAAACAAGCCCCTAAACCCTGTCTCCAGAGGTTGTGTGCCCCAATTATGCTTCATACAGCTCTGACAGGAGTGAGTTCAGGCTCTAATTAACATCCTTATTGATAAGAGAACCTGTGAGACAAGTCAGTTGTGTTTGCTGTCCCCACGGCAGACTGTGCACACACTGAAATTTTGCAAGACTGCAGCTTTTACCTGAGCCAAGTTCTTCCAGGGGTTCAGGTGCCCAGCAAAGAGCTGGAGTGGTGCTGAGCCCTCCCCTCAGCAGTGTCAGAGCTGTAGGAAGGAGGCACTTGGAGCACTCTGCCCCAGGCCTGTCCCACACATCAGCCTAGAAATGCCATCCCAGGGACTCCTGTGCACCCCTGCAGCAACAGCAGCACTGCAGAGCCTCTGACCTGCAGCACCACCCCTGCAGCTCAGGGGGGCCATTTCTGTGCTGGCAAAGGAAGGTATCAACACAAATCAATGGGAGAGAGCACTCAGCAACTGAAAGCACTTGCAGAAGATTGCTGCCTTCCTTCCATCTCACTGCTCCAGACTCACCTCTACAGCCTTCTCCAGACCACGTTTTAGTTAAAGGCTTTACAAAACTGAAAAACATCGTTCAGAACACCTTAAAGGACATCCTGAGGATGGCAGAACACTTAATATAAGCAGCAGTTAATTCTAGCACCACAGCTCTGAGGCAAATGGGGTTTTTACCCTCTTTGCTTTATGCTCATAACCTCCAGGCACAGTTTACATGGGCTTTTTGGGGGCAGAGGAGAACAATGACACAACATAAATATACACACTTAAGAGCTTACAAAACTGAAGCTTTATCCCTTTGTCCTTTGAACAGCAGAATACCCTGTTTGTCACTTCTTCTGCAGGAGCTGTAACAAGCTGGCTTGTCTTTTGTTTTAGCTGCAGTGAGATAAGAGGCTGTTCCCACACCAATGACTTTCCTGCACAAGAAAAATATCCACAGGAGCAAGCTTTGGTTAGAGAAATTCACGGCAGGGTGGGGAAAAAGTCAGTGCTCTTGTAACTGCTGAGCAGACATTCAATCTCAGTATTCCACAGCTCAGCTTTGAGTTCTGGGGAATACTTAAGGACTGGACAGCTTCAGGCTTACAAAGGTTTCTTCTTTTCTGGACTGAAAGGCAGATATGAATATGAAGGAGGCAAGGGGCTAAAGGACATTTTAAGACAGCATCACACCCCAAGGTAACAAAAACTCTAGTGGTACTGTGGCAGAACGTGCTAGTGCAAAGAGGCTGAGGCAGCTCCTGGGCAGCCATCCTGTGTCTGCTCCTTCAGGTGCGGGTGATCTTGTCTGGGGGCATGAACCCCGTGTCCCCCAGTGTCCGCAGGGCCACCCTCCCGTTGGGCCGGATCACCAGGTGAGTGATGCTGCCGTTGTTGAGGGACAGTCTCAGCCAACCTTCCGGGGGGAACTGCAGTGCCCTGGGGAAAAACAGACACAGGGATTACTGTAACGTGCCTTCACAGCATCGCCTTCTGCCCCACATAAAGGGGGGAAGGAAAAAATATAAATGGTTGGGCATTCTGCAGTTTCCATGCCAATGCTCCCAGCCAGCCTCAGAAAAAATCCTCTTCTTGTGGAACTGATATAAAACCACAGCCTTGGCAACTGGACTGGGGCCAGCAGTGCCCTGGGATAAGCAGAGTCCAGCAGATGGGGGTGATTAGTGCTGACAGGATTAGTTCAGACCGGCAGAAGGCAGGAGCTCTGCTGGAGGCTCCGGAGAGACCTCAGCACAGCCAGGACAGTGCAGAGCACAGGGCAGAGCACAGGGCAGAGCACAGCCCAGGCTGTGCCCGAGGCAGCTGCAGCACCACAACACCCTGTGCAGGTGGGGACAGGTGGGCAGCTGGCTCAGAGCCCAGGCGTGGGTGGCAACATCCTCAGCAGCCATGGCTTGTTACACACCTTACACCAACACGGGAGGGGTGCAACGACCAGAGCACACAGACAGGCTCACTCCAGGGGCCTCAAGGGGTCTCTGGAACAAGTTCACCCAACTCCTTTCCCTCAGCTACATCACTCCCTGTGAGGGGCAAGAAAAAGTACCTTGTGCCTTCTATAGAAACACAGTATCACAGCTGGTCCCCAGCTATTCTGAAATTCCTGACCCAACAGGAGCTCCATCCATTGGATTAAACAGCTGGAAAAAACACCACGCTGTCTCAAACACCTTTTTCCTCAGATACTGAGGAATAACTTTGGTTTTGGCTGTTAGGACAGTCTTGTAGAAAGCCCAAGAAATTAAATACCAGCCCCAGCCAAGCTAGATTCAAAGGGAATGTTACATGGGTCATGTGCAACTGTTCTACCACACAGCCTGGAACAGGAGGCACAGAAGAAATGTTAAAATGAAGAGGGAAGGAACAGCAAAGAGGAAAAGTACGTAAGTATTTCAGAAAAAGCCTCGGTAGGAGCAACATGATATTTTTTGGCACAGGAAGGAGTATTCTTTTTACCTGATCAATAATTTTAAGTACAGCAATTTTGAAGAGCTCTAAAGCGGCCCAGAGAGCAGACAGGCTAGCACTTAACTAGCTCAGCTAAATAAAGCTAAACTGAAGTTGTTGTAAGTATTGATCAGATTAAAGTTTAATCACATCTGTCCTGCTCACGACAAATTATCTTACAGACAGTGTTTTGTTGAGAGGGAAGAGGAATAAAACAGACTCAGCTGACTGGACACAGAGACAGGCAAGGATCCAGAACTGTTTTCTCCTTCCTGAACAGCCCTGATGTTATCGGAAAGATCCACTCTCCCCTTAATCCAATACTGGATGTTACTGCAAAAACACACTAATGCAACTTGAACACAACTCAAAAATCTCCATTAGTAAAGAATTCCCCGAACTAAATCAATCTTTCACGATGTGAGATCAAATTCATGTCACCTCAAGGAGACACATCCAGTCAGATGCTCTATTTGTTGTCTTTTCCAACAGTCCACACAGGCACCGCCCTCAGGTTTATGGAAGCAGCAGCACATGGTATTAGAGTAACTGTTCACATGTACCAAAAAGCTGAGTCTCACCAATTTAGCCATTTTTGCTTTAGAATTAGAATGAAATTGTTCTAATTTTCAAGTGTATCTCGTATCTGCAAATGAATCCTGCGATGAAGCTGCAGAAGCAGCTGCTCACAATGCAGGCACCGATCTCCAACCCCTTCAAACAAGCCAAACCAACCCATGTCCCACCCCAGTGGTCCATAACCCCCCAGCAGCTCAGTGCAGCCTCCCCTGAGGCAGAGCTGCCCTGCAGCCCCAGCTGTACCTGCAGACGATGTAGCGGATGACGTTGGCGTGGCACACGAAGATCTCGTAGCTGTCCTCCTCCTGCTTGGCATCAGCTCTGTGGATGAAGTTCCGAAAAGCTGCCTCGATTCGAGCTCCATCTTCGTAATACTGCTGAGGGCAGGGAGGGCAGAGTCACACACAGCTCAGAGCCCTGCACTGCCACCAGGGCCTCACCTCCCCCAGAGCTCTTTGGGACAGGGAGGCACACGAGCCTCAACTAACACTCGAGGGCTGAAGGGATTTTAACTGTGCTGTTCACTTACTGGGCAGGAGGAGAGCATGCAATTATCTAAAGTCTATGATAAAAACCATCAGCTCACACACTGCAAGTTATCACTGCTGTCCATACAGAGTATACTGAAAAAAACAAATCACAACCAACAACAACAACAACAAAAAAATCTTTAAAGAAACAGTTACCACAGCTTCTGGTTTCCAGTGGGAGACTGGAGGGTCTGGTTCTATAGGGGCTCCCTCTCTAAGCAGATCAGTACTAATTTTTTTGACTCCTGAAATATCAAATACACATTCAGAAAGAAGCTGTTACTTTACATGCTACTACAAACAGCCCCACAGCTCTACAATCAATGCATTTTTCACAGTCTTTCTTCCAGGGAGCTTCCTCTCCATCCTAAAGTCCATTTTAGTCTCTCTCTCCAACACAACTATTTTGCCATCAGCAAGACAAAGTTTATTTCAACTGAGAACAGCCAGACCAGCTTGGCACAGCAAGCTGAGTCTTCCCAGACTGCTGCACTTTGAAAACGGGTACTTGTACTTTTAAAGATATACTGCAAACAGGCAGAATTACAGTTGTAGGTTTCTTTATTACAGACATATTCACACAGGGCTGGAAAATGGCTAAATAACATCTCAACCTTAAGGACAAGCTTAGAATTCTACTGGAAGCACTTTTAAGGATCAGAAGACAATGAATAATTAAGGGAAGTGTCTTACCTGGGAGATGTTTGCTTATAATTTCAGTTGTTTCAGTTGCTCTAGTCATGGAGGAGTGGATAATCTGATCAAATTTTAATCCCAAGCTTGCCAGCCTGTGTCCAGTCAGCTCAGCCTGCTCTCGACCTTAAAAAGGATATTTTCATTACATAAATTGGTGACAGTCTCGGGTCTCACGCAAACCACCACAAAAGGTGTCCAGCAGACACGAAAGGTCTCCACAGATGCTTTCAAAAAGAAACTGGAAATCATTTTTACCAGAGTCACTACTTACTCAGACCAAGCTTATTGGTTGGATTTCAAGTCGTATTTCCATTGGCACAAAAAAATTCTTTGCTTTTTTTAATTAGGAAAAAAAAATAAAATTAAAACTTATGGAACGACTTTCACTGAAATCTTCAATATCCCTGCCAGCCCCATCCCAAGGAAGTCACTTCCAGGAAAAGGCAGTGCTGAGCCAAGCCACCTGTCTGGGGAGCACAGAGGGACTGTGTCAGACAGACCCTCCCAGGCCTGGCAGAGCCCTGCTCAGCAGGGCAGCACCAGCTCCAGAGGTCACGGGAAAGGCTCCATCCCATCTCCCAGGTGAAAACACAACAGACAGGTTAAGTCATTTACTTAAGGCACAGGATGAGACAGGATTAAGATTAGACTTTGTTACCAGTTTAAGATAGCACCTGAGGTCTCAAATTAGCATTTCCCTCCTGTTTGCACACCGGTAATTAAGGTTTGGGAGGAAAAAACCACCACAATGGCAATTTTTTGCCCTCTCAAAACAGTGTTGGCACATATATATAATCAAAAAAGCATCCACTGCTTTTAAAGTACACTACTAAAAGTAATACCAATTAGCATTTGAGACCTACTCGCAGGATCAATGAATTAACACAGACAGAGGTTATCCTCAGTTCAACTAACTGATTAGCAGCACTCCCAGAAACAGTGACAGTGGCAAAAGTGAAATGCATTTAATTATAAAACACTCCAAAGGCTGATGCTGTGAGTGACACGTACCGAGTGGGGTCAGAGTTCTGTCTTTGTCAGCCCGGCCATCCAAGTTATACTGGGAATGACGGATAAGGAATATGTGCCTGGTGGCTTTTGCTTTGCAGTGATCCAAGCGAGAGGAAAGTTCTTCTTCCCCAGTTTCCTCATTTTTCTTTTTGAGGTTGATAAGAGCCAGTGGTTCACGTCTAAACAAACACATTTAAAGAGTCATTTTCAGGTAGGGGAGACTAAAAGGAGGAATTTTACAGGTAGATACCCTTGCCTTATTTCCAGATATAATTGAAGCACTAACATTGACAATTTGGCCATTTGTATCACAAACCTTTGTGTGACAGGTATAAATAAATATAGGTTTAAAGGTGTAACTTGACTTAGATAAATTTGCTGTTTAGTAAAAGCCACCTCTGAATTAATTCTTGGAAAATAAAAGCAAAAACACAACAGAAAAAGTTAAATCCCAATGCAAAGAAATGGTGTACACTAAAACATATGAAAGCCACAGTCTGTCTCGACAAGAAGATTATAAACAGTAGCAGAGACTTTATATTTCAATTCCTGATGATTCAGTAGTTGTTCTTGAGATTTTCAGTCACAGGTGTAACAGTAGGGTTTGTGACTAATCAGGAAGGATACCCAGGAAAAGAGGAAAAGGTGCTGACTGATCATAAAGAAAAGAAAGTGCTCCATATCCCTGTGATTACACTGAGAAAATTTGCACTTTATCAATCTACATTTACATCAAATGGCTAAAAAACCATCCCCCAACAATATCCTAGAAAGGCTCCAACCTTCTGCAGTGCACACTGAGAATTATCTTCTGCCTTAAACCAGGTCACGTCAGGTCTCTGCAGTCACTTTATCTGTCAGCCTGGAGTGTGTCCTTATCCTTTCATCTTTTTCATTACTCTTTCCCCTCACGCCACTTTAATCTCTCTCCCCCTTGTCACAGTGCACATCACCCAGACAGTGACCTGGTTCCTCCCGAGGACAGGGAGGATCTTCCCCTCTGTGCCCTGGTGCCTCAGTGAGTGCCACTGACACCCCCCCTGTCCTGTCACACCAGCCCTGCCCAAACCTCCCACAGTCGAGCCCAGGCCCTTCCCTGCACTCATCCTGTACCCCACTGATACAAATCCTTTTGCTACCTTGCTCCACCTCAGAGTGTAAATCTTTCCCTTGATCTCATACCTAAAAACCAGTCAGTTCGTTTGATTCATACTTCACTTCTTCCATTAAACTCGTTTGTTGAGAGATTTTTTAAAATCAAAAATACAACTTTTATTCAGTTTGAGACAAAGTAATCTAGTCATAGAAAATTGCTGCTTCCTGTACCTATTTCTACAGCTCACAGCAAGACTGGCTTTGAAAAGCCCTGCTGCCTCCATTTTCCTTTAGTGAACACATGATTTCCACAAAACAATGAGGCTCAACATATTTCTTAAGCTGTTAAAGTTCAGCAAGGCATTAAAAACGAAACAAGAGTCCAATAACAAGACATTCCATTCCTATTTCATAGGATACTTCTTTTGATTCAGTGGAAACTATACTGCTGGAAAGACACATTAGGAAAACAAAAAGAAGGGTTTAAAATAAATTCAAGCACATCTGTAAAGCAGCAAAGGGGATAACTCATCTGATGGCTGAAATAAAGTTTTTCACATGAATGAAACCTGTATCTGGTCTCCTCCACGAACTGAGCTGTGCAATTCCTGTGCAGGAGGCACAGACCAGTGCAACACCCCAGCTGTGGTATCCACACCACGAGCAAGTCTGAAATGCAAAATACCCTGCAACTCCTTTGTTTCAAACTTGCAAAGCCATCAGTTGCTAAGAATATTGTAATACCTGGTTATCTGCTCAGGACCTGACTTTGTAAACGTTCCCTGCCCCCAGAGGGGAGTGGTCAGATGCCCTGGGTGTTTATGAGCCATTCAACAACTTTCCACATTGTTCACGTTTTCATGCTGCTTCTGCCAACAACACCCAAAAATCCAAACTGAGATTACAGGCAGGCACAGCCAAAGCCACAGCACACCAACTGGCAGGCACCAAGCAGAAGAAACTAAAATTGATCTGTGGTAATATATTAACACTTCCACTGTTTGCATGCCATGACAAATGGTGACACTGTGCACTGTCATTGACTGCTGTGCAGTATCATCTGCTGTATTTGTTCAGGCAATTGCAACAGCTCCATTGCTTATAGAACAACCTCTGCTTCCTGATTTGGTTAAAAAAAAAACACGAGTCTGAAAGTAGCTTAGAATCCCTGAAGAAAATCAACCTTTCAGCAGAAGCAGGAAGGCCTGGAGCCACAGTTAAACAAGCAGTTTTAGTACCTCCCTCAATGTAACTGTGTAACCAGACATAATCTTATTTAATAAAGGTTTTATTTTTATCACTGCGGTGTACATAGCCCTACTTACACGACCATCTGATCCTGTAGCCTCTCAGAAACCAAAACTGGATGCATTATAAAATAAAAATCTGTTAGTGCTTAAGTTTGGATTTACCATGATTAAACTGGAGCCTGATATAAGTCTCCCCAGGGAGATAATTCTACCAGACAGAAGCTAAATGAGCCAAAGCTCAATACAGATATCTGCACGTTCTAATTAAAGAATGATAAAAAAATGCAGTTAACCCTTGCGTGAATGTGTTTCAACACTGAAGAACACGACTGAGTCGGGTTCAAAGCACCATCACCTTTACCAGGATTTAAAAGCAGTAACTGGGAGTTTCATGAGCAGCAGGCCCAGGGCACACCCAGCACCTGAGAGCGCTCGGCACCCACACGGGCACTGCCACCGAGCTGAGAAACCTCGCTGCAGATACAAAACAATGAGATATGGACTAAAAAATAAAAACAAACCCACACAAAACCCCCGCACGTCTTCTCCCCAGTACTCACAGCATCACAAACCCGAGGCTGAGCAGCACCAGAATAAAGGGCTCCACCTGCCCAGGGGAAAGTCTCCGAGCTGCCTGAAGCAAAACCCGGCGCTGGCACATCCCCCCGGAGCACTCCAGCGTTTCGCGGGTGCTCAGGAACTCCAGGGACATTCTGCTCCGAGCGGTCACCCCCGGAGCTCCCCCGGAGCGGGTCCCGGGCCCGCCTCGCCCCGGGGGTGCCCCGTCAGCCCGGGCCGGGGGCAGCTCGGGGGCACCCACCGCCCGCCCCTCACGGCCCCCCCACCGCCGGGCCCACCTGTCCCAGTTGCTGTCCCAGTAGCCGCCGCTGCCGGCGGGTCTCTCGATCCACCCGGCGGCGGGCGGGCAGGAGGCGGCGGGCGGCAGCAGCAGCAAGCCGGGCGGCGCGGCGGAGGCGGCGGGCACGGCGGAGCCCGGCGGGCGCGGCTCGCCCTCGCCGCCGCGGGCCGGCTGCTTGCCCACGACGACGGCGG
>NW_020897738.1:7979196-8065709 GCF_003984885.1 Neopelma chrysocephalum
CGCCCTCGCCGCCGCGGGCCGGCTGCTTGCCCACGACGACGGCGGAGAGCAGGACGGAGCCGCCCGCCAGCCCGCAGGCGGCGAGCGCCAGGGCGCGGCGGAGCGACATGGCGGGGCGGCCGCGTGCCCCTCAGCGCCGAGCCCGCCCTGCGCCGCCCGCCCCGCCCCGGACGGAGCGCGGCGCGGGGCAAGATTCCTCTGCGAACGGGGAGGACGGGGCGGCACAGACCCCCATAGACCCCCCCGGACCCCCATAGACCCCCAGGGACCCCTGTAGTCCCTCACGGACCCCCATAGACCCCACGGACCCTCGCGGACCCGGCCCGGGTCCCTCTCCCCTCAGCCGCGGTGCCCGCGGACCCTCGCCCGCCTCAGGACGGGGCTGCGCGGGCTCGAGGGCGGGAGAAGGGACTGCTCCTGCCTGGCCGGTCCAAATCCATTTTCCGCCCCAAAACCATTTCCCGGGGCACCGGGGACCCGGTGGGGCTGGGCGGGGGAGCCCCTGCAGCCCTACCTATGGCGGGGCCGGTGTGAGCGCTCGGGGTGCGGGTTTCGTGGGTAAAGCGAGCGTCAGAGAGTCCTTTAGGTTGGAAGAGACCTGTAAGATCATCGAGTCCAACCAGTAACCCAGCGCTGCCAGGTCCATCATATTTAGTTATAATCCCTGAACCGTACCACTGTGTCCAGCTCTGGGCTCCTGAGTGCAGGAAAGACAAGGAGCTGCTCGAGAGGGTCCAGCGGAGGGTCACACAGATGATGAGGAGACTGGAGCTTGTCTCTTATGACACGGGCTGTGGGAGCTGGGCCTGCTCAGTCTGGAGAAAACTGAGAGGGGATCTCATCAATCCATATAAATATCTCAACAGTGAGTGCCAAGAGGACAGTGCCAGACTATTCAGTGGTGACCAGTGACAGGACAAGGAGCAGTGGCCATAAACTGAAGTACAAGAAGTTTCACCTCAACACAAGGAAGAAGTTCTTTACATTGAGGGTGGCAGAGCACTGGGACAGGGTATCCAGGGAGGTTGCGGAGTCTCCCTCTCTGGAGACATTCCAAACCAACCTGGACACGTTCCTGTGTCACCTGCTCCTGCCCAGGCATTCCCATCCCACCTCTTGTGCCTGAACTTCCTTCAGAAGCCAGAGCATGGCATTGCCTTGTGCAGAATACATTCTGTGGTTGAACTGGAACATTAATTATCTGTATATGGGCAATGGTGCAATTAATAACCTCACAACAGAGGCCCTGGGGAAAGACAAGCAGAACAGAGCCACCTTCTTCTGAGCTGACATCCCAAATTCAACAGTTTCTACCTGTTAGATTCAGCAGTTTGCAAATGGTGACAGAAATGCTGCTGAATGTGGACCTTGGGATGCCCTTAGATTTTACAGATTCCATTATCCAGCCTTTGCACATTTCATTATGCATTCTTACCATTCCTGTCCACCTGTTCAAGCTTCAACTCCTTAACCGCATTCCCCACACTACAAATTCTCCAATACTATTCCTGTTATTCCACCAATATGCCAGCTGGACAGACAGTTTCCAAGAGCCAGATTTCCAGCAGTGTGAGTGACCCAGAGCAATTGAGAACAAAGCCTGTTCCCCCCGAGCACACCGCAGTGCTGTGTTCCCCAGAGCCCTGGGCACTGACAGCAGGGCTACAAGGACACTGAAATGGTCTTTCTGCTGAAGTTAAACCACTTTCCAGTGGAGTGCCTTTCCCCTGTCCACCACTCTGTGTCTCTGTCTCACACACATATGGTGCAGAGGAGATACAGATCTCACTGTAGCACAGGTCCTTTGGCTCTTGGGCATTTCCCAGACCAACAGTGGCTCCCAGGGGCCACTCACATAAATCAGACCTTGAGGAAAACTTGCTACAGAGTAGATGATTTTTCTCCCCTTTATCCTTCTTGCCCATTCATTCTCTGTATTTAAGGTACTCAGCTTTCTGTTTATTCTTACATAGCTTTAAATTGTTATTATTTTTCTTGACATTTATCTTGGAAGTGTTAGCCCTTACCATAGAGGCAGGTGTATGTATTTATACAGTGTATGTTCTTTCTTACCAAGAGCCCAGAAGGAAAAAGTTTAGTTTCAAAACCTCACATACAGTTCCTCATAAACAGCACAGTCCCTTTTCCCCAGGTCTCAGTCTCCCAGTGTTTTCATGAGAGTGTCACCAACTTATACCAGGGCTGAGCTCTGCTCACCACCAGAAAAGTTTGAGGCTGTTGTTAAGCAACAGCCAAAACTGTTTCCTCAGCAAAAAAAGTATTGCTGAACATCTGGGTAATCCCATGGCACCAGAAAATGAAAATGGATAATATTGATTGTTTGCCTCAGTGCTGCATTTTGGATGTCACTCTCCTGTGCTAACACTTCACCATCAGGAATCTCCTGTGCCTGTGCTCACATTCTGCAGCTTGTTTTTGCTTGGATTAGGTACTAATACACTTATACAATTCATGTGCAAAAGTCTTTTGAGATTACCTTAGATTTTACTCAGTAAGTCCAAAAATGTTATTTTTAATTAGATTATGTTTACTATTTTGTAAAACTTGTAATTCGATCCGTTTAAAAAAAAACAACTCTAAAAATAATTTGCTGAAAGTTACCACTGGCTTGAACATACAGTCCTGCATTTCATCAAGAACTTCTTAACCTCTAGCTCTTTGTCCTTTTTATATTGCTGCTATTGTAATCCAGTTTTATTGTGTTGTATTTCATCTGTGAGCAGAAAATCCACCTAAGAGGATAACAACCTACTGATGGTACCCACTAATGGAATTATTCTGTTAGCTAAAACACTAAATGCTTGTGCTACTGATGCCATAGGTCCAGTCCTCGGGGGTGATTCCCAGGGGTTATCCCATTTCTGTGGTTGGATGCAGAGACACCTTCAAGGAGGATGCCCAAGGTTAGGGTGGGCTCTTCACTGTGCTGTGACCAGAACAAGGAGAAGTCAGAGAGCCAGCAGGGCTGGCAGAAAGGTCAGCACAAACAGGGCCTGACAAATGGTGCTGCTTTCCCTGGCAGGCAGGAAATCCCTGTGGCAGCAGCAGGTCCGTGGAAACCCTCGGGTGAACTGCCCCGGGAATACAAAGAGCTCAGCTCTGGCTGGGCCCTGGATGGCTGCAGGGATGAGTCAGTGTTTGGATGTTTTACCATTAGCTACAGGCACAGCAACAGCAGGTCTCCAGCCTACAGCTGGCAAGCAAAATGTATGAACTTTCAGGCATTTTTTTTTAGACAAAACAGACTAATAAAAGGACATTTGAAACCAGGAAAATGTGGTTTTGAAAAGCCTCTTCCATGACCCTTGAAGTATTTACTCACCATGTGTCACCTTCCCCATGTAAAAAAAAAAAAAGTGTAAGTTTATTTTCAAAAGAGAAACAGAGAGAGAAAAGTTAACATTATGTCATTTGATCCACATGTATTCAGACACACACTGAGGATTTACTGTTGGCCTTCTTAAAGGAAATATTGATGTCATCCTGGCCTGCCTCAGACCCTGCAAAATTTAAATGATACACTAGCTTAAACTTTTGGGTTATAAAATTATGCTACTTAAGTTCACTTAATACATTTTTTTTTTTACAGAGCAAGAGAGAATACTGCTTTTAAGCAACTTTGGTTGATAAGATTTGACCAATTAAAAAAAAAAAATATTTTGAAGGGGATCCTGGCTCCCTGACTGTATCTGACTCTTCACTGAAGGGTGAGCAGAACTACACAAGTTCTGCGTCAGTTTAATGCAGCACTAAATTTTGGGAGATTTTGCCATGAAAGCAAGCCTACATTTATATATTTTAGCAGTGATTCAGATCTTGAATTTAATCTAGGTGTTGTGAATCACCCACTAGAGGATTCTTCAGATCTCCCTTGACCAGAAAAAGAGAAGCTCATTTAAGATGAAAGACTTGTCCTCTTCCCCAGACACACTCTCTATAAGCACATTAAAAGTAGGCTTTGCCTTATCTAAAGCATACACAGCCTTTCCATCAGGAATGATTAATCCATTTCTCACAGTCACCATCTTTCTAACTGAAGTAGATTGAAAGAAATATTTTTACTGACACTGGGCATCACTGGTAAACTGGAGTGGCTCAAAGAGAGCTGTGATTTGCTTTGCTGTGGCTCAGTCTCTTTCCTTGCTCCTCCAGTAAGGAGTGAGTGAGGCTCTTTAACACACTGGGACTGAGAATTAAAAAAAAAAAAAGTCTCCTTGCAAGGTCTTGTACTTCTTAAATTGTGTCTCACAGTTTATCACTAACAAGTCCTCAGTACTTTCACCTTCAGTCATCTAAAACCAGAAGTTTTCACTCTACCAAACACAGGCAGAGCTGCAATTGAAAGATGCACCAAAAATGTAGTTGGGAAAGACCTAAAAAACCAGTAATTTGTGAACTGGAAAACTAGTTTTATTAACAGTCTCTGGCCCTTTCATTAAGTAAACACATCTAGTTCTGCCCCTGGAGTCACACTTATGAAACTAAGGGTTTATAACAGCAATACTAACACTGCATTATCTAATGTAATGCTCTAATAAATAATGATGTATCACGCCAGAAGGGTTTAATTTGAAACAGATGGTCTAAGGAATGGAAACATAAGCAAAGTATTTCACTGTAATCATTCTCCAGGAAACAAAAAGGGGATTTGATATTACTGCCTCAAGGAGCACCCCCCCCCAACGTTTTTGTCTTAGATAACAGTAAACTTTGATTTTGCTAATGAAGCACAGGTGCTGCTGAGAGCTCCCAACAACCAAACAGAACTCAGGCATTTCTCCTAATCCTGATTAGCAAGTGAGAATTTGCTTTTGCAACAGCATTTGCTGCCTTGGCAAAGTTCAACTGATCTCTTTTTGCACCATTTCCTTTTTTTTTTGTGTTTTAGAAAGAAAAAAAATAAATTTGTAGTTGTTATGGTCTTGACAGTGTTGGATTCTGTTGCAGTCATTACTGAGCACTTAATATTTAGGCACTGCAGTCTGTGCCCTATAAACCCAGCACTGCTTTTAGGTGCACTTGCAAACCACTGAAAGACCTGTGCTGCCAAATTCACTTACCAGGAGAGAGTGCTCTGCTGGCAGAGCCATCTGAGGCACCGTGATGTACATAATTACACACTTCAGCAGATTTCTCGTTTTAAGGATCCATGTAATGCTTTACAAGAAGTACAAAGGGAAAATTCTAGCTCCCCCAAAATATCCTTTCCTCTCAGTAGCTGTTTCAGATATTATCTGCTTTACTTCAAAAAAAATCACCCTAGGGATGAGCTTGGCACAGGCTATTTCTTTTTCTGGAAGCAGCATTTAAATGCAGTGTTTTCACATACAAGCTGCATTGAGGATGTGTGGGCACAACCTGGGATGAAACAGTTTTGGGGAAGTGATGCTCCCTCCAGGCCTGGAGGAGCTGTGGGATATTGAGACTTCAGGAGCCTGGGGCCTTAAAAAATCCCAAGCATCGTGAGGTCAGTCCAAATAGCTTGGAAGTAAGAAAAGTTAATGGGATATTCAACTGTTCAAACACAGAGGTGTGCTTAAGTGTCTACTGCACATTAATCACACTATCTAGTAAGCCTGGGATAAAGCCAGGAGCTAAAGAATTCTTTCATATTAGTTGCCATTCTCTTGGCTCACCGTGTGACCAACTCCTGTGCAGTAAATGTCCTGTGAGCATTGTCCTGGGTGCTGAGTCTGTGTGAGCACGGGCTCCTTTCACACCCTGTGGGGATGAACTGCACTCTGTGGTCACTGCATTTGTACCTCCAGGGAGAAGGCCAGTGCAAAGATGAATTTATCCCAGTGACAGTATTTCTGAAGAACAAAGGGGTGTAACCTGCATGACTGACTCTGCTGGCAGGGACGATGAGCATCGCCCCCAGCACTGCTCTCCCCTGACAGTGTGATGCGAGCACTGCTTCCAAATAAGAGGAATTAGTACAGTTCCTGTATCTGATCAGGGTTTATTTTTGCCTGAACACAAAATGGAAAGTCCAGGACCGAGGAAACAGAGTCCAACCTCAGTTATGACAGTCAGCACCTGGATCCTGTGGAAGGATTCCAAGCTCCCATGAGTCTGAGACCTGTCCCACAGCGTGACACACACAGTCCCACAGTGTGACTCTCCCAGCTGAGAGCAACACATGTTATTTCACCTGAGAGATTTTGATTTCTTATTTTTTCAATCACCAAATAGAAAATCATGGGGAGCATCTCCTCATATTACAATACTCATTACTGCACATGTCGTCTCTCTGTCTCGTTCTCAACACTAATAACCACAGGACCTAATTATCCCCATTTATAAATAACTTTTCTCGTCCTATCTCTGTCCAACAATGTTTTGGCAGGCATCCTCAGCAGCAGATTTGAAATTATGTCCCTGCCAAAAACTATTGCTGCTGATGAATCACAGCACACACAACTGAAAGGCTGTGGTTGGTTTTATAAATATCTTTGCACATACATATGTATGTAAATGTATGTGTATATATATATGTGTGTGTAGCAATTTGGAAATTGCTCTACATATACATCAGGCAAAATGGCATTGTGGCTTTTTCTCTTTTCCAAATTATGTTACTGAGCTCATTCAGTCGAATTTCTGCCAATGTATTCATGCATTTCCCAGGGGAATTTTAAGGACCTTCAGGTGAAAATCAGCCCACTGCACTGTGCTAGTCTGACCACCACATTAGCTTTAATTTATTCAAGTCACCAGCTGTAGGATTCAAGTGATGAATTTACCCTTAAGCACAGTCATGGAGCATCCAAGGAACTAGGCTTCAAAAATCAAGTCATGCCAACCCAGGCTAAAGGAGAACACGCTTTCACAGCCCCACGCAGGGCACTGCTAATGACAGTAACAGAGGGGAGATATATTTTTACATATATATATTTTTACATATATATAACTAGATCAAAACCAGAGAGGACATCCCAAGCCTCTTGTACCCAAAAATGTCTCTCCATCCTTTGTGCCATGGGGCTGTAATGCAATCCTGCAGCATCCCAGGCTTTAGGGATACATGAAGAGAAGCTGCACAGATATCTCTAGAATTCGTGCACTAACAGACAATGTTATTCCTTCTTCAACAAGCTTCATGTGCTGTGAATAAGGAGCTGTAGATAAACAGATATGTACTTCTGCACAGCACTAAAACAGACACAAAAAAAGACAGGAATTATTAGCAGTTTTCTCATGGCCACACAGCAGCTCAGTCCTTGCTCTCAAGAGAAGATGTAAAAGGCTGGATTTCCTCAGCTGCCCATGACATGTCAATGTGTTCTGTGCCTCAGTAGCACATTGCAGTGTCCCCCTTTCTGAGGTCACTCCCAACCTACAGCCATTTTTTCTACTGTATTTCTGCATAAATATATATATATATATGCATATATATATGTATTTTCTTTACTGTATTCCTGCTCAGTCATTTGAGTTATTATTATATCTATATGAACAACTATTCCAAGAAGCAAGCAGGGAAGAGCAGAACTGCTTAAGGCAATGAAGCATATGGTCTCTTGGAATGAGGACTGTGCAGTGTGGGTATTGTGCAGAGGGTTTGGATTATAGGGAAATATGCTGGGGGTCAAGGGAAGTGTCAAGGCAGAAATGCCTCTCACGTATTTACTAAACCAGCTTTCCTAAGTCAGTGTGAAAGACAGAGATAATTGTCAGCAACACCCATCACAAACACACAAAAACTTCCTCCCCAAGTACATGACCTTAGTTATGCTTTCAGCTGAGGTTAAATATGCCCCAAATCTGCCCTATTGCTCCTCCCATAGGGAGGAATCTGCTTGGCACAGCTGATCCCAGAACCACAGGGCTGGAGCCTCCCCCAAACACGACACGTTTGGGAGGTCGGGAAGTCACATCCCCACCCCCGACACTGAGCGGGGAGGCACCGACAGACACAGGAGTCAGCAGGAATCCGCACTGGAGTCAGGCCCCGGTGCCAGAGTGCCTGAAGCCCATTCCTGTGCCTTAAGTGCAGCTCGTGTTTCCAGCAGAATGTCCAACTGGTCCCTCTCTTCCTGGGAATTCCGGCTCAGAGCTGCAGAGCGCCGAGAGCAGCGCAAAGCACGTGCTTCTGGATGGAGGAGATTGTGGCCAACAACAGAGCAGTTTGTCTCCACTATGTCATAGTGTGCCTGAAAAATTAGTCATAACCAAGTACTACCTATTTATAACTACTTACTTCTCTTGTTTTTAAGTCTGTTATTTTAGATAACTGTCAATGAGACAGCAAGGGCTGATCCCAGGGCCAGATGGATTCACAATATTCAGGCTGCAAAAACTGGATCATGCTGTTACTCATTGAATTTACTCAGACACTGCAGTTTCTACAAGATGAGCTTTTCCTAAGAAAAAGTAGCATTGGTTTGTATTTAAAAAAAAAATCAACAAAAACCCTTCCACCATCTGTTCCAATGACTGTACAAGAGAAAAAGCTGACAGCAAAGCTGTATTCTGCTAAACCACCTGTGCCCAGGACTAGAACCAGATTATAATGCAATTTTATGAGCTTCCACAGCCCACTTCCAAAGGCACATCAAGTATAATGAGGCACCACTACTATTAAAGGAAAAACTACCCCTGATTTCAGGGGAACCAAGATTTCAGCGTGAGCCAGGAATAGCATCCATGGGCTTATGTGCCATTCTGAAAACAGGGATTCTCATTTTAGGTGTTCACCCAAGGTATTCAAAGCCTGTGATTTTGGTGTTGAAAGCCCTACACTGAGTCCCCACTGCTGACTGTGTGCAATGACATGATTTACTGAAGCCAAACTCCCAGCCAGCCTTCAGTTCCAAACCAACTGTGCTAAATGAACGACAGCCCTCACTTGGAGGGAAGGCTGCTGTTCCCCTAAAGACTTTCAGGCATTGCCAACCAGACTTATCCTTCCCATCATCTCTTTCAGTTATCACTGAGCCCAATGGGAGGGTTTCACACATATATACAATGCTCAAATAAATCCCTGAAAATCCTGTTCTTACCTCATATTGAAGGAATAGATGGACAGTCCAAGCCCCAGCACAGGCTGGGAGTTAAAAGGTGTGAAATCACCCTCAGAAGGTAGGATATGGCCCTTATGGCTTTTACAGGGCACATACTCCATAAAGTCTGCTGAAAGAAAGGGGTTTGAATTACTTATGTTTCTAAAATTGTTTTATTTAAGAAAGGGGGCATTTTTTAAAATACCAGACTTGCCTGTGGTACCCCTTTATTCAAAAATCCAACTAAACCCCTAGAAAAGCTCATGATCTGGCAGAATCTGCTGCCTAAGTCACGTTGTGCACTTCCACCATGTAGTCTGAGCAAACTGGCCATGCCCACAAATGCAGAAATGACTTTCATTAATGAGGAGTGGAGAGACAGAATATCTGAACACAGTCCAGAAATACTGGTAAACCTCAGCAGTGCCCACAGTGCTCATATAGCTTCATACACTGTCCATCCCAGGCCAGGTGCATTCTAGATCTAGCACCACATGGACAGGCTATGTCAGTGCTTTATATTCCTGGCAAATAAATGGCAAAATTACTGTCTGAAATATCCACACAAGGGATGCATGTGTAAAAGGGGAACAGGATGGCAACACAACATGAAATAACCTGTAAGGCAAAGAAACGTGAATCATCTTCCTTACAGTCAGGAGATGAGTCTTTTCCACAGCAGCCACTTTTCTCTCTCTGGATCAGATCCACTGCCTGAAGCTTTGGAAAAGTCTCTATAGGTAGACAGAGTCCCCAGGATTGATCCCTGTGGGCAGAAAAACCCGACCCCCTGGGGGAAGGAATCAAAGTGCCCGTTGGAAAGAACTGCCACGGTCCCACCCAGGCCTTGGGCTGTGACATCCCTGTCAGGCCAAGGGCCGGAGCTCTCCAGGCCACTTGTTTGAGGCAGGTTCTGAGGGTCCATCTGAGGCCCCTGAAACCCTCCTGTCCCCTCCCCTGCACCCCCTCACAGCTCTGAGCACCGAGGGGCTCTCAGGCATCCCTCGTTCTCCACTTCCTCCCAGCTTCCAGCACTGCCTTCCCTTCTCTCTGGATATTCCTGACAATGGTGTCTCCCACGGCCTGGAACATAACCACTGGCAGAAACACTGTTTCCAGTCTATTTTATTTGCTTACATTTTAGTAAGTGATTTCTGTTTTGTATTTTGCTGCTGACACAACCTTTTTTTTTTAATCAACACAGATCAGTTCCATTTAAAATACACCAGATTAGGACACCTGTAACTAGTTTTACTTGAATATATGTACACAATTACATATACATTATATACATATAGGCATTATATATATACATATAAATATATACACATATATATAAGGCACTGGAAAATGTACCATCACTTCTCTAGGACTGCTTTAATCTGTAAAAGTAGATCATATTTCTTCACATAATTTGAAATGTCTAACCAAGACATTTTAAAAATGTTTCAGGGCTAGAGACATCAGCTGTGAAATGAGCCTTACTTTAAATTTCAAGTTATTGTGACAAGATGAACAAAACCTATTCTAGTAGTAATTCTAATCTATTTATTATAAAACTGCTTCTCTCTTAAAAGATATATTCACCTGTATAAATAGTTTCCTTTGTCTCTCCTTATTATGTTCCAAAATGTGAACTTAAACTTGTCCTGCAGAATAAAAAATAACAATAATGAAGAAATGAATATAAACTTGGATAATTTATCCATCACTTAGAGGGAGGAAAGCCAAGATTGCTGTAAGCCAAGATATCTTTAAATAAAATGTATTAAAACAGATCATGAGCTAATATAATCCTCTTTGATGTTGCCAACATCAATGGGGTCTGGTGATTACAGTTTGGGCCATTTCATCTGGAAGGTAATCTCTGCCACGTGAAGACACGACAGCACACGAATGTGACTGGCATTTATGATGAACATGCTTGGATGGATCCTTGCTTAATGCAATTAGCCTATATATGCAAATTATGGCATCAGAAATCCTGCAGCAGCTGCAGGGCTTGGCAACTGTGCGTGTTGTAAGCCAGCCTGACAGATCAAATGGACATATTTTCAAAGACCAGGAACAGGCAGATGAAGATAGACTAAGAACTGTACATCTTTGGGATTTATAAACCCAGAGGATCTGGACAGAACATTTCAACAAATACCATTATAACATTTTTTTTTCCAGTGGCTCTGTAGCAATGATTTGCAATTGTCCTGGACCACAGGATCCCTATTAACCCCACAACTGGAATAAAAAACAGTACAGAAAACGTCATTTAGTGTTGTTTCATGGACCACTTGCTGTGACCTCACAAACACAGTTCATTGGTCACGACCAGGAGACACTCTTTTAAAGACAGAGCATATTTCCTACTCTACCATAAGCATCTTGAAAATGAGATTTAACCTGCAGTCACTTCTTTTAATGTTTTGTCACCTGCAGACTTTGCACTGGAACTGGCCTTTCCAGTTCTACTCTTTCAGTGCACGTTTTGCAGCAGTGGGAGTGAGGAAGGGCAGAGCACCACGAGCCAGCTCGGCAAACCAATGCACCGAGGCAGAAACGGACACTCGAAAATACTGAAGTGACTCAAAGGTTTAAAAAATATATATGTATTACGAGAGCCACAAAAAAGGTTACAGACAGAGCTCCACAAAGCCTGCACGGATAATACATTCCAACAATTCAAGGTGGCAGAACAGGTGAAATACAGACCATAAAAACGGTTCGACATCAACTTCCCAGACTGTCAGAGACAGCAAGCTTGACCCCATCTTTCCCACACACACAAAAAAATATTGACTATATATATATATCTCTCTATATATCTCTAGTCTGGCCCACAGATATAGTCCAAAGAAAACCACATTGCCATTTCCACATTAGGCTTGCAGGAGAGTGGGGCATCATCTGAGGAAGGTCCACGGCCGTGCCCAGGAGGGGATTCTCTCGGGCCAAGTTGCCCCAACGTTATGCTTGGTCAGCAATTAGAGCAGCAACACAGCACAGCTCATCTGCTGCACTTGGGCACTGCCACACAGCTCTGTGCAACCCTCAGAGCTGCCTTCAACCAAACCCAGTAAATACATTTGTTTTGCTTAATTTAAAAAAAAAAAAAGGAAAAAAAAGCGCAAATGTAAGATATTAGGGCAGTTCCTGCTATCACCTTCCTTAGAAATTCAAGACTTGAAGAATTCTTTAATGTACTTGCTTACAGACGTGTTTTGAGGCTGTATTAATGATCTTCAGGAAGATGTGCCACCCTGAGGCTTTTTCCCTTGTTCACTTCAGGTTATGTCTGCATCCAGTTTTGACATGGGGGCCAAATGCTGGTTGTCTGTCAGTGCAGTATTTGGCCCGGAGTTTCAAAGTCTTTGCTATTCAGACTTTCCTATGAGGTCAACAAACAAAGTAGTAAAAAAAAGAAAATATTAAGGCTTCAAGTAAAAATATTTCCTCTCTCTCCCACCCATGTAGTAAGGTACATTTAATTTCATAATACTCAATATATTATACAATTAAAGATACAGAGATCCAACTTTTCAAGGCAGGTTGTACTACAATGAAAACCTGGAGGCTAAATGGGAGCGTATGAACAGGGAACAAACTGCTAATAAAATGCAATATGCAATGAAAACTGATGCATAAACTAAACAAAAACTATTGCTGTTTTTTAAATAAGTAATACAATCCACAGCTACAAATAAAAACATGTTGACAATATTTAAGACTTCTGACACGTGAAATAAGCATGACAAAAATAAAGAAGCTACTTTACAGGATGTGTTAACTCATGCTGGATTTTCATGGCTGATCCCCACCTACTACAAATTAGCATCAATTAAATGAGCTTTCATGGAGCCACACCAATTTATACCAGCTGAAGATTTGGCCTGCAGTGTCTGTAAAAATAGGCTATCTGGGCAGAAGAACCTTGCTGCTAATCTGTAAACTGCTTAAAGAACCATACTTTAACATGGGCTGGATCTGCTCAAAAACTAGATTTAATAAATAGGTCCCCAGTCCCACAACAGGAACTATGGAAACAGACACTTAGATTTATGAGAAAATAACTGCAGGTTCAGTGCCTTGGATGAAAATGAGGCTGGATTTGCTGCATGCAAACTGTTAACAGTTCTGCTTAGATTATTCTTTCAGAAAATTTGAATCATTTACTCCAGGCTATGTGCACTGAACTAAATGCAAACCTCAAAAGGATAAAAAAAAAAAAGACTTTGGTACCATTGTAAACCTATGAAGAAGTTGAATGTCTCTCAACCGTGGGCAAAACTACTCACAAAATACATAATCCTTACTTCTGAACCTGTACTGACACAGTGCATTCATTTTTCCCTCCCTTACCCCTTGTGAACTATGTCAAAATAACCCTGGATATTAGTGCTTTATACACACAATACTGTGTTTAGTCTTACTGAGAAATCCTCTCATGAACTAATGTAGTTAACTTCAAAGGCTCTTTGGCCCTTCAAGTTCCTCAGTAGCTTTTTTCATTTATAAATGCAAGAGAAAGAACGATCAAAGTGGAGCATCACTGGGATGCAAATCTCAAATGTCACACTGGTGCAAATTTTCAGCCTTGCTTGCATGAATTTCATGTAGGTATTCAAAGATACATGATCAGATGTGCCCTTGTCCAGCTCCCGAGCCCAAACTCCCTGTGTCTCATATCCTCTCTTTTTCAGGGCTCACACATGGCATAGGTGATACTTTAAAAACAAGTAATTCTTGTGATACTCTATGCACCAGAGTGAATTCCAGTCCTTAAGGAAGTACTGCATCCTCCTGAGGAGTTGACATCAGGGTAGATGGCAGATCAGTAACAGTTAAAGATGGAAGAAATCTATAAGGCCATCTGGTCTAGCCTCTTGTCCCCACAGGCTCACCTCTCACAGAAATTCTTTTAATGACTTGTCCAAATATAGTTTGACTGTCCTGAATACTTCAGCTCCAAAACTCTGCCTTGGAAGACTATTCCACTGCCCCTTCCCCTCCATCTTCTGTGCCCCCTTCGAAATGTAGACCATCGGTTACCAGTGACAACCCTTTGATTTACCTTTGGTTTTGCAACTTTTAATTAACATATTTGTACGATTATGATACTTGATTTCCCCTTCACTGCCTCGCCAGTGGCACGTTTTAGCCCTTTAAATCCTCTCATTGGCCAGCCCAGCCAGTCCTTTCATACATATTGCTCCATCTGTACCTGATCCAGTTTGCCAGCATCTTTCTGGTACCATGGTGCCTCCAACTGAAGACAATATTCTACATGCCAGTGAGCAAACCTGCACAGAAGGACTATTGCTTCTCTCTCTGCAATATCCCTGCAGTAGGCATTTAAAATATCACTGATTTCTTCCTCCCTCTCTCAGAACTTTGGCCTATTGCAGGTGCATTGCTTTCCAGGTTTCTCCCTTCAGGCAATGTAGAGCATTACAGAGAGATGATTAACTTTCTTATGTTCTCTTCAACCTTTGTCTCCAAAAAATAATGTGATATACAAGGGACATAATAACCATGTATTGCAGCAGATGTCAAGATTCATCAAATCAAAATATAAATTTTAACCAGGCAAAACTAAGGTCAATATTTGCCTTCTGGAACAATTAATCTCAACGTACATGAAAACAAACAAGATGTTATCAACACATTCTGAATTGCTACCAAATACCTGGAGAGCTCTTCATTATAGTCAAGGACTGAAAAGGATTTAACCCCTCGAAACAAATATCCTGAAAAATGATGGATTTAGCTCTCTAGTCAAAACCATTCACCAGGAGAACCAGGTGGGAAGTCGAGGTTTCGTTTGCTGACTGGCTCAGTGATAAAATAATAATTTTTAGTGACTTTGGCAACAGTCGCTCAGGATATTCTTAATTGCACACGTGATCTGGCTGGTTAGCATTGGTCCAGATCTCAGTACTTTTGACTTCTGAGGTGGTAACTTAATGGGAAGGAAAAGGAGATAAGGAACAGAGAAATAAAAATCCATTTGTCCCAAAATTAGCTTTACCAGAGTCCTCATATTTGTGATAAAAGTAATGCACCCCTTTCTTGATTTTATAGTAAAGTTGTCTTTAAATCCAACAAAGTAAATGTACTTTTCTGGAGACACGAAAAGGAAACCTCAGAATGTTAAATAGATTTGATTGATACTATTTTAAAAAGTTGTTCCCCGGGGAAAAAACCCAAATGGAAAATCCTTTGTCTAACAGTATTGAAGACCAGAGGGAATGTGCTAGTAATTAGGCAGACAGAAAATTTATATCCTTTAGATGTACACTTGGCTCAGTTACACACACTGTAAATTCAACAGCTCATGACAACCTTGTTGTGGGATTACACAGACGGCACCAGGGCAGGGCAGTAAACCAGGTTATTGCCTAAATCCAACAGGGAACAGGGAGGGTGCAGGGAAAGCAGCTGACGGCTGTTTAAAGTATGTTCCCATCCAAACATTTCCTTTCTTATCTGCTTGGTTCTGCTTCCGAGTCAGAGAAGCCTTTTTAGAACCCAGAGGGAGCGAGAGGTCAGAGTGGAAGATCCTTCCTGGTCCTTTTCCACGAGAGACAGACACACACACACAGTGTCACACGCAGGGAGGAGACTGGCAGACAGTGAGAAGCTGTTGAGATCCTTTCTCCTGCTCCCATCCAGGACCAGGGAGGCTTTTGAAGACGCCGTGGTGTTTGCAGCCCAAGTGCCCTTGGCTTGCTCCTTCCCAGGAGAAGGGACCCGAGCGGCAGCGCCGGGGGGACGCGGGGCAGTTCTCGCACAGGAAACTTGCCTTCCACGGCAGCAGGAAAACAGCAGGTGGTCCTCTGGCTCCTGCCGGACACATCACTGGCCAGAAGAACTGGGAACAGGCATGGGAAAAGCTGAATGACCCCGGACTGACCGTCACAGCACGACTGGTACACGACAGACTCGCTGGACAGACGCGCGATGGCTTCGGCGCTCTCCCGCAGGAAGGAAACCCTCGGGGCTGTGCTGTCAGGTCGTAGTCAGTTCCTGCCAGTTCCCTTCCCTCTTCAGGAAGAGTCTGATAGACTGTACAATTTCATTCCCTCAAGAATAAGGCTGCAGCTGGTTTTTGGCCAAAAGAGAAAGATGAAAACGGAACAAACCCAAAACAAGAAAAGGAGAGTGGCCGGCCGCTGCTGCTTCTTCTTGGTTGTTATTTGAGTCTTCACAGTGCTCCTAGCTTCATGGCTGGCTGAGTGGATGGCTCTTTATTTTTAACTAATTTTATTTTACACTGAAATTTCATAGGTTGTTCCACCAACTCCAGACACCTTCTTAACATTTGAGTGTCTAGCAGGGCTGACAGGTGTCCCCTGGGAACTTGATGTGGAGCCCAACCTGACTATTCCTTTTGGCTGTCCATTGATTTTACTGTGAGGTGTCTTCAGCTGCATGTCATCCCTGCATCAAAGGAAACATCAAAAGATGCAATGTTAGTGACAAAGGGTGACAGCAGAATGGCTTCACTCAGGATAAACAATGACCCCTGTTACCCTGAATGCCAGGACTGCAAAATATTCCAGCCTGGGAGCAAGCTGGTTGAAGCCAATGCACTGGATAAAAAGCCACTGAAATGAGAGAATTTATTTGGCCATTAGGTTAGTGGATCAGACCCCAGTAATATTTGTTCATTTAATTACTTGCTTAAATGCTTTGTTGATTTAAATTAATTGCATAAACATCTGTAGGATGCAGGAGGGTTTAACTGTCACCACTACTGACCTTAAGTCAAATTGTGTCTTAGAGAGAAAATACTCAGAAAAAAACATTTCCTAGCTAAATATTGAGATAAAGTTATGTTGCTCATCTCTAAAACACATAAGAGAGGTGGATTGGTAAGACTTCTTTATGACAGAAGACATAAACTGAATGAAGTCAGGAAGTATTCTAGGATGCCTGTAATTAAAGACCATAATTCAGATGGACTCTTCAAAATAATTTCCTTTTTTCTGACCTAGTGCCAGGGAGCATGGACAACAGATCTCAAAAGATCTTTTAAATCTAGGCTACTACACACTAAAACATAATGTGTCTCTTCCCCAGGATTCTTGAAGTAATTAGATAAAAATCTACAAAAGAACTTGTGTATGTTCTGGAAGTATCAGCATGGCTGGGGGCTGCTGTGTCCTCAGTGTCCTCCTGCACAGGGGATGGATGATGTCTGGGGGGCTTTGCCTCCCCCCTGCACAGGGGATGGATGGATGATGTCTGGGGGGCTTTGCCTCCCCCCTGCACAGGGGATGGATGGATGATGTCTGGGGGCTTTGCCTCACCCCTGCACAGGGGATGGATGGATGATGCCTGCTGGGCTTTGCCTCACTCTCCAGTTTAAGAGCAGCTCATGCCAACAGCAGTGACCAGGGGCTGATGTCCCTTCCAGGACAGAACACTTTCTGCTGCCTGCAGACAGAGGCAGTCCCAGCTATTTCAGACCACCCTGACCTTTCCTGGAGGCCAGAGGGTTTGGGGTTTTTGCCACTTTCTCTGTGGCAATCTGGTCTGACAGCTGTCTCCTGGAGCTGGAGCAGCAGGTCCATCCGCTCCCACCAGCCCAACGTGGTTGAGCTGTGCTGACACCAGAGAATGGAGCTGTGGGCATCTGAACCAGCCAAACACACAGGCAGAGATGGAAATAACGGGGTGATTTCATAAAACACTGCTGTGTTCCCAAACAGCTGAAATATGTAGGGACGAAATGCTTATCAAAGCCCTAATTTAGTGCTGAAATTCTCCTGAAGAACACAGTCTGCCTCCTGAAATGGGGCACGAAGGAGCTGGGGAATCTTAGGGGAAAAGGGGAGAAGGGAAAGTCATTTGTAGTGTTACTGTCAGAGAAAATGTGCCAGGTTTACAAAGCACAGAATCCTTGTGGGAGGTTTACTTCCCTAGTTTATTAAGCTATTTATTTATTAATCTAGGTACTTGACTTTAGGAACTTCACTAAAAAAGATCCTCTGCAATGTCCTCATATGTCTGCCACTTTCTTTAACACCTGATGGGACCTGTAGCTATTTTAATAGCTAGACCACTTTTGCCAGACATTGCATTCTTCATAACCTCAAAGAGCTGAACTGAAGTGAATTTACAGGCTCTACCTTTTAAACAAGCACAATGTAAAAGCAGCGACAGAACCAAGAACCAGAGACTAAGAAAAAGCAAACAGCTTTTCCTATCATCATCCTTCCTAGAGCAGCAGCTGACACAGCCAGGTCTCAAACAGAGGGCAGAGAGGCAAAGGAAAATCCACAGGTCTTCTTTCACTGAAACAGGCTCATTTTTTAAACACATATGAAGAGGAGAAAATGGCTGTCTATCTCCTGAAAGTTAGATCTTGCAAATAATCTTTAGACAAATAATCTTTATGACTACAATTCACTGTGACTTGTACAACTGACTCAACCACCTGCAGTTCAAGCTACAGCAGATGTGCAAACACTTTGTCACGATGATGTTGCTGTGGGGGTGTCACGGAGCTGAAGAGCACCCACAAACCTCCCACCCTCGTGGCCTACAGCAAACGTGTCACCTGGGCCGTGCCTCCAGCCAAGGGCAGGTTGCCATGGCCCAGCAGCCCCAGGGCAGTACGTACCTCTGGGCTCCCACTGCTTGCACCTCCGTGATTTCCACAGTGTTCACAAAGGAGACAGCCTTGGGGCCGCCGTAGGAGGGTGACCTGGGCATCCCTGTGGGGGACGACGGGACCTGGTGGCCCGGGGATTTGTAGGAGCCGTTGCTCACCCTGCCCTGCAGCGCCTGATGGGACTGCACGTTATTATTGGCTAAATCAGCTTGCAGAGAGGTCGTGGAAGTCCTTGGTGCTCTTGTCATTGCACTTGAGAGTGAAGACAACGAGGACTGCAGTATAGGGTTCCTTGTGCTAAAGCTGGTGGCGGCCATCAGGTTGTCCCTGGAGCCGTATCTCACGGCCACGCCGCGCGGGTCCTCGGACAGCGTGCTGACCTGCTGCAGGCTGTAGGAGCTGGGGGTGTCGTAGACACCCGAGTCTGCGAACACCGAGTCGGGGTGCGAGTGGAGGAGCTTCTCCCTCTCTTCCATCTCCTTCCTTTCCTGGATGGAGGCCATAATTGTCTTGGAGAGGTTGTCGTAGCGCACCGGGGAGGGGTCTCGCTGGTGCGGGGCCGGAGCCCCCAGCACGGGGCTGAAGCTCTGGGGGGGCTGGCGCTGCAGGTCGCCGCCCCGCAGGTGGCACATTTTGGCTGAGAGGTACGGGGAGTGGTACCCCACAGAGCTCACTGCTGAGTGGGCCATGCACTTCCTCCCCGAGGGGGACATGGGGTTCAGCAAACTGTCATAGGAAAGGCTCCCGTTTCTGTTGGACAGGGAGTTGGGAGAAAAGATGCTTTTGTAAGGGGTGGAAGCCGCCCCTTCAGACTTTATGGGATGAAGGGGCACTTTGTCTGTCCCTCTCCTGCCAGCAGATTTCAGGCTCAGGGATCGTGAGTTGATGGCAAAGGAATCGATCTGCAGTGGGGAAGACTGGTAGGTCTTGTGCAGGGAGCTCTTGCGGTAGCTGGGGATGTCCAGGCTGGGTTCGGACTGGTAATCAAGGCTCCTGCCATCCTCTTCTATCAGAGCCCCTTGGCTGTGTCCCTCCTGCAGGGTGATCTAAAACAGAGGTGAAGATGAGAAACAGAAGCCAATGTCATGTCAGTACAGGTTTGCTCTGCACAGGGAGTGCAGGGGAAGGAAAGAGCTGGAGGTCTCCTCTCAGATCCCAGCTATGACACAGGTTCATTACCAGGAGTCTCCTCAGTCCTGTTCAACACGTGGATTAGCACCTTAGAAGCAAGGAGAAGCTCTTCATACTAAGTGCTAAATGGACACTGAAAATACTGAATGTGAGACCTAAACTGAGACTCAAGTCTCAGTCAAGGTAAATCAGATTGTAATCTGATAATACTGCCCGTGGAAAAACCACTGCACTTAGAGTTTTCTACAAATAGCTCTTGAGTTGAGGGATGTCTGGTTTTGTGTGCTGAGACAGAAATACTTTCTGCTTTGTTTCAACACACTGGGGACCAGAACACTCTTATCCACTTTACTCTGTGCTATGAATATTCAGTAATTCTGAATTTCTGGTCATAGGTCTTCAAAATTAGGCACATAAGCTTAATTAAAGCAGAGAGGCTCCTTCCTACCATTTAGGCAACAAAATGAAGCAATTTTCTCTTTTTTATTGCCTGTGCAGGATAAAGTGGCCACATCAGAGAAGGAAACAGAGGCCATAATTTATTTATGCAATGAAAACAGATAGGACTTCACTTTGTTTTACTCTATGAAAATTGCTTACAGTTCTGTTCACTTAAAATGCCATTCTGTGCTAAGCAAATAATTTTTGCTGTTATTTTTGAAGAAGAGTTTGCCATAATGCACAATAAAATGGCTACACTGGTTCTGCAAACAGGAATTATTATCAGTCACATATTTAATCACAAA
Source organism: Neopelma chrysocephalum (assembly GCF_003984885.1). Taxonomy (NCBI): domain Eukaryota; kingdom Metazoa; phylum Chordata; class Aves; order Passeriformes; family Pipridae; genus Neopelma; species Neopelma chrysocephalum. Next base: position 7,999,713 of record NW_020897738.1, read on the forward strand.
TGCAGCCAACACAGGTTGTTCTTTATCTAGTTTCTTTCAAAGGAAAGCTATAAGGAAAAAGTTGAATTATAAAAATCTGTTTTATTGTGAAGCTTTTAAAGGTTTTTTTTCTTTGAGTCGGAAGATAGAGAAATATGCAAAACAGCTCACTCTCTTCCAGAGCATGGTGCTAAATTTGGCCTTCTCTGGAAAAAGGAGACCAAGTGGCAGCCTGTAGAGGAGGATGAGAGAGCAAGGACGTGATTTATTTGCGCTACTTATTCTTCTGTCCTGATCCCTCCTTCCTACCAGCTTTTGCTGCTCAAAAGCAGAATCACAGTGACAGGTGAAGAAGTGACACAGAACAGACACCAAGGGATCCCTCAGCCAGGCCTGACTCCTTCCCTCTGTGCCCTGCTCAGGCTTGGCAGACAAAGCCATGCCCTCCCATCAGCCTGCCAAGTGAACTCCACTCCAGGATATTCCCACCTGACTACTGGATAGTTGTGACTGCTACAAAACTGAACAAGCCCCCAGAGCTGGTTGTATTCACACCAGTCAGCCCAGAGCAACAGCACTGCTGTAGGTCAGGATCGAAACAGCAACTCAGAGTGAAGGTGCTGGACCCTGTTATCACTTCCCAGCACTGCCCAGGCTCCTGGCCTAACCAGAACCTCTCCTGGATCTATATTGCATCTCTGGCTCTGGGCTGAATGAATAAAACAAGCCTGCCTTCCTTGGCTCTCTGACTTTTGGCATTATGACTCAGAATGCCGTGGTTTACACAGCTCAAAATTGCTGGATGATGCCTGTAAATAGAATATTTTCAATTGGATGTCAAGCCATTTTTCATGTAATAAAGTGAAAATGATAGGATATTAAACTTTTAGGATACAGAAACACACTGTTGTTCTCGAGTTCCCTTTCACGAGCCAATCTTTCCTTCACTAAGGGGACAAGTCCAGAGAATAAGATTTACCATTCCTGCAGTAAGACTAAAACTTGAACATGGTGGTAGCTGGAATTCCACCATCTATCACCATCTTTCTTTTCAAAATGGGAAGCATTCACAAAAAGCTTTTCTCACCATTTAAGGAACATTCTTCTCACTACAGTGTTGCTGCAGACAATTATATTTCTCTACCATATCTTCCTCTTCTTACTGCATTCACATCACTCCTTCCTATCACCCCCTTCTTGTTATTCCAGGGGTGACACTGGAGGGGTTGATGAAATTAATGGTAAGAAAACTGCCCTGTGTGTGGTGTGTGTGTTTTAAGGGCATCTCCACTGGTGGGTGAAGATTTGGATACGTAGTGCAAATATACAAGTTAGACCAGTGATTTTCAAACTCCTGTTCTCAGGTCCTGGGGGCCAAGGAATATTTTCAATAAATCCATGAGAAAATACGCTCCAAAACTCCTAAAAAAAAGAGAAAACTGTCAAAAATCCAGAGCATATCTCTCTAATTCTGTGGACCTCAGGTTTTTTTGTAGGAGAAAATGATGCCAAGTGCTAGGAAGGTGTTTTTTTTCCATATAACTCAACTGTGTTGAAAAGGTGCTAAGGAAGGTCAAACACGAGGAGTCTTCCACTAATTTTAACTAAAATATCTCTTGGGATGTTTTAAAAGTTCTTTCTGTTTTGCAAGCTGCCATCTTCAGGAATCCATGAGCATGGTGACTGTTGGCTGAGGGGTCTGATCCAGAGGAGAGCTCAGCATGCCCAGCTCCTGTGTCAGGAGAAGCCAGTGGGAGGTGACACTTGTCAGCCTCTCAGGATCAGGCCCAGACAGTGGCCCAGCAGCAGGACAGGCCCAGCAGCAGGACAGACGTGTCACACTCAGCAGAGGAGAGCTGTGACATCAGCCATGTGTGCATGGGGAGCACAGTGACAATAATGCAGTGTCACCCAACAGTGCCACGTGTCCTGACTAACTCTGACACTCTGACACTCCCTGGGGCCTGGCAGGGAGCTCATCCCCAGCTCCACAGTGCCCTGGTTGGGAGCAGACCCCCCCGGGCTCACTCACCTGCTCGGCCGTGGCGTGGTAGTGAACTTTGGGGTTGTTGCTGAAAGCTGGTCGGTACTTGTACATGGCAGGGGTGGGGGGGCTGATGAGTTTGGGTGAGAGGCCACCTTCTGCAAAAGAAGAAAAAATGATTAGATTTTAAATTTCTGTTAGAATGGGTGTGGACAGAAAGCTACCATCCATCACTCCTCCCTGTCCGTGGTCCTCCACAAACAGATCTGCTCTGGGAAGAACAGAACCTGCAGTACTTTTATGCAGAATTCCACAAAAATCAAGGAGCCCCTGTGGGAGTAACAGCACATTGCTGCCAGATCAGCAAGGTAATGAGAAGAAGAAACAAGGTATAGTATATTAGGTGGGGTGACATATTTTGGTGAGTAGTAATTTTGCCTAATTTGAAATACTAGATCTTTGGGGCTGAAATCAGCTACTGGATTTATCTGACAAAAAAAAAAGGTTTTTCTAATAGCATCAAGGTGTTAAGTTCACATTTTCAGAAGTTAAATAATTCAGTTTGTAATGCTAATAATTCTGATTCCTTAGTTCAAAATTACATTTTTCATTTAAATATTATCAAAAATTTAAAAAGGGGTTTAAAAGAGTTTATAAACTCTGCAAAACTGATAGAAATATCCAACCTAGGTTTGAATTAACCACTTCAAGCTGACTTTTCTCTCCCTTTCCTGCTGTAAATTCCCCTAGCTTGGAACTCCTATAAACAGAAAAAAACCCTTCACCCAGGTCCCATTAATATTTTGAAAGAATACCACAGGCTTTTTAAATAGGCTGAAATATTTTCTTATTAATAAAAATAAACCACTGATCATGCAACTATACCTTCACTGGCACCCAGCTGCCCTTTTAGCTCCGAGTACTTGCTTGGATCTCCTTTGGGTGGGAGAGGTGGTTGGCCCTCCATACTTTTATCCTCCAGACCTTCCAGGCTAATTTTAGACTGAAAATTATTAAAAAAAAAAATCAATCATTGCATGAAACTTGGTTAAACAACAGCACGTGTCAGAGTGCTGGATGTACCACAGAACAAGAACTACCTATACCTATAAGGACAAGCAGGATTTAGCATCCACTGCAGACCAGGACTGTCACATGTCAAATCAGCACTGTCAGAACAAGCCAGTATAATTTTAACTGCACTGTGCTGGTCTACTTGGCATGCTAAACACCATTATCATCACACTAGTTCATATGTGGTAGAAGACAATGGTGTTTTCTAGCATTTCTCAGCAACTTTCCAGGTAGCTCTCAGCAAGCAACTCTCCAAAGACTGTAAGAAGTAACTATCCACAATAATCTTGCAAGTTGGCTTCTTTTGAATGCACTAAACAAATCCTTCTCTCTATTTCACGCCAGAAGAAAGTGAAGAAAGAAGAGGAGATAAGAGAACTCAGCTTCTGAGTCAATATTCCTTTCACTGGACCACAAGTGTTCCTGCAGCCTGGAAGCTCGGAACGTTCTTTGGAACAGAAAAGCTGACCTGGTGGTACAGGGTTTCATTAAAATTTATTTGAACATCAAGAGATGACAACTGTTGGGACAGAAAATAACCACTGCAAAGCCCAGAGGCTTTCCATTCTAGAGCTGCCTGTTACCCACTGCTCCTGGATCAAGAGCTGCTGCTGCTGAACCTGGGTTACCTTCAGAGGATGAAGTACACGACAAGACTCAACCTCTATCACCTTCTCCAAGAAATACATCATCATCTCAAAGAGATTTGTCAGTGACAGATTCATTCCCATATCCCTTGATGATGCCCAATCCCTGCCCTTCCCAAGCAACTCCTGAAGGCTCCTCACCTTGCTCCGGTTGAGGTTGGCTTGGATCCCATTGTCACTGATCTTCACTGTGATCTGTCGCTCAGACAAGTCAGGTCTGAGGAAAGGAGGCTTCACACTCACAGCTTGCTTCTTCTTGGGCTCCACTACGTACCTGATTCATTGGGCAACAGTCATCATTAAAATAAACAATAATCTAAGAACGAGGTTTAGAGACGAGCAAATCTTCCTGCTTCCAGGGTATGATTTAAGAATGTGTCAGAATCTAGGTAAGCAACCTCCATTTATTTCAACGGATGTGATAATTGAACAGCAGTAAAAAGATCAATGGGGCTTTTTTAGTGAGCAAAATTAAAGGATGCAGTAAGAAAGCACAATTTTTAAAGCACTGGTGGACAAGAGCATGAAGAGAGCAAGAGAGGCCTATCACCAACAGATCTCACCCAGTGAACATGAACCAGCTGCCCTGCAGTGGGAGTCTGTGACTGGGGGAATAAGACCCAGCACGTGGGGAGTTACCATGGAGAAGATGATGTGCTGCCAGTTCTAACTTACCACAAGGTGACTTGTTTCTGAGGCATGTTTAGTGTTCAAATAAATGGAGGTAAAAGAGGCAGACAGGTCTGTAGGAAGCAACAAATCTGAAGGGAAATGGCTGACTTCAGATCTCTAATTTCTTTCCAGTGGAATAGAATTCTGTAAGTGAAAGTGGCCAGTGGCTGTACAATGCCTAAACATCAAGACACACACCAGCTTTCTCTGGTTTTTGTAGTGAACAGAACATTCTAGTACTGATGGCTCAGTGATTTCAATATGCAGGGCAATGTGAACAGGTCTTCACCAAACACTGAAGTCCTGCTTGCTACAATTCTGTGAACAGCCACAGTGATGGTACTTACACCCCTCTCTTAATAGGAGTGTCTCACAGCTTCTAACATCTGGCTCTTCTAATGTATCTTGACCTGATTTTCATGTTTTGATAAGTTTGAGAAGCAGCTACTTCAGTGTCTTTACACTAACACATGTAGCAATCCTTTAGGACTTACCTGTTGCATAATAAAGGGGGGAAAAAAGGCAGATAACAGTGTCAGGGTCTGGAACTGCTCAATACCCTGAAAAGGCTCAAATAAGTCTTGTAGTAAGATTATTAACACGCTTGCAGGCTGGACAGCTCAGCACCCAGGATATTTATAGTCCATCTATCTCCTGCATTAAGATCCTGATTTCAAAATGTGGCACAATAAATCCATTTCCCCAAAAATAGAAAGCCATTAATAAAATCCCAAGTTCCATGATGCAGACCTCATCGATGATCTGTTTTATGATAATGGAAGTGCCAGTGAGATTGAAAACCACAGAAGACTTAAATTAGATTTAAGTCTTAAGAAGAAAGGCTGATTTTAGCTTCCTTCCTTTTCTCCAGCAGACCAGACCTTGAAAGAAGTCGTGTGGGGAATATGACAACATATGGAAACCTCCCTTGTTACTGATATCCACTGGATAAACAAGTTGTTGAAGACAAGGGTATCAGCTCTTGACATAATTTGACATGCTCATTCCAAATAAGTATTTCTGGGATAAGGGTGGTGAATTACATGAAGCAAGCTTGGACAGGTCACAGCCATGCAAGAGGGAAGAGCCACCACAGAACTCTGCCCTTGGCAGTGTTTCGCTTTTGCTCTTATTTCATCAATGATCTTTGGCTTGTGAGCCCAACCGAGCACATTTTCTTCCTCTGTCCCAACAGCTGCTCTACCCCCCTCACTCCCAGCTGCCAGGGTTTCTCCTACCTGGGAGCCAAGGGGCTGCAGAGCACGTGTTCCACATTCCCACAGCAGCCTCGGGTGAAAGGATTCACTCCCCCACGGAATTTCCCTGTCACCTGGAAACACAGTCAGGACAGTGCTCAAACCTCTGGTTATATCAAAGTCATCATCCCACCCTCAGAAAGCCAAGAACAAGTCTGCCTTGCTCTGACCCTTCTGTCCTTCCCAAACGGATCATGTTACTTTGAATGCTGCACTTCCTCTCTCCAGCTCTAACACATCACCTCTGTCAGCTCATTCCAGCCAGGAGGCACTCAAATGAAGATTCTTCCCAAAAGGACAGTGTGCTCAGTGTGACTGGGTTTCAAAGTGCACATGTTCACCTCTCCATGCTGCTCCTGCCTGGATTTGTGCCTGCTCTCAGCCAGACAGCCCATTTCAGCTCCTTTCATTCCCGACACTTCCACTCCCCTGCCTTGGCAAGTCCTCTCCAAACCAACAGGAATGTCAAATCCACGTCTGTAATGCTGGATGAGAGCAATGTTTCCTCTCCCTCAGATCCCCTCCCTAGCAGCAATCAGTACAAACCACTGCTTTGTGCAGGAGGGTGCCAGGAACTCCCCGGTGATTACAATGTTTGCTTGGAAATGAGCACGTTTAATAAAAGCCAAGCCTCGTTAGACTGGAGGGATCCATTCAAGGCTTCACAGGCTTTATAAAGAGTTTGTACTCTACACACAGATACTTGAAAGTAACCATATGGGGACAGATACCAATAAAGCCAGGGAGATTAATAGTGGTTGCCTCTAAAAGCATTACTGTTGCTGTTTGCATGTAAGGCTTTTTAATCAGCTCATAGTTCTGATGGAGCACCGGGTTTACAGAGTACCAGAAATACTTTAATTGCTTTCACATGAAATAACAGCTATTAAGTGACTTTGCAATATATTCTGCTGGCATTGTTGATATAACAAAACTCTTGAAAAGGCCAAGAGAGATATGCTGGAAGTTCTGAGAGTTGGAAGAGCAACCTGATGACTAAAACATGGGCCTGAGCTCTTTGGCACATCTGCATTCAATCCCAGGCTTAAGCTGAATTGTGCCAGATGCTGGCAAAGCATTTTATCTCTCTGTGCCCATTTTCTCAAACACAATATGAAAACAAAATTTCTCTAACTCACAGATTACAGTACTAATTATATCAATTTGGTTTCTAAAGTAGTTTGAAATCCACTGATAGAAAGCAGTCTCAGAAGGAAGGATATTTATTTACTCTATTCAGAAACTAAAAATACCAGGATATAAGCAGATGTTGGACTATGGGTTATTTTGATTCCATAAAAGAATTTCAGAGGCATTCAGAAAGCTCACAAACATCTAAACTCAGGCACCATGCACATTTAAATCACAGTCTGCCTACTATGAATGCTCAGAACAAACTCTGGAATGAACAAATACCAAAAATTTGCAGCAAAAACCCAAAAATGTCTGTGCCACTGGCCTATAAAATGCACTGGGAAAAGAGGACAAGTGAAAAGGAGCATATTGCAACTGGAAAGCTGACAACAAATAACTACCAGTGAAACAAAAGAGAATCAACACTGGCTGTAGGGAAAAAGTGAATGTTTTAGAACAGTGGCAAATCCAGGAGCAGATCTCATATCCATCACTCCTGGTCTGGTGCTCTAATTACTTAGATATACTTCCTTTGAAAGGGACCTGAAGGCTGGGAACATCCATCTTCCAGTTACAGATAGCCACTACATATGACTAAACAGAAATTAAGACCAGATCATATTTAATTTTCAGAATGGCATGGGAAGATAAATTAAATCTCAAGTGGTTTGGTAGCTCAGGAAACCAATCCAAGCTAGGATACATTTTCTAACAGTTGCTTCAATCAAGTTAAATGAGAAATTCTCAACCTTCCCAAATGTTAGTGCAGCCACAAAGACAAGAAGTTAAATTCTAGTTTTTTTGAAGTTAAATTTTTCCTTCTTCCTCAGCCTAAAATTTTCATCTCTGCACAAAGACAAGCCTAAGGCAAACCAGGATTTGGGCCAGGAGTCCAAAATGCCCTGAGTTTCGTGCTACTATTGTAAGCACTATCAAGCCTAATACTTGGCCAAAATCAATTTTAAAATGAAGAGCAGATGATTCTGAGCAGGACAGAGAGAAGCATTTGGAGATGACAGCTATGGGAGCCTGCTTTGTTCAAAGGCCATGTTAGGCAACTGTTCAGGATGACTTCAGACTCCTTGCTTATGTAAACCTCCCCCACTATTGTGGATCAGAGTTTTTATTGTCTCTGGTGGGACAGGACACAATGCCATCTCAGTTTACAGGGCCTGGCCTCAGACAGATGTCTCCAGTGGCAGCCCTGCAGCTCCCATGGCAGGGAGCCAGCAGCCCCCAGCACTGCCAGGACAGCTCAGGGTGAGCTGCAGAGCACCCATGGGTGCAAGGGCAGCAAAAACACACCTGAAAAAGGAACAAACCACAAGGGAAAAGAAGTATGACGGGGCACAAAAGGTGAAAAAAGCCCCGATGTGAGGGGTGCTTTGGAGCTGGAGCTGTGGCAGGGTAAGGAGCCAGAATGCACCCAGCTAATGAGCCTGGGGCACGTGGCTGGAAGGGCTGTGTGAGCTGGCTGGCAGTGCCTGCCCCAGTGCCAAGGGTGCCCTCAGGAGCAGCCGGGACGTGCCACTGACCCCAGCCTGGATCTGTCACCCACACCGAGCCATCCATGTGCACGTGTGGGTCTGATCACCCCACAGGGGCTGTGCATCATGGACACTGCAGGGACTGCAGGGGAGCTCAGGTTTCACAGCCTGTTTGGCACAAGAAGCTGTGTTGGCACTTGGTTTGGAGAAGCAAAACAAGTTGGGCACAATCGCGCTGAGTGTGTGTGTGCTCAGACACAGGACAACAAGAGAGAGACAAAGAGCTAACTCAGACCTTATTATGTGCAGTGTGGGCTTGCTGGGGGAGTTCAAAATATCAGGAGACAGGGCAAAGGCATGATTTAATCTTTTCCTTTCTTTCTTTCACTCAGTCTCATGGATTGTTCAGTCTGACTCATAAAGTTTGAACTTCTGGGGTGGATGGTATTCACCACATAAAACCTATTTCAAGGCCATGAGTGGATTTTAAATGATAAATAAGCCTGGGATGATTCTCTGTGGCTAGAAAGGGGAAATCTTTGCCTGTAGTGCATTAAAAAAAAATCTGAAAATAAAAAAAAATTGGCAATCTTCCTAGATCTTCACAAAAGCTCCAGTAAGAGTGTTACTGCTAAGATTTGGATCATTTTTTTGCTTTACCCAAGCTGACTTGCTGACTTTCCTTCCCAACTCCACAGCTCAGCCACAAACACAGAGAAGGGGTTGCTTCTTACCTGTTCATTGGTTGTGCGCCCTCGGGCCACCAGAACAATGTGGAAGCCAGTGAGACCAATGACTGGGATAAAGAACAACCCAGCCACACACATGACAGCCATCCTGCAGCCAGGAGTTAAAGAAACTGGGATGGCTGAGGGCAAAAGAGGCCGTGAAAGACAGGGAGAGGAAAAGGAGGGAAAAAATCTTGGAAACAAGGAGAATGTCAGAGAGTCACAGAATGGTGTGGGTTGGAAGGGACCTTAAAGATCATCTCATTCCACCCCCTGCCCAGGTTGCTCCAAGCCCTGTCCAACCTGGCCTTGGACACTCCCAGGGATGGGGCAGCCACAGCTTCTCTGGGCAACCTGTTCCAGGGCCTCCCCAGCCTCATAGTGAAGAATTTCTTCCTCATATCTAATCTGTGCCTGCTCTCCTTCAGTTTAAAGCCCCTTGTCCCGTCACTCCAGGCCCTTGACCCAAGTCCCTCCCCAGCTCTCCTGTAGCCCCTTTAAGCACTGAAAGAGTCTCTGACGTCTCCCCAGGGCTTTCTCCAGGCTGGACAACACCAACTCTCTCAGCCTGTCTTTACAGCAGAGGTGCCCCAGCCCTCTGAGCATCCTAGAGGGCTCCTCCAGACTTGTTCCAGCAGGTCCACGTCCTTCTTACACTGGTGCCTCACCTTCAGCAAGGCCAACTAAACTTTATCTCAAGGTGAAGTCCATCTGCTCCTAGTCTGAGTCCTTACCCTTGAGTTAGTAAAAAGTACTGTGAACTCATTGACTCTGGCTCCAACCATCCTGTAAGGAATGCTCTGCACTGCTCCAGTACGAGCAGTGACACCCCTCAGAGCACTACACCAGCAGGCAGGGGCTGCTCCCAGAGCAAACTCTGCTCTAGAATACAGTGACAGAGTTTTAAACACAGTAAACAGCACCCAGCAGCTCTGAGTCACACCTGACTGTGAGTAAAATTCAGGGAGGCAGCACATCCTTCTGCTGGGTTGTCACGACAAAGACTGAGACACACAAAAGGTCAGCCACAGTTTCTGGAGTAAAGGAGGTGAACACAGCACCATGGGGACAGAGGAAAACCTGCACTGGGGGGTCAGGAGAGGCCCCAGCAGCTCCAGGAGGACAAATCCTCACATTCTTTCTTTCACATTTTCCTCAGTCACCCTGAGTCTTGGAAGGCCAGAAAGAAGGATACGTGATGGTGGTGTGGGCTGCTCCCAGCCTCTCCATGTGGTTCAGCACGAAGATGAGCCCGAAGGTGAACACTCCAACCATGTGTGTACTTAGGGACAGCAAGAAGAGAAAAAAATAGCGGTAGTTCCTCCGTCCTATGCAATTGTTGACCCACGGGCAGTGATGGTCAAAGTCCTTGTAAAGAAAGGGAGACACAGGGAAAAATATCCAAACAGTGAAAGAAAATACATTGTCTTAGAGATGAATCTAAACCACTGTCATGTAAAATTACATCAGACTAGTTCTGCAGCTTTACAAAATGCTTGACTATCTTTGTAAGACTCTTTTTAGGAACAAGTTGTTTCTCTGTCTATGGATGGAGAGGTACTTGAGTGTTTATGAGGTTTGAAGAGAGGATATATATAAAAAAAGACAGTCTATTTATCTGCTAGCAGCAGAAGCCCTAATTTTTTATCATCCTTAGCATGAGTCAATTCCAATGAAGTTATTATAACCTGGAATGGTTTCAAGATGCAATACTGCTGCAGAATTCCCTGCCCCACATTTCAGTATTTATATATCACTGAATTAATCCACTCTCAACAATGGACATCACCAAATATACCTTTTTACCAAGCAGATCCACAAAGAAAAGCAACAGCTGGATCAGACACAGGCAAAGTCCTGCACAGGTTCATTTACAGTTATGAACCCAAACCTGACTATTTGTCTCAGTCAAAAGACCAAATGCCTTTTAATAGGAGATTTAATAATGAGGGCAAGCCAGAGACACCTTTCAGGGGCCTTTACAGAGTTCTGTAAGCATGTAAATCCACTGCCTTCAATGGGATTATTCTTGACGTGAGGACAAGATCAGGTGCAAGAAATAACCCCTTCTCACCTCTGTGTTCTGCAGAACAGACATGACACACTCCCTGCATCAGCAAGAGAACTGTTTATTTGCTTTGTGGTAATGCTGTTTTTAAACACTGCTCAATGATGGTTTGATATTTCTAAGTTTTGCACAATGTATTTACCAAAAATTTACAAAATACAAGAAAATGGATTAGAGCTTTCTCAAAGCACATTAAAAATGGCAGGGGCAATTTAATAAATATCATTTCAGGCTGTATCTGAAATGCTGACGTAGCATCTGTCAGTTAAGCAAATCTGGTTGTATGCAGCCCAAAATACCTCTGGAGTATGAAACTATAAGTACCCACTGCAAACATTTCAGTAAAGAAAACAAAAATCGACTACTTTCGTCACAGATCCATTTTTGGCTCCCTCTGGTAACAGCAGGCTTCAGGCTTTTAACTGGTTTTGTTTCTGCAAGTGTTGTCTGCTTTTGTTGTTTATGCATTTTTATCAAATTAGTTCAAAAGTTTTATATTTGGGAAAAGAATTTTTAATGTACATTCTAGGCTGAGTGAAAACACGAGAATTACAACCCTGAGTGGGAACATCAGCAGAGAACATCTGTGGGAACATCAGCAGAGAGGCTCCTACTACTGTCTCAGTGCTGGCCTAAAATAGACAGGTGAGTGGAAAATAAGCATCACAAGAATCAATAAAACATGCTGTTTAAGACCATGATTTATTGATTCAGAAGTCATTAATGCTTTTTGCCTATATTCCTCCACGTCAGTCATAATTTAATTACAAGCAGAGCTTCTTACTTGTGCCCCAGAATAGCAGGGAATGTTCAACTGACCTGACTATCAATAGAATTTCTGGAGGGCTACCCAGAGTCACCTTGCCTTCTGCTATTTTCTGCAGGTTCCCTTTGGATTCTCTCCCACGTTCATTGCTGCTGCAGAACTGACTCCATGGAGGCTTTATGGCAGCATGAAACTTAAGTGTTTATACCACTGAGTTTTGAGTAATCTTTTCCCCAGAAAACTTCATTTGTTGCACATGAATTTTTATGCCCAGCCACTGGGGAAGGCGGAAGAAAGAAATTCCACGGGACAACTGAGAATTTACCATCATCTAAACAATCCTCAGGATCTAGAATCAGTGAGAACATTTCTGTTTTAAAACCAGGAATATATGATCCAGGTTTTCTACAAAAAATTCACAGCAGCCTAAACAAATTGTGTGTCACCACTTATGAATAGCTGTGGCTATTCCCCTCTGCCCAGGGACCTTGGCAGCCCTTACTCTCAGCCTTCTGAAAATCCCACATCCTTCCAAAGCCTTTCAGAACAGGACAGCCCTGTCCTATTTATCGATGGTTCCCAGGCACAGCACTGCTTCCAGATAATTATAACTTAGATATATATTGCCCTGAAGGGGAAACTGACTGACACAAGATAAATCCAGGCAGCCTTTCTCTCACATGTAACTGGCTGCTTTCTTTGGGACTATTCCCTCGCTTATGGCAAAGAGGATTAGGACAAAGGTAGTGTGTACAGCATTCCAGCTGACTCGGGGATTTTTTCCTTCTCTGATTAGTAATTCCTTTCATTTTAATGGCACGGCTGAATATATTTTAGACATATTAAAGATTTCATCTTTCTATTGAAAAAAAAAATAGACCTTGCAGCAGAAATGATCCTTAAGAAGTGAAATTTTTAGCTCAGCAATAAAAAGTGTCCCCTGGCAATACACTGCAGTGAGCACAGTGCTCTGTACTTACATGTTTGGGAGATTCTGTGGCCCAGAAGCACATTTACTGTTGGGGGTTATTTTTTAAAAATCCCTGTGACTCACCCAGACCTTAAGGGTATCGAAAATCAGGAAAGTCCCATAATTCAGAGCAACCAACATTAGAAACATGAATGAGTTCATAGTCTGAGCTGGGGTGTTGAAACAATGGGCTCCTTCCAGGGACTGGAGAACCACTCCCTGAATCCTGAGTTTGGTTTTCCTAAAGCTCACACACCGTTCTTGCTTCTCTGTTTGTCCACTAATGCAGTCACCAGTTTGCTCCAAATCCAATGATGAGCCCTAAGCTCACACACGACAAGTTACAAAGGTTCACCCTGAATTTCCTGCTCTCCTGAACTCTGCCTCTGAACTGACTCTCCCACTCACCCCTTGTTTTACACCCACAGTCCCATGGCTACTTCAAGGAAGACACAGCCAGCATTATAAACGTTCATTCTGATTCCCCCCGGTGACCAAGGTGCCATCAAGCTGTGCGTGTAGCACACACAACTGAGGGCTGGGTTTCAGAGGGCACCACCCAGGAGGAGTCCAGCAACAAGTACAGCTGTGAACCTCCAAGAAGTGGGATGCTGTGGGAAGCCCCAGCTGCAGTGCCCAGGGTTCCCAGGGCGTTACCTCGACGCAGTTGTCGCAGACGCTGCAGTGGGAGCAGCGCGGGGGGCGGTAGAAGTGGCAGGTCGCGCACCACTTCATCCGAACTTGGATCCCTTTGATCTCCACGTTCTTGTACAGCGGAGCTCGGAAGTCGTCGTCTTTGTCCTCATCTTCATCTGCTGCTCAAGGCAAAACTAAAAGTTAGTGGGAATAAAAGAGAGCAAAGAGAAAAGAGCTCATCCTGTCGGTAGCCTGGGTGCAGGGGCACTGCACGGGCTCTGTGGGTTGTCAGAGCAATCCCAGAGTGGGCAGTGATGGGCTGTCAGAACACTCCAGTGAGCAGGGCTCGTGTGGGCACCTCCCCGGGGGGCTGTGCAGCCTGACCACCAGTCCCTGGGCAGAGAGAGGTGTCTGAGTCCTGTCTTAGCCAGCATTTACAACCTGAATGAGTAAGATGAGGTGCAGCACAGAGTCAAGGAAGGGGCAGAAATCACCCCAGCCCTGGTTGTGAGAAGTTCTGCTGCATCCATTTGGGATTAATTCAATGCCAGCCTACGTGCCACCTCATCAGCACATAATGGGAAATAAATTACAGAGGCAAATATCAGAAGAATGTTGTGCTAGCCCAAACCCCCAAAACCAACCCAGATGACCTTCAATCATCCCAAAGACCTGTTGTTCCAGGCAGTCTGAGGCCACAGTGGGATAGCCACGTGCCCATGAAAAGTCCTTGCATCAGTGCTTACCCCTGTACAGCAAGGCCTGTGCTCCCCTCCACACTGCCCACCTGGAACACTCGTGCTTTAGGAACAGGAAGGAACTGGGAAGATCCCACCTCTCTCAAAGGCAGCACAGTTTACTGATCTGAGCACAGCACTGGCATTCAGGAACTCCTGTATTTTAATTTTCTCCCCCTGTGGCCCTGAGCCACTCATTTAGCCTCTCTTTGCCATTAGTAAGATGAGGATGACAATATCACAGTCACCTCATTAGGGACAATGCAGAGGGCACATGGTTTATCATCTCAGCCAAGCACTGCCCTGTTTAAGAAAAGAGTCCATTTAAAAGTAAATGCACAAAATAAAAGATTGTCTGTAATAGACAAATATTGGGAAGAAGATAAAAAATATGAGAATGATGTTCATGAAAGTTCATCTTTTATTTTAGATTCCTGTGATCTTTATTTGTTTCCTCTTGACAGAGAAAATCTAAGAAGCTCACTTCTATTTAACACCTGGTTAAACATTATAGTGCAGCTGGCATTGGTTGACTGGCTCCAAATTAGGTGGAATTTGATAATATTGTCCCAGCGGGGCATCAATTACTGTCACTCAGTTCTATATTAAATCTTCTCTAGATGTGTTATCGTGATCCAATTTCCATTGACTTCAGAGGGAATTTCTCCCTTCACTGAGACGAGCTTGGGATCTGGCTCAGCTACAGTATTTATCTTGCAGGAGTATTCTCTGGATTAACGTTTGTGTGTGGAAGCAGAGTGCTGTACTGGCACCATTCCCTATAATTTTCCTTCATAACTAGGCAGTGGGACTCAGAGAGAGCTAGACTCTAAATCCCTGAGGCACTTCTATAAATACAGTCTGTAGGTTCTTCAATACCATTATAAACCTACCCATGCTGTGTAATACATGTGGGCAGATGAAAACAAGACATTGGAACAGTCAAACCATTTAAGCTCTTTGTAAAAAGCCTGACTATGCAGACAAAGTCTGTACATTCCATATACCTGTGTGCATTTAAACACAGAATTCACACACGGTTCAAGAGTTTGTGTAAAACAGATTCACATCAAAAATACTGAAAGCCACTTTGTAGTTGGTTATAATTAGCCAGCACTGAACGCTGCCAGTCTCAACCTAGACTGTAAATCAGATTTTTCAGGGCAGCCCCAATTTCAGTCACTTCACACTTCCTTTCCTTCTCGTTCATTTTGGTGGATTACAGAGCCAGTCCTGATTCACACCAGAAACATTCAGAGAGCCACCAAATTAAAAAAATATTCAAAAATGAGTAATGGCTCTGGGAGTTTGATTGAGGCCCTCTTCAAAAAGCTGGGTCTCCACAGCCCAAGTTCTATCTGCAGAGAACCTGCAAGCTCATATGACATAGTCAGAAATGGGCTTATTTCCGGTTTTCAGGGACCTGAGCAGAAGGATACACTGACAGAGGAATGTATCTTACTACACAGATTCTCACACTCAGATCCACTGACACAGAGCAGACAAATCTCATGTTTTTATAGCATACCTTAGGATTTTTGGTTGCTTCCTTAAAGCTGTCCTGTGATTTCATTAGAACCTCAGCTTCTGTATTGCTCACTTGTTGTTTTGGTTTTGAAGTAAATTCCTAACTATTAGAAACGTGTGAAGAAGTTTGAAAACCAACAAGACTAAACCTAATTTCAAAACCAGAAAGCAAACAGACCGATTGTATATTCATTTTGAATCACTCCTGCAACCCCTGAACTCCTGGCACTGGCAGGGGGTGGTGATAAGCTTTCTTCACATGCACACTTGTGGTCTGAAATAACATCTTCTCCTCTTCCTTCCCAGCACTAGTATTTATAGTCTTTTCCATCTTTTCCCTCATCAGTTTGCTTCCTTCACACATCTGAACTCCTACTCCATCACTTTCTTCCAGGAAGAATCACCCCCTTCCTCGTCCTTTCCCCACTCCCCTTGTTTCCAGCATCTTCCACACAAAGCACAGGCACAGCACAGGGATAAAAGGCCAAGGCCACAAGGGAAGAGAAAGAGCCACAGGAGTGGTGAGCTCCAGGAGTTCCTTCTCTTCCTGCTTTGCTCCCTTGTGTGAAGGGAGGTGGAAGGGAGGGAAGGTGACGAGGGAGTTTCTACTTGATCTCCCTGGGTGTTTCTTCTTTAAACACAAAGCCCAAAATGAAGAACCTGTTTGCAAAAGGGAGCTGGAGAAGTGCAAGGGAAGGTCTGAACTGCCAACAGCCCCAGTCCTGCTCAGTCCCAGGGCAGGGGGGTGTCTGGCTGCAGGCTCTGCTGGGAGGGAACTGCTCTGCACACAGGGGCTGCATTCCCAGCCTGAGATCTTCAGAACTGAGCATCTTTATTTAATCTTTCCTCTGACCAAAGGCAAAGAGCCCTGATGCCTTTAATAACCTCACATCCCACACAGGTTTAATTAACACCTGCTGTCTCTGCTGAGAGGAAGAAACTAAAAAGTCCAGGAAACTCCTTAAAAGCTCTGTGTGCTTGAGTTCTTTTCAAACTCACTAGCATTTGTACCTCTAAGTGCCTATAACACTGAATACCTTGATCTTGCTCAAGTCACTGAATCTTGCCTTTGCCTGAGTTTGCCTTTACATACAATTATTTGCTTAACTGGAGTGCTGCAACACTTAATCAGGAGTTCAGAAGCTTCAGCTGAAAGGAATGGCAGACAGATGCTTATCATTAGACTCTGCTACCTGGTGAAACCTGGCACTTGCTATTCAGGGAAGCCAGCAGGACAAGTACCTGGCTCTTGTCAGGTAGCAATTCAAAATAGATATTGAATTCAGTGAATAGAGGTGAAAAAGCACAGCTTGCAGATAGCACAGACCCATTGGTTTAGACAGACTGCCTAGAGCAGTCTCTGCTGCAAACTGCATGTGAATAATTATTGGAAGACAGATAAAATGAGGTGATAATTCTCTCATTAGGATGTGTTAAAGGAGATAGCTGCACTGTGGCTCCCACTACAAAAGCCAAGCGATCTTTATCCTATTTAATCAGCTGTGAATCAGTACTAATTTAAGCAGGAATATATTTCTAAATGTATGCATTTTTAGACACTCTAAGGCAAGCCTTAATCATTATCTTTTTTAGTGCTCAGTGCTTTTGCATTTCTTTTAAGGTATTCTGGAAAGTCTGCTTTGATGAAAGTTTAGCCTCTCCCCTCTGCCACGCTCTGCTACCTATTGTGAAGACAGTGACTTAAATGCAATGTGCCAGCATGACACAGGGGATAGCAATCAAAATCACATCCCTCAGGAGAGCTGTTCAAGGAGAACCATCCGAAGCAACCCCGTGCCCCCGACTGCCAGTCTGAGCAAGTGCAAGGCCAAGTGACACCTCTGAGCTCAGAAGAGAGTTGGAGGGTACCCAGCACTTCACTGCCCTCCCACCTCTACTGCCAGCTGAGAATAACAGAATAAGAAAGAATATAGGAAAGACAAAGGGGGATTAGTTAGCAACTAGTGTGTTTGGATACCTGGCACCTCCTTTGGCTTGGATTTTCAAACCCACCCCCTCACACACACACCAGTCCCATTCCCTGTTACCTCGGGGGAAGACTCCAGGGTCCATGAAAGTTGCCATGCTGAAGTTTGCCAGTACAAACAAGAACACGAGCCCATTGTACACTGGGATGGCTGGGGAGATGGCTTTTGTCAACCAGGGGCACCTGTGGAGAAGAAAAGTTTTGGGTCAGGGCTCTTTCAGCTGTGCCACAGAGTTCTGCCCGCTCACCATCACCTCCCCTCGGGCCCTCCCCACGGCCAGGCAGCAAGGCTGGGTCTGCAATGGAACAGAAATTTCCACAGAGCCACTTCCAGTGATCACTGCAACACCCTCTGTAAAGCTGCTTTGTCCCAGAGCACAGAAAGCACCATTGTTCCCAGGGCTCACAGGCCTTTCCACCCTATTGCCTTATTTGCAACCTGGCATTTTGCTACTCTGTGGAAAAGCTTCATCCCATTGTTGCATTTCTGTCACCTTCCCTAGGGCCTTGCTGCAGTTGGTGTCACTTTCAATTTTCACTGGGGTAAAGCAGAACAGGATTCAAATCACTGATCCCCAGAGCAGGGGCAAAGAGAATCACACTCGCTTCTCACTAAGCTTCCAGGACTGGTTTGCAACACTCAGAACCAGCACTGCAAAACCTCTCCTTGGGGGAAAGCTTTGTCAGACCAAGCAGGGGCTTTGCAGGTGGCAGCAGAATATAAAAATGCAATATCAAAATGAAAGTGGAGGGCACCCCACAAATGAACAATTTTCAGAAACACCAGAAAGACCTGTTGCTCACCTGGTGAGAACTGAGAGGAGCTGAAGACAAAGGGTGAAGGAGGAAAAAATAGGAGACTTTGGGAAGAGTATGGAGAAATGGCTGTCAGTTATAGGAAAATTGTTCTAACTGCAAAGAAAGAACACTTCCCAGCAGCAGGGAAGGGCAGGCTCGAGGCAGCAAAGAGCCTGCCTTGCAGGCAGCTTCTCCCAACAAAAAGCAGAGTTGCATTCCCTCAGCCATTCACAGCCTCTCCAAACACCACACCAAAGCCACTGCTCTTGTCTGCAGGAGGAGGTTTGGTGTTACAGGGTCGCAGAAGGAAAAAAATCTGATCAACCTCATGAATTTTGCAAATATAAATAAAGAATAATGTGGGACCAAGTGTGTCTTTGAAAAAAGACCCCTGACTGAGTTTCCCCTCAGATTTCCACCTGCCTTGACAGGCAGGGACTACTCCAAAGAGGCTGCTCAGCAGCAATGCCTTGGTGCCATTAGCACAAATCCCCTCCTGGCCCACGTCTTCTGGATGGTGTTTTGCCTGAATTACATCCACAGCTGAAGCTGGTTGTCTGCCAGGCTGAGGGCTGCGGACAGAAGGAGAAAACAACAACAGACAAGCAGCCTCCTTCCAGATCTAATTCTCACTGGGCCTGTACTGCTAGGCTGTTCTGAACAGCTGAGAATGGCGGTGTTGACCTTGAAAGGACACTGTCAAACATGCTCTTGTGGCCACTGGTAGAAGGGCACCACACTTTCTTCTCCCATTTCTCTGTGAGTAGTAAGGGAAAAGATTGTTTTGTGCTCCCCTCCTCTCTGTAGCTGGGCTTTTAACACTGCTGCAAACTGCCTTCAAAAGGACCTTTCCCTGTGTGTGCTTCAATCAGCCCGACCTGCAGTGAGGAGAGATGGACAATCCTACCCAGGGTGAATGAACTGTAAAGCCAAGAGTAAGACATGTCTGTGGCCAGGGCCAAACCTGCAGGCTGACTAGGGCAGAAGGACAAACCAAACCAGCTGAGGACAGCTTGACACCACAAGGTACCCTGAGACCCTTCCATGTCCCAGAGGTGGAACTTCAACAAGTCCTGCTGACCTGCTGCCACGCTCAGTTTGCCTCAGAGCAGCTGCCAGGGACTGCAAACCAAAGCAAGGCAGAAGTTTCTCCCTTGCCAGGGAATGTGCTGCAGTGACCTTGCCAGGCACTGCCACTAACAACAGTTTCTGCCACATCCTTTGGAGGAAAGCAAAATAAATCCTTAAGTAAGCGGTTATAGAATCAATTCTACTCAGGGAAGGGTTCTTCCCTCTAAATTATAGTAAAATTAGATTCAGTAATGGGCATGACTGACTTAATTTCTTCCCTTGAAGAAGCTGCCTACACAGAGAAAGATTATGAAGTTCCCCATTGCTTGTCAAGCATGGAGGAGAGATTTCCTTGGCAGCAGAGTCACATAAGTTGGCAAACTAAAGGACAGGAAACCCTTTCTTACAGACAACTAGTTACTCTGAATGAGATTATAATGAGAGAGACTGTCTCAGATGATTAATGCAAGCATTTGTTAACATTCCCATTTGTGATTTACTTTGTCATGTTCACAACAAATATATCAAAATATTAGGAAAAACTTTAGCCATAAGCTAAACTGAACAGCTCATTTAATGGCTGAACAGTGTATCTGAAAAGACTTCATGGAAGTTGAAATACAGGATAGAGTGAGTCACTGTACATACTAGCCACAAGGTCAGCTCACAATCCTGCCATCTCTTCTTCCCAGAATCTTTATGCAGCATCACAGATTACATAAAATTAGATGGAACAAAAGGGGCCTCATTTGTGAACTAGATTGGCCAATAAAAACAGATGTGGAGATCAAGTCCTGGCTTGTAACTGTAAAAAAGGTCTGAAAAAGAAAATAAAACTGATACTAGGATTCACAAAAATGATGCATCCTCTCCACTAATGCACACACAGTTTTAGCCAAAACAACAGAAACTCTAATCCAAGGCCAGCAGGTTGTTTTATCACTAATCCATCAGGCAAATCTGGATTCTGCCCCTCTGCCTCAAGAAAGAATCTGCAGAAATGACTGAGTGGGACCTGTAGTGAGTTTCTTTTTACTTTGTGCATATCCCTGCCGATCCATGGGACAAATCCAGCTGAACTTTTCATTTGCTTTTTCCTAACAGAAGTTGCTGTGAATCTAGATAAACAACACACAGGATTCAAAGCTTTTTTTGGTTGGTGAACCCAAACCAGTTATTTTATATAAATGTGTGTGTCTCCTACTCCAAGTTAGTTTGGATCCTTCACTTGAACCAGAAGACCTGAAGGGTAATGTTGCTGCTGTTGCAGGTACAAGCCCTGCTACATCAAGAACTGCTCAGCAGAGGAACTTCCCTTGGCTTTGTTTACCTTGGAAACTCAGGGCCAGCACACGGCAATCCCAGAGATAATCAGGGATCTCAAATTCCTCTCAACAAAGCACACAATTACACAGGCAGCATCTCCCTCATAATTATACTTCTCTTACATAGAGTGACTCTGTTCATAAGTCAGAGGAGAGTAATTCAGGGTGACAGATTTAATCTCATTTATCCTATTTGCTCTTGAAACCCTATCCTAATAAAACGGAAAGTTAAAAAGATTAACAAATAGGATCACACAACTTGCTGGGTGTCAGAGAGACTTAAGCATGATCAGCTGCCTTCCTCTGCTAAATTAAACAACAAATAATCCTTTCTGCTTTTCTGCTTGGTGCTTTGTAGCAAGGCATGTTTGTGTCTTGTAATTATAGTTCACCTATAATTAAGTAACTGAATAGGACGGTTCCCTTGAATCCTGCTCTAAATTAAGATTGGTGTTTTTCATTAAAGCCTTACACATGCTTAGAGAGGCAGTAGGCCACAGAGGATGGAGTCTGGGATTTCAAGAACCAGGTTTTTTAGTCTTGGCTCTGACGTGGGCTTGCAGAGGAACCAAAATCCATCTGCTTCCCCCCCCAGCCCAGTTACACGTTTTGCAAATGAGACCAAACTACTGCCCCTTGCCTTTCTTGAAGCTGCTTGTGCAGTGCCCAGAGAAGATGTGGGAACCTCAAGAGTACAGATGGGCATCCAAGCTTTGGACCTTACCCACACCCAATAAGAAGACCCCAAGGATTGTCTAATTGGCTGCTCAGCTCACCTAATATTTGATCTGAGATTACCACACATCCTCCCCTCACCTCAAACAGATGACAGATGTGCAACAAAACAATTCATTTCTGCACACAAATCACAAGGCATGGGGTTATAACATGGAAAAGAAAGCATCTCTTAATTCAACTTCTTCCACCATTACAGTGGTAAAACAGTAATGAAATAATTGCTTCAGTGCATGCAAGGAGAAGCAGCTCAGTGAAGTACAGACTAATTAGATAAGAGGGGTCAACAAGCAAACTTAATTTGACTAAGCAAGAGTACTGATTTCCCTGGAAACTTTCAGACAATGTCCATAAGTCTGCAGCAGCCTGTCCTGGCTGGATTCCTCTGCAGGAGTTTCTGGCCAAACCCTGACTGTTAAGAACATGTGAGTACTGTAAAACCCATGTAAACAATTCCTGAACATCTGACCAAAGGTTTAACATTTCTAATCTCAACCCCAGACCCAGCAACCCTGGGAGCTGGCCCTGGCCCTGGGCTGCTCTAAAGCTGCCCTGCCCTGCCAGGCCCAGCAGCCAGGATGGCTGGGGGGGACAGCACAGGAGGGACAGAAATGACAGGGCTGTCAACTGACTGACTCTGAACACCCACAATGGAGAACAACTTGGAATTAGATGTCAACATTGTACCTAAAGGCCGTTCCACCAGTGTGTCTGTGGGACAGAGAAGGTGCCAGACAGCATCCTGAAGGCTCTGCATGGCCCAGTCTGCACCACAGAGCAGGGAAGGGCAGAGCTCTTTTAGTCTTCAGCAGTGCAAATCTAACACATTTCTCACATTTCCCAATCTGGGTGAGATTTTTCCATTTATATGCTCTTTCCTACCCTGAAATCACAGAAAAGTACCTTTCTGGAATAGTAACAGAAGGGGAAAAAAAATTGCTCATTTTTCCATTTTTTGTCACTACCAAAGATAGCTTGGAGATTACTGTACATCCAAAAATACTTTCCAAGGTGCTGAGACATCTGTAGGTTTAACAAGGCATCACTGGAAAGAGTCAGGAGAGAATTTATCTGAGTGCCATAACCAATGGGAAGCAGAACAGCAGGTCTTGTGAAAGTAGCAGGAGGTTCTGGACAGCCAAGTCCTTTGCTCAGCTCTGCACATCAGATTTTGATAAATGAACTAATTTCTGCAGCATATCTTACTCACTGGCAAGACTGCAGATAATATATCGTTGCCATAGCATTCCACTGTCACTGTGAGCACAGCACCACTGAGAGAAAGTGATACCAAGGAAAACAACAAATACAAACGTTACCAACAAATGGGGGAAGGACAAGTAAACACAGGAAAATTTATTCCTGAAAAGCAGTAAATTGTGAGAGCTGAGTGCTCCATGGAGCAGCTCCTGGTGGCCATAAATGGGAGCTACCAAAACATCCACCCTGAATTTTCAGGTGCAATTATTCATCACTCAAAATGCCCAGCTCTTTACTGGCACCTCCCGTGGGAGGCACTCATTGCACACTGACTCTGGGGGACAGACAGGCTGGATTTCACAGGACACAACAACGTGTTTGTATCAGGAGATGCTCACATCAGAGGCAGAAGGTCTCCACAGCACTTCCAGGGTCTGATGGGCACGAGCAGTGTCACCCAGAGCAGCAGTAAATGCCCCAGTGCCCCAGGGAAGGAGCCGATGGCCAGTGCAGGGTAAATCAGAGCAGAGTGTAAGTGCAGGTACACACAGGGAGTGCAAAGATCCAGAGACAAACCCCTGTGGTTTCCTTTCTCAGCCCTGGACTTTGCAAAGCCTAAAATGCCCCACAAGCTGGGAGAGGCAAGGCCAAGTGTAGTGCAGGGCTTCTCAGCCAAGCACCAACCCTGTATCAGCACCATCCTGAGCAGCTGGAAGTGAACCCTGCTCCTTCAGCAGCTGAAAAGAGAGCTGAGGGTATGGGTAGTCATTGGGTCACGACAGAAAAGGAGGAGTGAGGAGTCACTGCAAAACAACCCCAGCAGGAGAGACACCAGTTGCCCTGTCACACTGAAAGGTTTAAATCCATTTGGTTGGAAAAAGAAGGAACTGCTGCCCAGTGAAATTCCTTTGCAGTTCTGTCTGTGTATGGCTGGCCACCAGCATCATTGGGCTGCAACAGCTGAATGATTCCCAGCCACAGAAACCTTGCTGAATTACCTCCAAAGGATGCTGTATGAACCAGTAATTCCTCACCCAGCAGAGCTGTCAGTGCCTGGGGCTGCTCTGCCCTGTCTGTGCTCCCGTGTGCACCACTTCCAGCAACAGTCACAGTCCAGCTGCCCAGCCTGGGGGCCAGGGAGGCCAAAAGATACTTCCCAGTGTCTGAAAGGGACACACACACACTGCACAGCTGAGGGTCTCTGAGCATTTTCAAAGACACCACGTGGAATGAGAACTCGTGCTTCTAATGTACAAACATCAGAACTATTAAATTGATGCCACATCTGCTGCAGCAGTGCCAGAAAGAGACAGCTCCTCATCCTGAGTCCACCAGAGTCCCACCTGAGTAACAAGGAACACGGTTTATTTGGTCACCACTAGGGACCCTCATGACCTTCCAGACCTCTCAGCAACCTGTAACACAAGTTTTTGTTGGACAGATGGAATTGCATTTGCCAGATTCCAAGATGGAAAAAAAGCACAGGATAGCTCCTCCCTGCCTGAGGGCTGTTCTCCTGTTTTCCCTGTTGCCTCCATGAATCAGCAATGCAGCTGAGGTGAGCTGCTCCCACAGAGCTGCTTTTTAAAACAAGGTCAAATTATCAGCACAGACACACTTGAGGTGATCCCAGCTCCCGGCACAGAAGGATCTGCACACTTTGCTCGCTGTATTCCCCAACCACATCCTGGCAGAACACATCCAGTACACACCCAGTGTTTGAACTCACGAGACAGTGGTGCAGTGGAGGCAAGGCAGCTCATTTTAAGTATGTTGTGATGAGAGGGAGAAACAGGTAAAGAAATATTATGAGATAAGGAGGGGGGTGGTGCCGTCAGTGAAAAGATACAGTTTATATTATCCTTGTTGTAAAGTTAATTTGATTTTTCAGATATTCCTTTTCCACATGAGCTCAGTAGAAAGAAATTAAACTTCACAGGATACCATCCCTTTACAGCTCCTGGAGCAATTACCTAACTTAAAGACAGCATCTATTAGATTAAATTACGTGCCACTTAAATTACCAATGAGCCAATATGCATAAGAAACGTTCAGTTTGAGCTCTGAACTTTGTGATCGTGTCCTTGGTGGGTTAGCAGAGAATGGGGTAACAAAGATGCAGGGAGAAAGCAGAAAAGCAGGGGACAGCAGCAGAGAGAGCCCAGCAGTCTGAGCTCAGCCCTGGTGTCAGGGCCCCTGTCAGGGTCAGGGAGCAAGTTGCCTCGTTAGAATTCTGCCCTGCAACAGAGCTGCAGGGGCTGCCTGGAGTGGTGGAAATCTCTCCCTAGAGGATCTTCCCTCTGTGCCACCCGTGCCACTCGCTCCATGCCCGGCAGTGAGCAGCCAGCCCTGCCAGGGGTGAGGGAAGGACAGGAGGGACCATCCAGCTGCAGGGCAGCTCTGACACTGCCCCACAACTCCGGTGCTGGGGAGGGCACACCCCACACCCCGCTGGCTCTGCCAGCTCTGCCAGCTGCTCTTGGCAGTGCTGGGGCACAGAGAGACCCGTCCAAAGGAGGGGAAGCAAAGTCCTGTGAGGCTGGTGACAGCAGTGACATTTCTGCCACGGCTGGAGAGCGCTGTTCAGGAAAATTACAACTAATTGAGACCAGAGGTTCTTGCAGACTTGTCTGGATCATGTATTGCCTTTGAAATCTGGAAACAATACCTGTCTGTGGCCTGAATAACACGCTTCAGAGCTGCTACACGAGCTCTTTTATCTCTGCAATAGCTTGCTTGGCCAGGGAAAGGAAGCCAGTTCTAATCTGAACTCTCTTGTTTGAAGATTTCTAGACACATGGTGCAGCAAAATTACTGCAGTTATTGCAAGGTCTCCCCATGTGAAGCAAAAAGATTAGGGACTTCATATTTTATAGAATAGAGGAACAAAACAGAGATAGAGGTACCTCTATTGCAAATAGATACAGAAGATAGGGTAGAAAGTGTAAACATTCTCACATATCAAGTACTGGAGCAAATATATAATAATAAGCCAAAAGCCTCTCTTAGAATCCCATCTTTAATTTCCCTCTAGAATATCCTCCTGACAGGCTTTGACAGAAACCTGAACTGGGAGCATGACATTTATATACCTTATTTCTCACTACACTGTAAAAGAACATTTGCATAGCTGGTATAAAGGGGCATAACATATTAAGATTTTAAGCAGGGAATAAAAAAAATCAAAACTACTTTAGCTGATTTAAGAAAATAAAAATATAAGAGACCTTCATGTTTCAACATATAAAACAAGCTCTGGAATTTGGAAAGAACATGCTCCTGTGGCCACCTGCTTTGGGACATTTTACCCCTTCTCAAGCCACCAGCTGGTACCAGTCTCCTCTCAAGACAGGACACCAGAGGACAATCATCAGTGATTCAGCCTATTTTGGCAACACCTTTAATCATAAACTGGAACAGACCTAACAACTATGGCCAAGGTAACAAATAAGAACAGGACATGTCACCCAGTTCAGCCTCCTGCTCTCACACCCCACGAGCAGCAGCTCAGCTGGCCGGGCACTGCTCTCAAACCCAGCAATATTTTAGACACCACATCTCATCTCTGCAGGAGGATGTTCAGCAACAGCCAAGCAGAACAGGGGCCCTCCCAAACGGGCTCCCAGGCTGTGTCTGCTGGAGGACTGGGACTGTTTTGGGGCACAAAGACGCAGCTGGAAAAATCCTCATTTCTTCCAGCAGAGGGTGGTGGGACACACAAGCCAGCAAACCAACGTGGGATTACATTGCAAGCAAGAGACAGGGGCAGTTCCAACAGAACCAAGGGTGCAAAACCACAATGGCACAGCCCGGTGGGAATGTTACAAAACTGAACCCTTCCCTCTGTTTGCATTCGCCAAATGAGGAAACATCAAACCCAGCTTGTTGTCATCATCTCCACCCTTCCCCAGTAACAACACCAGCTTCATTCCCCTTTCTCATTTGGGGGAGGGACACCCCCAGGCAGCTGCAGGGGCAGAACAGCCTTTTTATGAACATCCATACTAGAAATGTGTCTTGGAACTAGTCTGCTTTCCTTGAGTGTCCCAGACTTTCAGGCTCTGTTTCCTCTTCTTTCTCTCCCATCTAAATGAAATGCCTGAGCAGTGACATCCCCCTCCTCCTGCAGCAGAGGAACACCAGGCAATGGCTGCTGTCACTTGGCCATGCCAAGGCATCCTCAGGTGCCTGCACAGCTCTGGGAGCCCCTGGACACACCTGCAGGCAGATGTCCCAGGCTCAGAGGCACAGGAGACTCGTGGCTGTTCCCAGGCACTCCCTCAACAAACACCCAGAAGGTCACTGAGGTAGCAGCACAGTCACAGCCTTCTCAAACTATTAACTGACTGTTACCCCCTGGCTCAGATCAAGCATTTCCAATTGTATCAGCACAAACCACGTCCCAGGACTGCCCTGTCTGCACGTCAACGGCTGCAACATCTCTGCTCTCATCTAACAGGATTAGGGCAGGCTGCTGGAGACAGCTTCTCCTGCAGGGAAAATCTTATTACAGAACCTATCAAAAACCCAAAGGCTTTTGGGGAGCAATAAAAACTTAAAACAACCCACAGTGACTGTCACAGTAACAGGGATTGTTTTTATTTAAATGATGAAACACAGCATCACCATCCTGGGTCTGTCAGCTTGGACAAAATATTTGTGCTGGTGCACAGGTATTCAATTCAGGTTGACAGAAAACAAAATTACTTTGCTTAGAAAACATCCTAAGAGATGATAGCATCTTAATTACAGAGACAGGGAAATGGGATTCAGCCTGGTACACGGGTTTGCTTCTTGGCAATTCCCCTCCAAAGTGCACAAGGAGAAGATGTGCAGCCATGGGGGCAGGGGGAGCTTCACTGCTTTACCTGTGGATTATTTACTGTATCCCCAAACCCACAACTCCTGAAGGCAGAAGAGCAGCTTGCTCACACATTGCAGTGGGCACAGGGGAGCTGTTTTCCTACTAATACCTCCCTGTTCACTAAAAGCCTATGGGTTTTGTCATTTTGGGGTGTGGTTCATTTTTTGGAAGAACCACAGAGTGGCCAGAAAACACACAATTATGCACTGGGCCTGATGAACTAAAAATCTCCTGACTCTGTGGCCATAATTCAGGCACGTAAGCCAGTTACAGTTACCTGAGATGCATTAACAAAGCTCAATATTCCCAGGCCAAAATGGGACAATTAGCAGCTCCTGTGCCAAAATAGAAGACTATGGAAATGACATTTGTGTCACCATCTGCTAACGAAATGCAACAGGCAAACCAATTCAGGGAAGGAAAAGAAAAGGAAAATAAAAAAAGAAACAGTTTCCTGATGAAACTCGTTCCCATTTCCAAGAATCAAAGCGAATATTCAGCTTAAACATTACACTTTCCAGATTCCCAGCTGGGACCAGAATGAGGAGTGTCAAGCATCTGATGATTTAACTGCTGAGAAATTTCCAGGCCAAATTTTCAAGCGAGAGGTTTGGATACAGATCTGAACTGTGGGATATTTTGTCTGTGGAGTTCTGCCATTCCCTCCAATGGCAATAGCTGGCATTAGTGTGTGCCCTTTTTAAATACCCAGCTGCTCCTGAACTTTGTTAAAGTTCCCAATTCATGCTTTCCCTTCTTGATTTAATTTAAAGAGTAGAGACCATCATTCTGCTTTTCAGAAAAAAAAAAATTAATATTTACTTCTTGCTGAACAGCTGTAACAGTGTAATGAAAATAATTCACTTTCCTGAATGAACCCCTTATCTCTTCTGGCCTTTCCCCTTGAATATGGCCTGAAAATCATATGCCACAAGCAAACTAGTTTTGGCTTATACTAGGAAACTTCTTAAACCCTGGGATACCCTACTTCCCTGTACATTCCTCTTCACCAGCAGACAAGTCTACCATCATAGTTAGGGGAAGTGTGGAGCTGCACTTCACAGCAGAACAGCCACAGAGACACAAGCAAAGCTTGCAAAGTTAAAACTGTGCCATCATTCCCTTTGACTGGGGGGAGAAAATAAAAAAAAGATAAAATCAGAGTAATCAGAAAATCCAAGCATGGAGTTATAATTCATATTCTGAAGGAAACTTCGAAGAACACTTGCAATTTCTCAAAATGCAGGACCCTGTCCCTGATTCCAAAGGGCAAAAACAAGGTAAAAACCAGCCGTGCTCTGGGAGGTTGAATCCCTGAAATGCCCTTGGCTGAATATGAAAAGCAATTTCTTTTTCAGAGCCAAAAGACACCCTTTTTTCATGTCTTAATTCCAGAAGGCATATTTGAATTCTTCAAATAATATTTTTCTCACTCACCCACTGGACTAAGAAAAGGCTCTTGTTCGTTTACCTGAAGAACACAGTCAAGTAGTTACAGTGACCTGGTTGTGGGTTATTTTTTTCACCAGTTTGTTTATATATTCCACAATTCAGCAAATCGTTTCTCTGGAAACACCTCACCTTCAACATTAACTGCCCTCCCTCAGCAGCTTTGGGAAGTTTTCCTTTTAAAACAATACACAAAGATATGTCAATAAATATTGGTTGGGAAGTGTTATCTCAAGAGAAGTTCACCAGCTGGGGACAGACCCAGGTTCACTGGAAGAGCAGCTGAAATCAGTGATTATCAGCAACAGAGCAGTAAAGCCTCAAACAAGAGATTTCCACAGTTGGGCACAGAGATGCAGGTGAGGAGTGGGGCCCATCCTCTTCCTCACTCCCATCACAGCAGCCCTCCCAGAGCTTCTCACTTGTGATAGGAATTTTCTGACATTCATGGCCTGTGTCCACACACCACATAGAAGAAAAGAGCCTCTGACATTGCTTATTCCTCAGGCATGAGTGACACACTCATTTTATCAGCTCTTCAACATTTGTGTTCAACATTAAACATAGATATCAGCAGATTTTGTTTTTTTTACAATCAATCAAGTCATTGACAAGGTAACAAATCTGTTTGCTTTTCATGGTGCTTTGCTTTGATTTTTTGTAATTAAACAAAAGATTGTTTGGATCCTGCCTTTCCCCTCAAAATGGAGCACTGCCAATACAGGCAGTTTAACTCTGTATTTACTCTAAAGTATCACCTTCTCTCTTCTCCTTCCCCATGACAGCTCAAGGCAAACCACAGTCCCTGGGACATCTGAAGGTTGTGGTCTGAATGCATCCCTTCCTGCCACGAACAAAAGCAACCAGCTTTGCTGAAGTAATAAATATTTAAGACTTGTTAGTATTTCTGAATTGCAAAACTCCACGCTTGCAAAGGCTACAGAGAACACAGCCCTCCTTCAAAAGGTTATTAAAAAGAAAATAAAAGCTCCATGTTAGTTGTCTTAAGCGTGCAAGACAAGAAGACACATCTGCCTTGTGTCTTTAGTAACTAACACACAGCAGCTCCTTTAGTATTCCTTGCTTCTCTTGCATTCACAGAACCATGGCTTAGCTTCCCAGGGACTTTTTGTTAATGTTGGAATAAAAAAGGCTGGAGATAATGATATGGTTATGCTAAAGATACAGTAAACACAGCCAGCAAGAAAATGCAAGTATCCTCATTCTGAACAGTAACAGATGCCAAGACAGCAGAACCCTGCCTTCTACTGGAAATGCTTTCAATTATTCACAGTCTGTGCCAGCAAGACAAGGCAGGGGTTAAAGTGAATTCAGAACCTCTTTAAGAGACGCAGAAAAAGCAGAGTGTGCCCAGAGTGTGCTCCCACAGGAGGCTCTGTCCCACCCTCCCCACGGGCTGAGGGGCCACACGGCATCTGTGCAGTTCAACCATTTCAGCAAAGCCTTCCTAAAGCCCAGGCTGGGTGTGCACTTCTGGCAGAAGGGCTGCCTGGGCAGCGCTGGGGAGGAGCAGCCAAGGAGAAACAGATTCCCTTTCCACCAGGATTTTGTTTCCTGCGTGTTTGACTGGATTCCTCACACCCGCCTTTACAAACACACGGCTGTTCAAATTACACAGAATCCTGGGTGGCTCATTTACGGCAGCACAACCGGGGACAAAGAGGAGAACTTAAAGGGCTCAGCTCCCTCCAAACAGGAATAAAGCCCGTGGTGACAGGCTGGAGAATGTGTGATTTGTTTTTCCCCCAGCCCACGATGCACACACCCCACACAAGCTCGGGAAGGTCCAGCAGAACTCTCACCCAGGCCCACAGTCGTCTGCAAGAGAGTCAAACCCCCAGCTCCCCCTCCCCGAGTTAGGAGCACAAAGCACGAAGAGCAGAACCTCTCTGGAACATCTCTCTTGCAAATTGTTGTAATTTCCCATCTGTCTCCAGCTCGGATGCCTTTGCCAGGTCCACAGGGGACAATTTCCAGCATTCGTTTTGGATTAAGGGTTCCTCGGCTGTGACTCCGGAGCAGAGGAGATGCCCTGCAGCTGCCTGGCACAGCCAGGGGACAGGGGACACAGACAGGGGCCAGGGCCAGCCCGGGGGGCTGTGCTGGGGGGGCCTGAGCAACCCAGAGTCCAGCAGTGACCACCTGAGCTCCAATTTTAGGAACCAATGCCTCTGTCAGGTTGATTTGCGGACTGATAAAAATTGTGAAAGACGTGTTGGATAAACTCCATTGGAAAGTACACGGTTTGTTCAGGCTTTTTTTTTTTTAACTAGTAAAGTTGTTGGCTGAACAATCCAACTCTTTTTTTTTCCACTACTGAAATCTATTGTTTGTCATTTGCTTTTGGGTTGAAAACGACTTCTAACAGCACACCTTGCTTTGTGTGCAACCAGTATCACAGTCAGTTGTGCTTGGCTTCTCACCCAGTTAACTGCAGTGGGACTCCACAGACCTTCACAAAGACAAACAGGCAAAATAAGAACTGCATCCCCTGGATTGAAAAAGGTCTGCAGAAAGGGCACATTCATTTGCTCATTATTTCTCTGGCAACTTCTGAATTTTGGAAATTTCTGGACTTTTCAGTAGGCACAAATTCTTTTTTTCTAGTGACTAGAAAGGCATGTTTTAAATTTGTCTTTTATGCCAACATTTTCTATATACCCACTGAAAGCCAACCCTACAATTCTGTGTTCCTTTACCTGCCTCTCCATTTTGAGTTCCCTCACTGTCCCATTTCAGCCAGTCAGTTGGGGCTGAGTTGCCCCCAGTGCTGTGTGAGCTGTCCTGTATCCCACCACTCCCCAGTGCAGGCCAGGCTGGGAGAGTCACCCTGCACTGGTTTGCTCCTGAAGCATCCCCTGTCTGCAGAGGAGCTACCCCCTCACACGTGGAGGCTGCCAGCCAGGGCTGGGTAATTAACTGCAGGCTGGGAGAAAATTGGAATTAGCACAGCCAAGCCTAACATCGATCTAGCAGGGCAGTGCAAATCTGCAATGCAGATGCAGAAGCCTGTTTACTCAGTCCACTTCAGTATTTTAATTGCAATAACTGAAGCAGCTCTACCAGTTTGCTGCTCAGCACCTTCCATCCTGTGTCAGACTCCACAGAACTGACCTTAATTCTTGGTCCCTGGGTGGTCTGTGTGTTGAAACTGGTGTTTGAAACGGTGACAGTGCTCGTGCCTGCAGCGTGTGCAGGCTGCTGAGAGTCACACACAGCAACTAAATGAGCATAAAGAAACACAGTGCTGTGGGTGTTATGATCCTTCAGTGCTCCCTCATCCCTCACCACTACAGCTGTGGGAGAGGAAAGTGGTTCAAGGGAAGACACGGGTCAGCTCCCAGACACTCCCAGTTCTGCTCTGTCTTAACGTGGCTGGGAACTCCACCCCTCAGACCTTTGGCAACCACCAGCTGCAACTCCACTGTGTCAGGCTCCAGGTTCATTCCCTATTTACATTTAAGCCAATTATAATGTGGGCTTGGCAATTCATTGATAATATAAACCAGACTAATAGACCAACATTTTCACCTAACACACAGGAAGATCATTTTTCCTGTTATAAGTGCATCCCTTCCTTCTGATCAAAGATCTGACAGGAACAGGACTGTAGTGCCAAGTACAGGAACCAAGGAACTACCTGCCAGCACAGCTGGAATTGAGCACCAGCCTTGACTCTGGTAAAAAGGGCAGACAGAAGCCTCAAATCTTTGCCTTCTAGAGAAGATGGGCAGCAACCCTGTCCCCAGCATCTTGCTGTACCAGAGGGCCCCTTCCACCGAGCAGCAGGAAGAGAGGAAAGCTGGACTTCTGCAGCTCTTCCTACAACATCCAACTGCAGCAGGGAGTGAAGCAGTTAAACACTGCTCCATGCCAGCTGATACATTCTGGTCAGAAACCAAGTAAGCATTTCCACAAAGGTTTGATCAGAGCTGCCTGGGGGCCTGGCAAGATGCAGGAAACTTGTGTGACCCACTTATACTGCTGATCAGAAGCCTTTTCCTACCAGAAGGTGGGACAGTGCATGAGAACAGCCAGTGAAATCTGAGGGGAAAGCCCTCCACAGAAATATCCTGCAGTTCATTGTCTCCAACGTTCATTACCATCACCAGGTAGTATCCCAACTCTTTTGGGCTTTTGACTACCAAGAATACTAAAGCTTCTTCATGCAATTCCTCTCACTTTTGCTTTGAACTTGTTTCCTGTAATGGAGCTTTTTTGCAACTCTGAAAGACTTTGCATACTAATAATGTGGCAGCAATACTCCCTCTGCATAAAGAATTTACATACTATGCAGCAAGACTCTTTTATAATTGTTCACTTTTGACCAGAAAGAAGGCTCAGAAAGAAGCCCCTGATGGCACATAAGTGGCAGTGATGGTAAAATAGGAGCAAAGTGCTGCAGCCATGAAAGAGAAAAATACTGCAGTTGGATGCTTGGAACATATGTCAAGGCCAGATCCAAACAGCCAATTGTTGCTGTTATCTACTTAATCTCCTGTTGTGTGGAAAAGGGAGTTAGGAAATTCTTTTCAGCCAACGCTGTCTAAGCCAATGCCCAAGGCAAAAAGTGCTCTAAACAATAAGGCATTTTGTTTAACTCTGCAATAAATACTAAGTTTGCAAAGACAGCTGTTTGGTTGCAGTCTCCCCCCCTCCCATTTCCAGTCACTGTTTCATATTTACATAAATGCACAACCATCCATAATCCCCCCACCCTCAAGTCTCAGCCCCTTGAGAGAGCAGGCACAGGGATGGAAAGAGGGGCTTAGAAATTAATCCTTGAAACAAAAGGTTAGGCCACTTCCTTGAGAGCTGCCACATGGTGTCTATTTGAAAAAGTGACATTTGTGGATTTCTACTTCACGAGATTATCAATCACAGAACACTTTCATTGAAGAAGGATCTCCAGCAGAAGAAAGAATTGACAAGAGCAGCTCCTGTAAAACATGGGAACTAGGAACAACCACAGGGCTGCATTCTTTAACCTCTGCTTTCAGGGGAACCCAACCTTGACAAACTACAGCCAGCATCTGTCTGTACCATGAAGTGGTCCCTGATCTTTCAGCAGCTGTATTACTCATACAGTAGATTAACATTATTGTTTGCCCTACCTATTGATCATGAAAAGCTGATAAACACAGCTTTGGCTGGAAAAGGTACATGCAAATCTGTGCCTTTAAACTGAAGATATCAGTAAAACGAGTCAAATCCAAACCCAGAAATCTTAATTTAAAGAGACATTACACTGAAGGTACACTTACCTTCCTCTGTGCACAATAAAGTTCTATCATCTGTCTCTGGCAGCACAGACCATTTGGAACATAATATTCATAGGTTACAATATAGACTGTGGAAAGACAGGAGTCTATTAATTTAAGGTTTAAAATGTTTAAAAACCATCAAAATGCAGGGTTCTGGAAGCTGACAACCCTTTGCCAAGCAGAGAGTTATCCATTCTTGCACTCACACCAAACTCTGCTAAACTTTCTATTCCAAGGCCACCAGAGTTCCTTGAATGAAGATGAAAGGCAGATAGAGGAGCAGACAGACCAAACCTCTCCACCCATGACCAGATTTGTGCTTGATGGCACAGAACACCACAGATGGTCATGTAGTCATTGCTGAAAACTCTGAGGATAAAGAAATTTTGAATCTAACATCATACTCCTGGAAAAAAACAAAAGAAAGTCATTTTTTTCCTATATTCAATGCAAGGCAGAATCTCTTGTGTTCAGTGGGGTGAGCACAAATCTTTAACTTGCTTTGGGTCTACCACCGTTTCCTTTGAGAAGATACCTTGCATATGGACACACTAAGGCTAAAATAAATACATCCTAATGAAAGCACAGACCATTCCCAGACTGGATGTAGAGCAGGAAAGCTCAGGCATCCACCATGCTGCTGACCCTGCAGATGTGAGATGCTGGAGGAGGGAAGGCAGGGGAGCCCCAGCTCAGCTCTCACCCCCAGGAGCAGGTGCCTTCTCTCCCCTCACCCTTCCCCAGCACACAGCCCAGTCAGGGACACGAGGGGGTGTTCCCAGTTTGCTTTCCTGGGAGTCTGCACATCCAGCCAAGTGTTCCCTCAGCTATCACCACGGCCAGGGGGCTCAGAGATGCTGCCAGCCCTTGTGCAACCAGTGTTGCTGTTTTACAACATGTCATGCTTGGTGCCATTGAAAGGAAAAGCCAATAAAAGGAAAAATGAATCTGGTGATTAAACACAACACTTTGGATTGCTGGCTGCTGGCGCTGGCACCGAGCCACCTTCTCCGAGGACAGAACAGAACCTGTCTGCTGTCTCCACCAACAAAGGGATTTGTACAAAATAAGGCTCTCTTGCTATGAATGATGAAAACGAGTAGCTTGGCAAAGGGACCTGGCCAACCATCAATTCCAGCTTTGTTCTATCCCAGCTTACAGCTGACATTGTCCAGTTCCAGACTGAGCTGATCCTGCTCTTACAGAATTTCTGCATGCCATGGAAGTTACAGCTAAATTCACAAAATACAGAACTTATAGCATATTTGTAAGAGAACAAGGTATTTGCATATGTGTCAGTGCAGTGTACAGTTTGGCAATCTGAATCCTCAGGGCTTGCTAAGAACCTGCTCCCTCAAAAGCAGGCTTATGTGCCATTGAAAGATTCGTGCTGGCCCTTTGGAAAGGGATTAATTCCTTTTCAACTAGGAATATTTGCATAGGGTACTGTGTTAGTTACGCCAAAGTCCTCTCTGATACTTGCAAAAACTGCAGTTTTTGTGATCAGTTATACAATGATCATTTTTATTCTGCCAAATGCTAAAGTTTAATTTAAACACTGCTTAGAATCTCTCTCTTGGGGAAATTCAGATATGCAAATATACTTAGTGAAAACAAGAAAGCTCCTAAGGACAGTCAAACCAGAATGGCTTCCCACCATCAGTGTGCTGGAGGAATATGACAGAACCTCATAAAAAACAGCAGGGCCTGCTCTCTGTTATTGGTAAATGGAATCCCCCCTTTCCCAGTTCTGCTCTCCTCATCTCCACACATTCTTCAGTTGACCATAAAATCCCATCACTTTATACATGAAGTGTTTTCTTCAAGTTGAACAGCACAAGCACTGGACAGTCCTTCCTGGTCCAAAAAGCCATTCCTGAACTGCTTCAAAGAGGATACGGGGAAATCTTACTGAAAGGGCTGCGAAGACATAAATAATTTGATCAGAAGAAACCTCTGACCAAACCTTTGATGCTGAACAGCAAAATATCAGTTTCTGGAATCCATGTCCCAGGCTTCAAATGGTTGTGGCTGACTAAAATAGTTCTGAGACATAAATCCCATAATCTGACACAGAGTACAACCTGCCTGTGTGCTTCTCCTGCTGAAGGAACTATAAGAAGCTTTTCTTCAGCTCACCAGGCAGGAAAAACTGTGTTGATAGAAAAGTTGTGCTGCCCAATGCTGTGACTCCCTGCAGGTGATGGACAGCCTGGCTGTGACTGCAGCTGGTGAAGGTGCTGTCAGACTGTTCAGCACAGCCCAGTGACCTGGCAGGGTTCAGCATTTCCCACCTCTGCCTTCCTCCCTCAGGCTCCCTGCACACACACACTCATCCTCCAAAGCCATCTTTCATTACAGCCCCAAAATCGTATTTTATCTCTTCTCCCTGTTCCCCTTACAAATCTGACAGGTTTCCAGGGATGATTTTCAGCTCAATCTTTCCTTTCTCAGAGTGCTGGGTCTGTGCACTAACCTTTACTAGCAGGTTCAGGCTAACACTGTGATTATCATGTTCACTGTTCTAAGGACATTCCTTGCTGCTGCAGAAGCTGAATGCATTTAGTTTTTTTTTTCCCCCTCTCTTGTGGCTACAGACAATAAATACTGCTTATGTATGCTTTTTTACAGAGCAGCAGATTGGTGTTAGATTAATTCTAAAACCTATTTTATCAGATTAGTTTGATTAGCTTGGATTTCAGATCTGTTCTGCAAGACATACTAAAAATCTCTCTCCAGCTTAAGTAGTGGGGAAAAAAGCAGTGAATTGGCAAATGTATCATAACAGAGAAACAAAGCTCCTGCTACAAAATAAAGCCAGAAGTGAGAGGCACCAAGGCCATGACAAATGGAAGGAGTAAAAGCACAGATAAACATCAAGAAAGCTCTTCCAGTAGCACTCCACCATGACCAGTGTGCCTGTGACTTTGTTAAGTAGCACTCCAAGATCACACTGAATTTTTTACTTCTGTAAGCAATTCTGCTTGGGCCAGAACGACTGTGCATGTGAGCAACCTGCCAGGGATGCTTCCAGCTAAAGAGTTCATGGTCTAATCCCACAGACACAGGTAAGGAGGTAATTGGAGCATTCTTCATGCTGCTTACAGGCTGGATGCTCTCCTGACTTAATCATAATGCTTTAGCTGAAACATCTCACCAGAGACAAAAGGAATAGACACAAACAGTGTGTGAGAGAAGGATCTTCAAAAACACAATGCAGAGGAGGTATTTTTTACACCTGTGCAACTAAGATAATTTCTATGGACAAAACCCACCCCTTCTGCAGGACGATATTTTGCATATAGTGAACATAACCCTGAACAAGGACATTTCAACTGTGACACACAGCAAAGCAGATACCTTTACATCCTGAAGGCAAGCAAGCTTTTGACCTGCCAGGGGAGAGCTGGAGACACAGGAACTTCATTTTTTGGTCTCAAGTGGCTGCATTCCTGTAACTCAGCAGCAGTTCTGCACAGCATTAATCTGACTTTGCAAATGCTCCCCAACCTGGACTGGCTGGGCTTCAGGACAGTCCAAAAAACTCGAGTGGAAACTGCTCATGTTTGCTCGACACCTCATTTTCAGGCTGCTTGTCATCTCAGTATTAACAATGCCACGGCAGTTCTACTGTGGAGCAAATTCCTTATAAATATGGATTTCCAAAACTGAAATGCCTAGGTAATAAAGACAGCACAGAGACACAAAACCACGAGTAGGATCATGTTTCAGACTGGTTGCAAAATGTGACCAGACTGACAGCATATAATTCTTCTTAACATCTACATAAATTTCAAACATAAGAAATATGCATATAAACAATACAGCAAAGGACAAAAGTAGCATTAGAAGACTCAAATGAATGCAAGTCGCAGAAATGTAAATAGAGTATTTTATTATTACACCACATTTCCAGGCTGCATAAATAAGTGCACATATATTCTGTGGCTGTACTAAGCCACTTTGACAACTATGACTCTATTGTGGCAACAAAATGCCAAGAAATCCCCTGAGATTTAGCAATATTTTCTGACACCACAATCCTGCAGCTATCTCCATGAGCAATTAAATGAAAATACTGCACTGCCTCCTGCTACATTGCAGAGAGCTGTGTCAGGCAATTCAGCCTAAGAAAAACCCTGCTGATGTGTCTGACACCTGCCAATCAGCTCCAACTCACTGCAGCTTCCTCAAGTGCTTCAGAGAGCCTTGCAAGAGAACTCCTGTAATTAGATGCGAAAAATATCTTCCAAACAGGCTGCTCTCCCTGAAAAGGAAACCTGTATTCTTCAAGGGGGAGAAAACTGCAGCTGTGGAAGATGCCAGGTTGCTGTACCCCTTCTGTGCCAACACTCCAGAGCAGCTGGGCCCTGCTGTGGTGGGTGTGGCAGCAGCACCAGGAACAGCCCAAAGGGAAGATGCTCAGTGAGACCTGCAGCACCCACAACTTGTTGCCCCCAACTTCTTACCCGCTGGAGGAGCAGGGAAATTTGCAGCTGGCTGAGACCTGCCAGAGCTGGCATAAAACACACCCTGGGAAGGGAACAGAAAGGATGTAGATGTTTCCCAGGGAGTAAAGGAAAAAACCCCACTTAGAACTGACTGCCTTGGATTAGGTGGGTAAAGGAACAGTAGGTGAAAACAGAGAGAGATACTGGATGTAGAAGGGACAGCAGCAAGGCAAAAGTGGAGAGGTCAGAAAGGAAAGCTGGAGTAAAAGAGGTGGCAGAAAGTGTTGCAAGGAAACAGTAAGTCTGTTTTCCACAGTGCAACAGCAGTGAGGTACTGGAGCCAGGAGAGGTATTTTTTGTTCCAGAAATGGCTTCATGGGACACAATTCTTCCACCTTCATTCCCTTTAGTTGATGCTGCTCAGTCAGGCACAGTAAAAACCTCTGCCTCAGAAGGACTATTGACAACCAACTACGCTTGTCCTTAGGGTAAAACAGAAGCTGAACATGGAAGGACCTGCCATGCCACAAGACAGGCCCCTAAATGCTGCTAAGAACTCTAGTACATCCTCAAGCTTAAAGCTACCAAGGGCACTTCCACAGCAAACTTACAGCATTTCAGTGGTCAAGGTCAGAATTACGTAGCCTTTAGCTCTTAGAGGTAATTAATACAAAAAGATAATGACTAGTTGCAAATTTTGGCTCTTCTTTTTTTTTTGTGGGGGTTTCCCTTGTCTAGTTTTAGCTCTTTGTCCACTCCGAGCTGGGCTAAGCTTAACCAGTTGGTAGCTCTGCTTTACCATTGCTGAGCTGGGATGCACAGAGGTGCAGCCTTCATGCAGCATCTCTGGGACAGCCTTTTCCTCGGCTGCTCAGACAATTCCTGTGCCCACCAAAGGACAGGCTCTGCAGGAATCTGACACACAGGAATTGATTTTAACACATTATTCAGGATCATGTCTGTTTTCATCATGCTTTTCTACTACAAGCAAAGTCACTTTCTGAAACTGTTAAAGGACCTGGCACCAAATAAAGCAGAGCCTCAAATTCCTGCCTGGAGGGTCCACGTTCCAGCATTTGTAGACTCAAGCAAAAGGCAAAGTTTGCTGATAGACAGCCAGACTTTTAAACTCCGTTTGCTCAGGCTGTACCAGAAGCATCCAGCACTAATACAATTCCAGCAAACATAGCAATCATTTGTTCTGCTTGACAAAGGTCACCAGGCATCAGCTTGAATCTCTCACTGAAGTCCCTTTACCAAATTCTGCTTTCAGTGGCAAAACCAAAGCTGGTTCACAGGGAGCTGGGCCTCATTTTTTATCATTAGCAGTCAGGAACATTATGCCTTTCTTATTATACACTGCAATTTTAAATTTGCAGGGTATAATCCTGGGAACTAGGATTAAGTTTAATATGCTTTGAATTCACATGATCTCATTACAGGATGAGATGATTCTAGACAGACTACTCTGCACAACTGCATGTAAATGTACTCAGAGCCCCAGCATGTGACAGCTCTGCGCGGAACTGAGCAATTCTGCCTGGAAAGGAAGGTTTGTATCATTTTACTCAAAGAACCTTTTGATTTCAGTCTTAGTCTTTTGGCTAAGTGGCAAATTCTGAACACTAAAGTAGCCCTGCCATTTTACAGCAACTCCCCTTAAAGCTGTTAGATTTTATTCTGGGGCTCAGAAAAGGTAAACAGTTTTGAAGAACCTTAAGCTGGTCTCTTTTACTACAGCGAGGTATCAACTTGCTCTTTCCTTGCAGTAGGATTTGCAAAGGTAACAGAGGGTTGACACCTTGTCTAATTCCACAAGTGCAGAGGTATGTGCCTTGTGTGTCTGATTTATACATGGACATCTCCAACTTTCAAAGGGGAAAATGTGATTTAAGTACAAGATCCGTCTGCCAAATTCCTCAAACAATTACAGATGTTTCCTACATGTCTGACTGCTGAAACCTAGATTTATCCAAACCACTACAAATTCCTCTACAAGCCATTTGTCTAGAGTCAAAGGACAAGAGGAGATCTGGATTTACGGGTCACAACACAAACTTATAAATCTTTGCTCTTAGTTTACGATCTAGAAAACATTTAAATATGGACTTTGTCAGTCACAGGAGCTTTGGTCCTTTAATCCTGCGTTCCAGTTTAATGGAGCAGGAGCAGCACTTGTGTTTTCTGCCTTAACGTGCACTTACTGGTTTTGTACAGTGCCAGTGTCCACAGCACAACATTTTTCAGCTATTTTTTTAAACAAGCAAAGGAAAACCACTTCTTGCCCAGTTAAATGCCAGTAACTTAATCTTTGTGCTACTAATGGTGATGATGTTTTGGGCCTAAAATTTGGCAGGGTGTTGCCACTGACATTCCTTCAAACCAAAACTTTTAATCATATATTATCCCAATTTTTAAAATAGCTTTAGCTGGTTCAAAACACAATTTTTTCAGTGAATGAGCTATTCAAAAATCCTAATCAGGGACCCATTTTACTAGGAGCTGTATAAACACAGCTGCTAGAAAGGCTCTGGTACAGACTGCAACATAATGGTTGGAATTCTGTTTGGAGAAGAACATCACAGTGGCAACTTGAACATGTCAAACCTGCTTCTGTGACCCCCAAAAGAAATGTGAGATGGTTTAAATAAAAATAAAGTAGTATGTGATAATCGAAGAGTGGAAGGTGGAGCCAGAGCAACCATGATTTAAATGATGTGTATTTGCACTTGAAGAGCAACACCCCTGAGTAAGGGAGGAAGAAGAGGAGCTGAGGAGGAGGGACAGCTCTGAGGAGAGAGCAGTGAAGACAAGCTGAGGCAAACCAGAGCCAAGGAGGCCACCTGAGAGCTGCTCTGCCCACCAGAGCACTGCCAGCCCTGGCCAGAAAAGCCCTGATCCTGAAGGGAGGCTCCCAGGATTTAGCAACAACATGTGGGAGACTCTTCAAACTGTTTTCTGCTCCAGTCGGGTCCTTTTCCTTCAGAGCTGTTCACCCCTTCCAGGGTCCAGGAGGAATCCGTGGGAGAGCCAAACCCAGGTGGGAAATGTTGAACATCCTGCAGACTGAGGGCAGGGGGAATCCCAAAGGCACTGAGGCTGCAGGTGGAAAACAGGGAGGGGCTCTTCCAGGTGGTGCTTCCACAGGCTCCTCTGGATGCTGCAGGAGAAGGGGAAATACTGGTTATACACCACACTGCCCAGTGGCTTCAGGGAGGGGGTGGGCAATGGGGAGTTTGTTTGGTTTATCTGCTCTCAGTTCTAGCTCCAGCCAGCCATAATCCCTGCAATCATTGCACTGTGCCCCAGAAACAATACACTGGAGATGGTCTGGCTGCCATTTATTCACTAGATACAACAGCAGCAAGGAGCTTTCAAAAAGGGTTTGCAGTTGGATTGATGGACATGTAATCATTCTGGAAGGCAAAATGAATCATTCAAACTAGTGGAGTAAAGCAAAAATACACCCTGAACTCCCTTTAGCCAGGGAAACAAAAGAATAAATTACCACATTCTACATGAACAGGGGAAAACAAAGTTAAAAAAGGACCAGAAAATTTTCCAAGACAACTGACTTCAATTAGTATTTGAATTTCATATTCAAAGGATTTCTAGGAAAATAATCTTTTTGGAATGGATGTGAATTTGTTATAACTCAGTATACAGCTTACCTTCTTGCTGGATCTTGAATTCTCACTCCTAGGAGAGAAGAGGAACATATCAGTGTGGTATTGCCAGGCTGAAGCTGGAGGGTGTTCTTAAGAGAATTTGCAAAAAGATCTACTTACCTAACTCTCTGCCTCTCAGGTGAGGAAGGTCCCTGTAATTTGGACTCTTTGATCATCTTCAAAAAAAAAAAAAGGAAAAAAAAAAAAGAAAAGAAAAGAGGGAGCTGCAGCTCAGATTGCAAATGCTGGAGTTGCCCAACCTGAACAAGCAGTGTTGGCTGCTGCAGTTCAAACTGGCCATGGCAAAGCAAATCATGGTGCACAGCAGGTGACTTAAATCTCTTTTATCAGTCCCACCTGTACTACCCAAAAAGAGGGCAGCATTCAATTCAATAACCAGGATAGGTTGCTTGAGTTTTTCCTTGGGTACTTCTGCTTGTTAATTAAACTACCAGTTCCACTGAGTGGACAGTTTTGTACAGAATAAACAGTTCTTTTCAAAAACCCCATTATAGGGTATGGATTTTTTCCACCCAAATTCTACCTCCACTAAAATCTGCAGTCTCCTCTCGGACTTTCCCAGCTGGCAAGGCAACACATCCCTGCTATTCTTTGGATCCTTCTTGCTTGCTTGTTTATAGGAAGTGGTCTGGCCTTCCTAATGGGCTGCACCTGGGAGAGATTTGCCCGAGCAGCAAAATCACTCCCAGGGAAAGAGCTTTTAACCACACTCCTTAATAATGATCTCTGGGATGTACTGCCTGGGCTGGGGATTTTAGCACGTGGGCTCTCAAAATCTGCCCATGAAACGGAGCCTTTAGTCTCGTTCTGAGGATGTGTCTTGCTGGGAATGACCTTGATGTTCATTTTCTTTATACAGAGATTGCTAATCTGGAGAAGGAGCTCAGGACAGCCCAGGAGAACACCAGGGTCAACCCAAGGACAGGAGACAGACCACTTGGTAGGGTAACTCCAGATGCCCACATATTGCTGCAATATATGATCTGTCCATCATACACTGCACTCAGAAATGACACAAAAGCCACAAACTGTGTATCCTGTTTAATTCTGGCAACACAAGGGAGTTACAAAGTCCAAGGCCATTAGGAGGAAGCCTCTACCCCATGCTTGACATGTGTTTGTTCTCACACAGCCTGTACCCCATGTTTGACGTGTTTGTTCTCACACAGCCTGTA
Organism: Neopelma chrysocephalum; assembly: GCF_003984885.1. Classification (NCBI taxonomy): domain Eukaryota; kingdom Metazoa; phylum Chordata; class Aves; order Passeriformes; family Pipridae; genus Neopelma; species Neopelma chrysocephalum. The sequence goes on from NW_020897738.1 coordinate 8,043,407, forward strand.
CCCCATGTTTGCCATGGGTTTGTTCTCACACAGCCTGTACCCCATGTTTGACATGGGTTTGTTCTCACACAGCCTGTACCCCATGTTTGACATGGGTTTGTTCTCACACAGCCTGTACCCCATGTTTGCCATGGGTTTGTTCTCACACAGCCTGTACCCCATGTTTGCCATGGGTTTGTTCTCACACAGCCTCTCCTCGGAATTCTACCCCCAGACCCCACTGTCTGAGTGCACAGCTCACATTTGAGTTCAGTTTTGTAAGGTACTCACAATCCTACCAGAGCAGATCTCATTTCTACCAGCAGTTACTCAGATTCTCTGGCAGGACACGGGATAAGTTCATTCCAGCCATACACTGACCACAGGAGTTCAATGAGTTTATTTTGCAGCTTAATGAAGAAACCACTGATGGATTTTTGATGCCTTATCACATCTCTTCCACTGCCATGTGGCTGACATTACTTTGGACCTCTAAGCAAAGAAAACTTTCAACTGTATTAATAGGTATGAACCAAGAAATGATTTTGGTGACCTTAGAGGACTGCTTACATGTCAACTAAATGTCTGTAATTACTGATAAATTCTTATCTGAGGTTGAACATAATTAAGATTTCTGTTGATAATCCAAAGCCCTGGAGATTTCTTAACTTTGCACAATGTGTTTACTGCAGCTAGTGACATAAATCTGTTTTCTTGAGCCTATAAGGAAATCCTTCTGGGATAGGTGTTGAGTTGGTCAGAAATGTTTGCTTCACAGTTCTGGAAGTTGAGGACTTCTGCCTTCCCCAGTGCAGTAAAATACAGATTTAATTTCACCTTTCTATACTTGCTGTGACAATGGACTTTGCCCTTTCTGTACATTCACTAGAAGAGTCTTTGAAAGCCTCCTCAATCTCTGCTGAGATGAAGCTGCTGCACTTTAACAGACACTACGAGCAAAATTCAAGCCAGTAGCTCAGATATGAGGATCCTGCTAACAGGATTTCTCAGGAGGATAATGAAGATGTTTGTTCCAGTTAAGCTAAAACTTACAAGTTAAAAGTTTCTCCTAACTTGTCTGACTCAGCCACTGACAGCACACCCAAAGTATCCAATGTGACACTGTAAGTGGAAAAGATAAGAGCATGTGGCCACACTCAAGTGCCTTTGCACCTTCATAAAATGGACAGAATCTTGTCTGATTGATTCTTTAAAGAACTGACCTGGGGAATTAGCCAAACAACTAAGTTGTGTTACCTCCTGAAGTGCAAGAATGAAATTACAGTTGTGACACACACTAAGTCAAGTTTTGATTTTTCCTCCATTTAAATTCTCTTGCCAAATTATGATTAAAACATAGTTTAGGTTGCACTGATCTTTTCTGCACTGTAGCATAACACAAAATCAAATGTAAGTCACCTCACAGTTCTTAGTATTATGTTGAGCTGAAACTTAAAAATTTCTTTCTAATGTACACCTTTTGACTACCTTATATCATTAACATGGTTGCAGGCTAGCTCCCACAGTTGGGATTTATGCTTTTATGCTGAAAGACCTTGGTTCAAACCCACAAACTCTTCTGGGGTCACTGCATAAGTGCTTTAAGTTTTCAAAGAGAAGGATAAGTAAAAGGTCAGATTCAATGGTCTGTTCTCCTTAATAAATAACAGTAATAATATGAATCATTCTCCCTTTCCTGAGTCAAAGCTTCCCAGAATCATTTCAAAAGTCCCCCTCCAGCCTTATGCTAACAGACATCCCCAGCAAAGTAAGATGAAGAAATTCAGTGCTTGTTTGCAGGAAGGATTCCTTCCCACACAGCATACATTTTTCCACCCTTGGAAAAACACTACTTTACTTTCTAAAATGGGGCACTGCATTAAATAGATCCCCCTGCATATGAACAGGCAGAGGCACAAATTCCCCTCGTTTCTGGAGGGGAGGACAGACCCCGGTGTGACAGCAGAGCCTGACCCAGCAGGTGGAGAACCAGGAATTTGGGGACAAAGTGCTGGAGCTGCCAGGTAACTGTGCAGGCCAATTCCCCACCAGGTCTGTTCCACACAAGCACACACAGGCAATCTCCTGGGAAACCTTCCTGCTTCAGTTCTGATAACATCTGAAACTCTAAATGGAGTATTTGACTCAGCCTTAACATAATCAGATCAATCGGGTGAAAATGTAGAAAATGGTTACCAGAAAATTACTCGTTTCAGCATTTTCTCTGGCAGAAACTAAAGTAAGTTTTAGTAAGACTGAAGATCTCAGGGAAAAACATCCCCAAAGGATGAGAGAGAAACTGGAGTCACAAAGGCAAACACATGGTAGAGAATCAGCAAATCCTCCACCGGTTCCAAGTCCCAAATTAACAGTATGTTCTGACGCACGCTGGGGACAGACAGCACTGAGACAATCTGGTTGTTGCCTTTATGAGATGAAAACAATCTCTCCTCCTTGCTCAACCTTTTCCAGTAATCCCAGGAGGAACTGCTCCAGCTGGGCACACACGGAGCCAGCACAGCCCCCCCAGCCAGGCTGCACGGGGCAGCTTCACCCACCCTGAGCCCCCTCTGCCCTGCCCTGAGGGTCAGCCCATCACCTCCCAGCTCTCCCAGGGACTGCAGTGGATTTGAAAGGCAAACACTGTCAGACCTCCAAACCCACCTGCAGGACTGGGACTGAGGGAAGGGGAGAAAGGTTATCTTTTTGACAGTAGAAAAGAAACACAAACTTTAATTGCTACATAGCTAGTGCCTAGCACATGTGAGCAGGGGTGATAAGGAAAGTACCTATAGCAGTTCAAATGGGGTTTTAAAGAGAGAAGGTTTAATCCATTTCTAATTAAGTCCCATGAAGTAGTGAATTGACACTCTGGCTAAATGTATGTATGCAAAAACAGAGCTGAGAAGAGGAGCAGGGTAACTCCCCTCGGCACAAGTTTGATTTCTTCTACAATCTATAACTAATCTACAGGCAGCACTCACAGTGCCAGAACTCCACGTGGCCACTTGGAACTGGAAAAGAAGCCAAGAGCAGAGGCCAGCCGTCCAAAGGGAGCACAAAGCAGATTCCAGCAGCTTTGCTCCCGGGCTCCATTCACACTGCTTAACCCCAACAATGCAGCCTGGCAGCGCCTGCCTGCCCAAATTAGCAGCTCGTCCCTAATGAGCCTGGCAGCTCAGGAGCTGCCATCACCCACGTCCATGAGCCCTCTCAGCCCCTTCCTGCTGCCTGCCCAGACCACAGGACGTGTCCCCTTCCCACATGGCCAATTCCTACAGACAGGCAAGAGACCTGGTACAGACGGGTGGGATTTGGGGTTTTTATGATGGTATTTTCAGTTTTCAGGTAACTGCAGCCTTAAGCCAAAGGGCAGGGAAGGGGAAAGTTCCCAAATCCTCCTAGATTTGCTGAAATTACTTCTGTTCAAAGAATTGTGCTGAATAAAAAGGTACAGGAGGGGAACACCTCAGCACTGGTGTTGACTCAGCCACTGCTCAGCTGGCAGCTCTGCAGGACTGTGTGCCAGCTGTCCACCACCGGGTCCTCATTCAGGGGTGGAACAGCACTGGCACTCGGTCTGATCCTTTCTGCAAGGACTCCATCCCCCCACTCACTCCAGTTCCAATCTCCAACAGCAGATACTAAAAATAAGAGCCATCTTACAAGCATTCCCAACCAAAAAGGAAGTGACTGGTAGTTCTGGGCCACCTGACCATTAATTTTTTGATGGACACATGATTCAGGATGGGCACCACACTACTGAAATTCAAATTTGAACTTGAAGAGGCTTGGGTAGAGCTGTTCAGTACATTTAATTACAGAGCCTCCTGATACATGATACAACATGGATTCAGAATTCTGTGGTCTACTTCTATTCACCTCTTTCCTCACTAGTGTGTGTTCAAGGGCTCTCACAGGCAAAATTTTCATAAAAACAGAACAATCAGTCTAAATGACACTTCAAGATCAACTCTTACAAACTTCCCTAAATGTGTACACTGCAAATGCAGCAGGGAAAGCTTTTTTCTCTCTAAATTAGAATTCAGCTGGGTTGATCTCTAAAGCAGTTCAGATAGAGAGTGTAACCCTGAGGTTTTTACTGGGCTTCATGCTAAAGGGGCTCTTTCACTGAGACATGAAGGGTGTGATCCTGCACTGCAAACTCCAACACAGGACACAGGGCAGGAGAGATGCACTCACAGTGCCTGCAAGAATCAAACATACAGTGCACATTGCTGCTTTCAGAGATATGAAAGATGATGATGATGATACTTGTTCTCTGTTAGATTAAAATCTTCCAGTATCAAGTCAGCAGCCACAACACTTGTGAATCCTGGAATGACACTTTATCAGCCTCCAGACTTGGGCAGGCGATTGCCAGAGTGAGGAGACCCTCAGCTCCCCCCAGCTGCTGCCTCTCTAATCTGCATTAGTTTAACTGCTTCCCAGCCTCTGGTTCTTTCCTGATTATTCCAGCCCAGCCAGGAAGAAGGTGCACACTTTCCAGGAGGATGGGAATTGAAGCAGCTCACTGAAACACAGAGTGACCCTTGCTCATCACTGGCCCAGCTCACCTGCCTGGAACGTGGGCTTCCATGTGTCAAAGTCACAAGCTCAGAGGTCCTGGTTTTCCAAGAAACAAAGTTCACTGACAACAATTTCTCTTCCAAACCATAACTGTCCTTCATTCTCGAGTCCCTGTTTCATCTCCCTGACAAAGCAAACAGGAGTTAAGCAGCCTAGAGGATGTCATGTATGGATAGCTGAGTAGTCTCATGGAGATATTTCACATTTTAAAAAGCAGTTATATTCTTACATGTCTAAATGTTATGACTTCCATTAAAAAAATAAGTCACTCAACATTTCTATCTGTTAACACTCCCAAAAAATTTTTAAGTTTTACATAGGATATTTTTTGTTAAATTCTCTTGAGCAGCAAGTTTCAAAATTAATCTGCAGTGCAATGCTGGGTGGACAAAATTCTGAACAGTGCACCTTTCCCAATTTGCCCCAACACTGACTAAACTGTGACAAAAGCAAAACACAGAACTTGTTGTGTCCAAATGATCCTTCTGTCCAGCTTTTTTACACACTGACTTAAGATGCTGTGAGAAAGCCTATATAGGAAATAATCTCTGGATACACAAATCCCAAGTAACACCAGAAATAAGGAAATATTCCTTCAAGGTAGAGCTCTTAAAACCCCCCAAGCAAAGCCTTCCCTTTCACTCATACAGGAGCTTTCTAAAAAGGAAATATTACTAAAGAGCCTTATCCCTTATAAACCGATCTGCAATTAATGCAGAACAATAAAACAAACAAACAAAAAACCAATCACAAACCCAAACAGCAATAAAAATGCCCTCTAAACCACCTTTGGGACCCTCTTGCACTCCTGGCTCTCCAGAGGCAGGACTGCAAATAAAGAAGTCCACATTGGTTTCAACTGGCTTTGAAGTCTTACCTGCTTTTCTACCAAACGAAAAAGCCCCTTTTTTTGCTTAAGCCAACTGAACAATAGTTTGTTTTCACACAAGCTCAGATTGCTTACAGTAATCACAATAACAATTTGAGGTTTTTTTCTTTAGAAGTTAATTTCTCTGTTCTGTTGCCTGAGGGGGAAAAAAACGCAAGAGAAACCTCCAAAACAGACAATATTAGTAATAAATTGAGGCTGGCAAAAGTGTATGTGAGGCACTAACCCAATCTCACTCTGATTTAATGGCATTGCTCACTCTTGTGTTCTTCATCTTGCAGAGCAAGATGGTAGGGGAGGAGATGCAGATTTTTATCTCAAATCTGCCACTGAAGACTTTAGACCAGAAAGAAGTTCTGGTGGGGAGAGAGAGAGAGAGAAGATACAACCCAACCCCACGCAAAATGAGACCTTACTTCAGAGAGAGAAATGCAGACAGGAAGATGACCTGTTTAGCTCACCTGGGTTGTTGTCAGAGCAAAGCCTGCTTTAATTCCTGTCCATTTTCCTAATTATTCCAAAATGTATGTCTGTGCTCAGTGTTGTCAATCAGAGTGTGCAAAAACAACACCTTCTCTGCAGTCAGAGCCAAATTGAGAGGTCTGCTGTCCAGTTCATGAAGTTCAGAGTTTCTATGAATAAGCTCAGTTAAGCCTTGGAGAATATCCAGGCTTCAGGATACAATTTCCACACAGAGCCTTTGAAGCAAGATTTCAGCATCTTTCCTCCAGGAGACAAATGAATTCCAGTGACATGGCACTGTATTTTTTCCCCCTTTAACATGAGACAGCTTAAAATGGAACATTGTTATTGAGCAGGAACCAACTCTTCCTCTAAGTATTTTGTGTATAATGTCCTGGAATTTATCCAGATCCAACATAAGAAAGGATCCAGAAATAAAATCACGAAAAAAGTATATGAGCAGCACCAGGCTAGAATGAATAGCACCTTATCCTTGTTTTTTAAAAATCCACCCCATGTACCACCAAACTGCTGAAAAACCTCTTCCTTCCCAAGCCCTCACCTCTCCCTATCTCACCACAGGTTCCCATTCAAGGCCAGTGACTCAACACCTCAACAGGGAAAACAGTCCGGGCTGAAATTTCTACCCAACAGGATGGGAGAATGTTAAGCTCATTTCAAGGAGGAAGGAAGGAAAACCCATTAGCAGCCAGAGAGGAAGCACATTTCAATAAGGCTCTTTTGTCTTTAGAAAAGGGAAAGCAAGCTGAGAAATGTTCCCCCCACTACACAGTTGTGCTTACATGGGCTCCTTCCCTGGAAAAGTCTTTAATTTTGGCAAAGCCTACACAGAAGAAGAAAAATCACTGAACTGTTTTAGAAAATAAACCTCCTAAATAACAATAACACAGATCTGTTCTGGAAGAGATCTAAATATTTGCACCTTTCAAGTAAATAGGAGGAGTCAAGGACTGTAGGTGCCAGACAAACAACGTGCAGTGATTTCTCACTGGAGCAGCGATGGCTCTGCGGGAGTGGCTGGACAGAGACCCAGGATGCAGCCTGGCCACTGCACCCTCTTTCCTTCTCTGTCTCAAGAACATAAGAAACACCACCCCAGGGCATCCCAGAGGTTTCTCTGGCTGCCTCTGAGAGCCCACCAAGCTACAAGACCTCTTCATCATTCAACTGTCCACTCCGAAGTGGAGAGTTCAGCAGGGAGACAGAGCAGTGAGGTGCTCCTGGACAGGATGGAAGGGTAAGGACAGGACAGGGTGCACAGCATCCTTCAGAGAGGCAAGACTTAGAAACAGTGGTAAGTTTTTGATGCATTTTTCTTCTCCTGCAGTGAGCAGATCCTGGAAAACAGGCAAGCTACACTACTGGGAGCTGGAAGGAATGGCAGGCAGGTTCCTCCCTGAGCACCATGGGCTGTGCAGCCTCTGGACCCAGTGGCACCAGGCAGAGCCCTTGGAGAACAGCAGCACTGTGCTGATGTGCTGTTTGCAGCACTGTGCTGATGTGCTGTTTGCAGCACTGGGCTGATGTGCTGTTTGCAGCATGTGCCTGGGGAGCTTTCCCAGGGAAGCTGCAGCACCTCCTGCAGCTGTGCCCGTCCATCTGCTTCCTGCTTTTGATGACAGCTCTGCAGCTTGGCCAGACTGCACCAGAGCCTCAACAGGGATTGTTTCACTTTCCTCCAGCCCTCTCCATTGGAAATGAGATGCTCAGGCACAGCTATCTCTCCAGATCACAGAAGACAAAGCATTATGGGTTATCACATTAGCTCCCTTCCATCTGACAGCTCCAGGAATAGCAGCGTTATGTACCTATCACTGCTTGTCCCCGTTGAACAAAGCCACGGTACTTTGTGCTTTCATTCACAAGTTTAGGCCAAGAAGAACAAGTCCCAAGCACCCCTGACTCAAGCAGGGCTACACCACACCACCCCAGGCTGGGTGGCACCAGCTCAAGCCCAGAGCACCTTTGCGTGCGCTGCAGATACAGCTCGGCCCCCGTTCCTGCCACCACACACAAAGTGCCCTTCAGAAAAGGGCCAAACAATAGCAGATCTGTCAGATAATGTACTGGAGCAAAGTTGAACACTTAACATTTTGCAAAACACAAGGGCCCGACGGGCCGAGCAGAGGCCCACACTGAACAAAACCTCCTCAGAGGCAGCTGGAGCTGCCCACACGTTACCAGGCTCTGTTACCAGGCTCTGGCCTCCACGGCGGGCGGGAACTGAGGCCCGATTGTTTAATGCAGATCAGAGCCTTTCACCACAAGTCTGGCAAATTGAAAAGCTCTCTGAAGTTTTCAACAGTGGGGCTGTCAGCAGGAAGCACAGTTCATATGACCCCCCCACACCCTCATCAGGAAGAAAAGCAACAGCCTAAAAATGTAACGGAGAGTGGGGATCAGCACTCCTGTGTTAGCAAAACACACCCTAACAACATCTGCTGCCCCTTTGCTTTTCTGGAGGAGGTTTCTCCTCTGCATATTTCAACCCTCCACTTTAGCTGAATAATTTTTTGGCTAGAGAAGGTGGAGTTAACTCATTTAGCCTTATTACAACAATTATTTAGACTAAGAGTCCATTATTCTTCAATTATGCCCAGAACATATTACTGCTTGAGCTCAGAAAAGCAAATCCTCTTCCCAGGCCTGCTCTGAGTGGCTGTGCTGTGGGACTGTGATGCTGAGGAGCCACAGGCTCTCCTGAGCAGTCTGTCCCTCCCAGGACTAACCCTTCTCCATGGAGACACCCGGGGCTGGCCCTCCTGGCTCCAGGAGCAGCCCAATGCTGGCAGACCCAGCCCTGGCACGAGCTGTCCTACTGGGGCACTCCCTGCAATGTGTTCCATGATCTCTGCCTGACACTGGGCAAAGACACCACTGCTGATTTAAGAGCACTCTGGACTGCAGTTGGAGGAATCAGGGAGAATATTTTGGCCAAGCATCTCCTCTGGCTTGTTCCAACACTCCTCTTCAGGCAACTACCACTGGCTACAGCCAAAGACGAGGATCGAGGGCTACGTGCACCCAGTGCAGCTGAAGCCAGAGCTGCAAGAGCAGCACTGTGAGAGGACACACCCATCAGCACAGATGAGTTGTTTTTAGGTGTCACACTGGGAACAATTTGGCCTGCAGAACTCTGGCAATAAGGGTAGAGGCAGAGCATGCTGTGACTTTCAGATCTGCCTGACAGAGATGCTCAGTTGAAAAGCAATTCTCATCAAGAGCCTCTCTGGTCATTCACTATGAAATATTCCATTCAGAGGGAAAACTATTTTCGAGTTACAGCAGGGGGGTTTAATTTAAAATTATTTTTAACCTAATGCTTTTTGGCTTGAAGCCAGAAGTAGACAAAATTCCATTTATATTTATGGATCAGATTACCTGCTCATCATTCACACATCCATCTGTTTAAGAGGTGCACTTTTCATTTATATCTTCTCAGGAAAAAAACCCCAACAAACAAACAAACCAACGCCAAACCTTTGAATTTCTTCAAAGCCTTTCAATGACTACAACTGAAATTATCAGCACCCACTTGCACATGACTTCATTTCATTGCCATTTGTCATATCAGCCTCCGTTCTGTGATCACAATAACTTAGATATCAGCAGGAAGTAAGGAACTAAATGGAAACCTGCAGAAATATGAATGAACCTGGGGTGGGTTTGGGCCATCTGACTGTGAATGGATTGGAAATGGAGCTCATCTCTGTGCCAACACCTTGCCTGTGCACAGGATTCCCACACTCCCACAGCCCCCCTTCTGCCATGGCTTAAAATTCTGCCCACAGGCTGTAAAATTCAAACTACCAGACAAGGAACAGGCCATCACACTTCTGTACAAGTAACAATCATTTTAACAAACACTACCTTGGATGGAGCTACAGAGGTGAGTTTTAAGTTTTGGGCTTGGTCTTTTTTAGTGAAAGCCTTTCATCTGCATATGCCAGCCTCAGAGACAGGTGAGTAACACAAAAAATGTTTGGATGGTTCTCTGTTCAGGGGTACTCACAAACAAGGACAGTGTATTGGTATCCCCTCACATAACCCCTTCTCAGTTATCTCCAGACAGATGTTCAATCAGGAGAAATTCAAACTTTAGTGTCTCCTGCTATTAAGTAAGAGGGAACCACATCTGAAAAGGAAATGTTGATTTGCAAAGCCATTCATGCTTTGGCCCAGATTTTGGCACTATAAATGCTGGGCCAAGTGTTTCCCCCTGGTAACACCCACCTGAATGGCTGTGCCAAACACTCCAGAGACAGCTCTCCACTGAAGCTCCTCCTTGAGCTACTGTTGTTCCCCCCTTACCTCGTCAGATTAACAAATAATCACATTGATATAAAAATATTACCTCAATGCTGTAACCTTATCAACAATGGCTGTTCTGGAATGAGCAGTAACATCAACACCCCAATGACTGCAAGCAAATGCCCGTTTCCCAAAGCAGGCTGGGCAGCCCCCCTGCAGCTCTGAGCACACCTTGGGGGCTGCAGATGCTCAGCCACCCCCTCCCCAGAGCAAACCCACCCCAGCCACGCCTGGGCCTGCCAGGGACTTCACCTGCAGAGCTACAGATGTGCCTGCTCAAAGGAGCCCCAGAGAGGCAGCTCCTCACAGCATTAAAGCCCCTTTACACCTCGGGAATCACTGCAGCTGCCTGTACAGCAGGGATGTTATTTGTTATCCCCCCCTTAGGATTACAGCTGAATTACTTTGCTGTGTATTATCCTCTACCCAAAGATTCAAAAATCACACTGACTGCTTGTCTGTGCAGGAAGGAAGAGTTTCAGCTGTATCAAAGGGGAGGCAAAATCCAAGCTGTGTCTGCAGTGAACCTCCCCTACCATCCCTCCCTCCATGATCCTGTGCAGTTCCAGTGTCAGCACCACTGTGGTTCAGCCAGGCTGCCAAAGCCTGCTGGGAAACCCAGCAACGGAGATTACAGAGGCAGTGGCTCAAAAATGAAGTTAAGCAAAATCTTTATACATTTACCATAAAATGATGGGCTTCATAGTCCATGAGGATATTACTTGGAAAACAATCTGCAACTGTGATGAATTTCCTTAAGCTTCTGCAAGCACAGGTCTGTACAAAATGGGATTAATTCAAAACCTTATCAGCAAAAATTCACATGGCCCAATTCAAGGATCCTGCTTTACAGGGTTAAAATTTAAGCTATCTGGTGTACTATGGAGAGAAAAAATTGTTTTTATAACCACACTTATGATTCTCAGAGCACATTCTGCCCTTGAGCAGGTTTGTTATTTCATTGTTAATTATGAAACCCTAAAGGAAAAGCTCAAAGGAACTAAAAGGAAGAAAAAGAAATCTCAAACTATTTTTTGTATTTATGTCTTCTGCTGACATTCCCATTTCCCCTAAATACATATTTATTGCACTCCTTAAGCAAAATAAGATTTAATCCATGGTTCAGTTTTAACATAATACTGAGCCTACTGTGGATTTTAGTTCCATCCTTGTTTTCTAGCAGCACAACCAGTAGATGAAAACACCCAGAACAAGTGTTTCTTTTGCTGTTGGTGTAGAAAAAAAATGACTGGGCATCCTGGGGGAATTCTTTCAAGAGCAGTGGGCCCGTGTGTGTCTCTGCAGTGATGTGAGAGCCACGGCCTCTCCCATGGCTCACAGAGGCAGATCATGGAGCAGCAGAATGGATTAATCCTGCTGGGAGCAGATGGCTCTCCCTACCTTACACCGTGACCACTGGGATAAAGACACCAGCCATGGATAATCTGAGTTATCAGAAGCTCCAGCAGGAGCATGTAAAGGGTGTTGCCTGCAGACCAGCTGGCTTCAGGAGGTGGTTTCTGACATGAGTTTGCACTATTTTGATTTCAAACCAGCCTTTTCCAATTCTGCAGAAGGCCAGCAAGATTAGTAAAGGCAGATAAAGATTAGTAAGGATGGATTTATGCAAAACTAAAATAAACTTGATTTTAAACTCCGGGCTGCTCTTCCCTCAGTGTAAGAGATTCTTTTGAAATTACAGTTTAGTTATATAAATTTGCAAAGAGGCAAACCCTTGAATATTCTGGAGTCTCTTCAATATTACCTTCCAAGCAGTAAAAGCCATCTCATCAAATCAATTATGTTTCTGCTCCTAAACCCTCAAGGTGTGTGATGGAAGCAGTGAGGTCCCCTTCCCAGGATACTGGGTCCTGGGAAGCTGCTGCAGCAGCCACTAAACTCAGGATCTAAAGCAAGAGATGGAGCAGAAACCTGCAGTAGCCCCACTTTAACTTCTGGCTACAAGGCCAGGCCAGTTTCTTCACTTGTCATGGCGTTCAAAGATTTAACAAATACATGTTAAGTTTAGCTAAGCTGTGGATGAGCATTCCTATCTGGAAACATTTACTGACATCTCTTTCCACTGAAGAAAACACAAGAAGCAGCCAGAGCTGTGAATCAAAGTATAAACAATGACATCAAGCACAAACAGGCTTTCCCAGAGCTGCTGACCCCTGCCTGGGACTTGGAACACAGAAACACAATTACAAGAGTCACCGATGTCTTGAGGGAAGCCAACAGCCTGTGATCCATCTGAAACACTCCTCACCCAACACTTGTTGTATCAGCTCCATATTTTCCAGCCTGTTTGCAGTATTTAACAGCATTAACAGACACTCAGCCTGTAATTAGTTCATTTTTAAATGTAAATCTCACTGGATGCAATTCTCCACGGTTCCCAGAAGAAATGACTGCTAACTCCTTGCCTTGGCCACTGCAGCCTTGTTTCTCCAAGACCAAGACTGGACCAAAAGTGAAAAATTTGCACAGGTTTCTATCAAAAGACAGGAGTGCAACCAATGACAATTTCAGGGGGTTTATGAGACTGGTATTCAAACAAACCTGATTTCAGAATTTGAAATCACTTGCTTGGTACAGTTGGTTGAGTAGTTAAGATTTTCAAGGAACTTACACCACATGATATTCTGACTACAAATTTGGCTCATGTGTCAATAAAGGACATATTAAATGGATTAAGAGGTGGCCAACTGACAGATCTCAAAGTAGCTGACAGCCTAAAGTCACTGGGGAATGAAATTGCTTCAGTTTGGTTCTGCATTAATCAGAGCTACACAGATGCTCATCCAGATACAGAAAACTGCTGAAATCCAGATATAACGAATTCCTCGGAGGAAATGTTCTGCTAACACACAGACTGGCAGAGCAATATAAAAAAACCAAAATACAAAGAAGAGCAGAAGTGTGCACACAGTCAGCTGACATCAGCTAAACCAGGCAAAGCCACAGATGGAGCTACACCTCTGGTAACACAGACAGCAGACAGGAGAGAGGGTGAGTCTGGAACTTCAGCATCCTGGCAGGTGACGTAGGGGCAGTTTGCTCTGTCACTACAGACAGCAGACAGGAGAGGATGAGTCTGGAAATTCAGCATCCTGACCAGTGACTTCAGGGCAGTTTGCTTTGTCACTACAGACAACAGACAAGAGAGAGGATGAGTCTGGAACTTCTGCATCCTGGCAGATGACTTAGGGGCAGTTTGCTCTGTCCCTACAGACAACTGACAGGAGAGGATGAGTCTGGAACTTCAGCATCCTGCAGGTGATTTAGGGGCAGTTTGCTCTGTCATTGCCACAGTACGGTGGGTAAAGGACTAACACAGCCTTCAGCAACCTCAAACAGAAAGTCAGGGCACGATTCTGTGGCACCACTCATGTATTACATTCAAATCTGGGTATCCAAAATTTTTACATTTGCATCGGAAAATTGAAGGTGGCAGAAAAGAAGCCACCATGAAAAAAAAATGGAGGGTTCAAATAAAAGGTTTCTGTAAGAGGTCTTAAACACTCTATCTGCTGGGAAGAGACAAACACCAAAAAGTAATCCTGTGGAGGACCTACAGGACTCTTTACTAGTAGGCACAATGGGGCTCAGTCCCAGAAGCTGCTGCACAGTTCAAGCAAGATAAATTAGAAATATGATACTAATTTATGGGTGAGGCCAACTAGTTACTGAACAAAACTGAGGAAGTGATTCAGCAAATGCTTCACTCGGTGTCATCAGATCAAAACTATCAGCTTTTCAGGAAAATGTCCTTTAATCAGCAAGGATAATGGTAATGCCCAGGGGTTACAGCTGGTGGAACAAGATGATTGCTCATTCCTTCTCGCTGTACCTTTCTTACATCTGTGTCACATCCTACAAGTCCTTTCAGGGACACCTGTGGCCATGCAGGACCCCATCATTGTAAGGGTTGGAGACAGTATAAAATTGAGTTACTTCAATATTAAATCTGAGACTGGAGAAAAAAGAAAGGATCGAGGCTATGATGATGAGATGGACAGAAACATTAAGTAACTAAATTAATATTGACATTTTCTAGCCAAAATTAGCTCTTGGGAATACTGAATCAATATTACAATCTCCCATGAACATTATAGGGGAAAAAATGGTATAAAAGCTAGTTTGGTATTATATACACATTTAAATAATCTTGCAGTCATTCCCTTAGCCCTCATCCCACTGTACCTTTAAACATGCAGTTAAATAGCTATGTTTTCCAAATTTTACAGCAGTTGGAAAGCTTCCTGTACCACAGCCTCTCAATTATGTTTTTGCTCTATCCATTGTATGCCTACAATTAGGTATTAAAACAAGTAAGAATGAAACAGGAAGGGAAGCAAAAGCCATGCAGAAAAACAAACAGCAAAACTACCTGCACTCGTGCAAAAAAACACAGCGAGGCCACTGGGCCTCAAATTCCATTATGTGAGGTTTCAATTCACCATTCAGGAGCAAGCAGGCAGGTTTTGTTTGTGGCTGAGGTAATTTCTAGCCTTTTCCTGGATTAGATGCAAACTCTAAAATGGGCAAAAAGGCCACTTCTAAGAAGGCAAAAGACATTTATTCTATTCAGGAGCTTTCAAGACATGTTAATATTAAAGATCATCACATGTTCCCTGTGCAAGGCTCATCCAACACAATCCTCTAAGGAGGAATGGAAGAGTTCAAGACTATTAAATTGGAACATTAACAAAGGAAAAAACAATTAAAAGTTTAACTGAGAGATTATTTTACTCATATCTGCCCTGGATATTCAGATGCAAAACACTGCTTTCCTTATTAAATCAGAAGTGGACTCATCGGCCAGTTAGAAACAAATGCACTAAGATTATGTCAACTTTTTTACTGCTCACAAAGCTTTAATGTGAAAAGATAAAGTGACCCTGTACATGTGTATGTGTTTGTAAGGTCAAGCTTTTTAAATTCATACATGTTAAAGGCAGGACATTTCAGAAATTCAGATTAATCCAGGAGGGAGGAAGGGCAGTGAAACAATGAACCACCAAACTCAGAAACTATTTATGGTGAAAACATTGTTATTCACAGCACCAGCTTAACTTGTTTATTTGCAATTTCAGATGTTCAAAATAGTCACATTTGTGCACGTGAAATCTAGAGATCCCCTGAGAAACTCAGATATTGGATAGATGGTAGATTTAATAATTTACAGTCTTAAACTTTGTATACATAAGTCCCAATTCAGTCTTTCTCACATCCATCATGCCTCTTCAATAAAAACCACAATCTGGCTAAGATGCAGCTAGTTTTGCAAAGTTAAAAAAAAGAACAAACATTTTGTCTCCAAGGTGGTGTGTTATGAACAGTTTCCAGTTCCAACAGCCTCTCATTTCCCCAGGTATTCTCTGATACACGAGCACCATGGAGGAAGCAAACACGTGCCAAAGCTGTTTGCCTGAGTAAGTGCAGGGGACAGTGGTGGGAGGGAGACAAGAACAACGTGCAACCATCAGTCCTTTGGGGAAGGGAGGCCACACGAATGCTTTGTTTAGAAACTGCAGCCCACACAGGACACATCACAGCAGCCCAGTCATGCAAGACCCCTGTCCTTCCTCTCCTCTGCTCCAAAGGGACAGAGGATTTTCAAAATTCTGAAGTAAATAACATTTGTATGATAGCAGAGCACACGTTCAGCAGGCTCAGCCTCCTGTCTCTGACAGTGGCCAACGGCAGATGCTTAGGAAAAAAACCCCAAGAACTACTCATTCATCACATCTTATCTATCCCAGCATTCTTGCACCACTGATGGGAAAGCTCAGGGCAGACAGAGCTGGCAAGCTCATAATTTAGCACCAACAGTCAAATCCTCCATTGCCATTCAAAGCAAGACATCTGAGCTCTCAGAAATGTGAAGCGGTTCAAGACACAGGATGAAGGGCAGGTACATCTATCAACTGTGCTTTTGGTTGAGTGCATTTTTTTCATAGGATGAATTTGATGATCCATGAAGTTCCTCCCTGCAATAATATCAAAGCACACAAGCACTTCATTTTCTTTGACTTCAAGCAGTGAGATGAGCCCCAAAGAAAAACAACCTGAGGATCACAGCTATATTTCAGAGCAAATTTGTTGCAGGTTTAAGGTAGTCTCCTCTCTCTGTCATTTAGTCCCACTTGATATTCTCAGGTATTTCTTACAGCTCTTTCCACACACTATTTTATAAGTATACATTTATATAGCTCATATATAAGAGAAAAAGAGAAAAATCTAAGCAAAGGCCAAGCATTAAAGGGAAAAGATACCGTATGTCCTGTAGTGTGCAAAGGTTGTATGAACTAGAAGATACTGCTAATGAACCAATCATCAGTAATGGTTGTAGAAATTAGTCTGTTCATGGGTGGACAGAACCAGGTTTCCTAAAAGTTGGTTTTGAAAGATGTGTGAAACAACTTCTGACTCAAAAATTACATGTAGATGAAAAAATGAAAGATCTTTCCCCGTGCAACTTTCCTAAGCAGGTTCTGTCAGTAACCTCACACCATGACCATGCTCTGTTAGACACCACAGAGGAAAATGCATTATTTACTCAGGTTATAGGGAAAACAAACTCCACAAACTAATTCACAGACACAGAAGTAAAGGAGCTTAATTTCCTATTTTCATCCTTTATCCTCTCGCCAATTCATCCCTTCCATCCATCCAATAACCCCCCATCTCTACAGCAATTCCAGCAGGCAGAGGACAGCACATGGCCCCAGCAGGCAGGAGCTGTGTGGATGTGGAGTGACCCTCTGTCCACACTGCCCAGTGCACTGGGCAGCTCCTGTCAGTGATGTGCAGCAGCTGAGTGCTGCCCACACGGGGCTTCCTCCGGAGCAGAAATGCTCATTTTTGTCACCCTGCCAGGCTCCCAGCTCTCTTCTCAAACGTGGTTAAAGCTGACCATTGAATTCAGAAGTTATTCAGCTGAGAGGGCCATGGCAAAAGCCTGGCATTTCCTTAGGAAGCAGTCTAAAAAGAGGAAAGAGCCTTATATAGTATTCAGATTCAATCTGGGCATCTTCGGTTTGAATACTGAAAATAGTAAAGAGAGATAAGAAGTTGCTCAGTAGAAATGTCTTTTTAAAAGCAGCAACTAGGAATTTAACACTTGCAGATATCTGAGAAGTTGGGAAATACTAACATGTGAATCATTCAAGCAGCATCCAAGCTCCAACCATAACATTTCGTGGTGTTCTCCTCTGGCAGGTTAGTCCTTGGTGTCAAAGGGCATCCACCTGGACACAGCCTGCCCCACCTCAGTGAGCCATTTCAAACCCAGCCTAAAACAGGAACACTCAATCCTGCCTTCCACTGCCCTCCTGCCAACAGCCCAGGCACAGATGTGACCTGCAGAGCTGCTGTTTGGCCTGTCAGTCCTGCAGGGTGGAAGTGGGAAGCACTTGTAAATAGTCCCCTATTTTGACTCCCATGATCAAAAGTGGAGGCACACCCTCCATCTCCTTTGAGCATCCCTGCTGCCAAACAGTGGCCTTGGAGGCCAATGTCATTTTGTCATCAGCCAGGAAATAAAATAATCCCCATGTGATGAAACTTTGCATTAAGAATCTTTCCCACCTCCAAATCTACATCTCAAGCACCAACACCAAACACGTTTCAGAGCACACATCAGCTGTTGCAGCGAGAATTCAGGCTCAGTCTCCTAGCAGCATCACTATTAATAGAATCTGTTTAGATTAATCTTCAGTTACAACCTTTCCAAACTCTACGGACTGAACTCCAAGAGCCAGGATTACACAGCTATCCATTACAGATTTTTCCTCCCTAGTTTTCTGCAATTGGTGTAATGTCAGGATTAATCCAAAGAACAACATCCTCATTAAGTGGTGGATCAGTCCAAAAGACCAGAATAAGAATATTTTCCCTTGATTACAGATTAAGTGGCCAACAGAGGCTAGTGGTTGTGCCAACATGCCTGTGCTATGGTAGAGATGTTTAGGAATTGTTTAGTTCTACAAAGCTGCTTCTAGAACTACAGCAACTCTCTAACACTAGCGTGATGCCTCTGAAATTAAAAATATACACATGCTGACATGTTTTCAAACTTGTCAGTTCCCATCTGGAGCAGGATTCGCTCTTCTCTGCCTTCAGCTTTAAAAAGAGTGCTGTTCCTGGAATCACAAACAGAGAAGCACCGTGTGCACAGCCCTGGGCCACCCAGCCCAGGGATGGGATCCATTGGAAAAGTGCAGCAGAGACAGCAATTGCAGCTGGATCACGCTGGGAGGGACTAACACAAGGCTGACCTCCTTCTGCCCAGGCTCCCAGACAGAACTCTCTTCCAACTGCTCTCTAATGCTCCCAACTCCCAGAATTACATGTGCTCCAAGCTCCAATGGCCTTTAGGTCTTTGGGAAGCAGAGTTCAACTGAGAGGTACTATTAACTGCAAACAGCCAGTTTTTACTTAACAAACAATTCCAACACACACACACAGCTGCTTTTCCCCCCCTCGGTTTTCAAGCGCTCAAGCCACTACCAAGTGTTTGTTCTCAGCCTCTCAGTGCCTGTCCCACAGCCTTAACCATCTACACATTGCTCAGAATTGCCTGCAACATCCCTTCATTTCGGCTCCTTCCCCCTCACTTCTACCACACTTGAAGACCATTTCTGACAACTAAAAATATCCAAAGATCTTGCTGTTCTCTGAAACCCTCTCTGAGCTGCCTTTTACCTGCAGTCAAGCGTGCAGGAGGCGATCACGGATCTTGCTTTGGCAGCTGCTTTGCTTATTAAGCTACTTTCACTCCTCCTATAAAGAAGGGGTTTCTTTCTTCCATTCCTCTTGTATCCTGAACCTTGAAATATCAGCATCCTCATGGTCAGTGGCACCACTGCTCTGGAGCCTCCAGACCAGCATTTTTAGGGAGGGGCAGGTTCTGACCACTGGGATCTGCTGGTGCAAATTGCTTCCATCACGTTGCTTCTTATGCAAATGTATCTTCTTTTCATTGTATCTGCAGTGCTTTGTACACCTTCAAATCCCACCTACTGTACATATTATATTAACAAAGTCAAATTCAGGCCCTCAAAAGTTTAGCCCATTTCTAAATTTTCATGAGCTACTGGTATTTCTTTCACACTGTTTCACTGTTTTACCCTCTCACTATCCAAACAGAGACAACATGCAACCCAACCCCTGGGATCCTCAGCTCCTGTGATGCAGCAGGTCAAGCTCTATGAAAATCTTATGCTCTTTTAAATGGCCACTGAATCACAAATCTAGAAAATGGTTTATTGGTTATTTTATATTCCTCCTGTAACGTAAAAGACGAGCCTTTCTGTAAGTCAATATTTATGTGAGACATTAAATGAGCTCCCTAAAGATTTTGGACAGGTCCTGTTAGCTTTTTTTTTTGATTGACTTATATAGACAATATATGACAAATGGAAGTAATTAATTCAAATATAAGTCAATGTGAACAGCACCTGCAGTTTAAGGATGAAAATGCGTAGTTCTGTGAGACTGAAACTGTAACCTGACAGGGAAACAAAGGGGTTTCTGATCAGCCTCCAGCTAAAAGGCTTAACACTGAGATTTCAGTTTAAGCAGGGACACAAATCACTGGGTAGGTTTAAGAACTTTTTCCTTGGCTGCCCCATGCCCCATGGAATTCAGGAGTTCCATGTTCTGAACACTTGCATGCCTGGTTGCCTTGCACAGGCACAGAGGAAAGATTAGAGAGCAGAAAAACAACCCATTACAATCAATTCACCAGGCACTTCCCATCCACTTCAGTGTGCAGGGTGACACTTGGCTCCAAAGAAGAGGTGAAATAAATCACCAGCCACCTCTACAAAATCCTCCCGAGTTCAGCTGCAAGCCCAGGAAATCCAGAGGAGAAGAACTCCAGCATTTAAGCTGAAGAGTGAATCTCACCCCAGATAAAGCTAATCCACCCCAGCAGGTCTGACTTTTATCCATAGCTGAAAAGATACTTTGAAGAGAGAATGTTTTGTATTTCAAATGCATCTGTTTTGTATTTCAAATGCATCCCAATTCTTATGAAAGACCATGCAAGGCAGGATGTCTCCCAAACCACTCCACAAGAGACTGCTTTTCTTTACAAATCAAAATGAGGACTGAGCTGCACCCTGGGATCTGGGTAAATCTGCAATCCAGACAGCTTGGGGGTTTTTTGCTCATTAGCAAATCACCCCCTGGAAAACTGGGGTAATAATACTTCCTATTTCCTATGCTTTCATCAATAAGGGATTGGGTTTTTTCCTGCAGTGGAAGGAGGAAGGAAGGAACCCCCCCCCTAAAACGGGTGACAAGTAGTAAGAACTGTTTTTACTACTCATCTGTGCTCAGCAGAACAATTTGCTGGCACCTACTGGGCCCATGTAAATCACCTGAAGAGCTTTCAGGTGTTTGTCTCTCATGTTTCCTGCCATTCACAACATCTCTCCTGTGAGTTCTGTCCACCTGATAAAACTCTGCTTCCCTTTCCACACCTTTCACTCCTGTACTTTCAGAGGGGTAAAAGCAGAACAGTGCTGCAGAACATCAACATCAATTACCAGAAGCATTTCCTTCAAAAGTGGCACACGTGTTAACAGCTAATTTTCTGTTGAGCATAGCCTACTTTATTTCAAAGTAACTTCAGCTTTCAGCCAGTGAGACTCAGTAAATTCCCCATTTCTGACTTTACATTTAGACATTGCTGGCAAGAGATCAGCAAGGTACAGATCACCCTGGTACAGATCATCCAACGTGGAAAGTTTTGTACTTTGCAGGCACACTTCTTGGGAATGTCCAGTATCCTTGGATACTTGGGTCCACCAGTATCCTCCCCATGCTGGGCTCAGGAAGCAGGAGCTGGGCAGACTGATTCTGATCCCAGCTTATATCACACAGGCTTTAACACTCCAAATTATTGCATTCTTTTGTGGCAAATACTAGGGAAGTAATGCCTGCAGTCTCAAAACGCAGGCCAGGTTTTCAATACTTGAATGGTAAATTAAGGCTGTCTGTTCTATACTGGTTCAGGTATGAACTCCAAAAATAGAATATTCAATTACGTGTGTGATCGATATTTAGTGTCTAAGAAAGCCCATCGGGGATTTTGTGGGTTTTAGTAACAGATTTACAGCCTTTTAGGAATGAAGTACAGAGCTCCAGATCCTCTCTGGGGAAGCTGATGCATGCTGTGGGTACTCCACAAGACTGAAGCACAGAATTTGGGACTGTTTCAGAGTGTTTGAGAGGTTAAAGAGCATTTATTTAGCCCTTTTCCAGATTTCAAGTCCAGTGAGTAGGGAAAGAGGGGAGGAAGTATGAAAACACAAGATTTTTATTTGTCATCTTCACCCAAATGCACATACAACATTCCATAGAATCTTACCCAGCCATCCTGGTAAATAGCACCGAAAAATGGCCTAAAAATTCACTCTGATCCTTTCAAAGGGTCAGTCTCTTTATTTATAAGTACAACTAGCTAAATAAGCAGTCATTTGGGAGTTATGACTTCCATGTATCACTTATTCAGCTCTGCAGCACTTGGGATTACCTTGTGCTTTAGGTCTCTGCAGGCAAACAAGAAGTCAGAGCCTTTGGTCTGAACACATCAGCTGTGGCTGGCAGCAATTTACTGTCTGATCAGCTTTTCCCAGATCTAAATTGATCATTTCAATTCCAGAAACAGATTTAAATCTGTACTGTTTGAGACAGTTTACAAAAAGACAAAATAAAAGCTGAGCTCTCAAAGAAGCAGAATCACTACAGAGCCTCAGAAGCCTATGCATGATCTTATTTTGTTCAACTGCATTGTAAATCCACCCACCATCCCACAAAAATAACAGATTGCACTATTCAGTTTCTTGGATGAGATTTTCAAATACTTTCTAGTGGGCCAAAACACGCTCCAGGACTTTTACCAGCAACTTTAACAACAGAACCACTGCCACGCCCCTGGTAGCAGGGAGAGCAGCCCCAGGGAGGGATGGGCAATAAAGCACAGCCCCAGTTCACACTGAGCAGTGAGAGCTGGGCTATAAAGCACTGCCCTGC
>NW_020897738.1:8065719-8125955 GCF_003984885.1 Neopelma chrysocephalum
CAGTTCACACTGAGCAGTGAGAGCTGGGCTATAAAGCACTGCCCTGCAGCATCCAGCAGTTCACACTGAGCTCTGCCAACCAACATCCTGAATGTGCCTGGCCAGCAAGGGACCTGCCCAGCACAACTGCAGGGTACAAAAAGTATCCACAGATATGTTTCAAAGTACTAAATTTCACTAAAAGCCCTTATTTTAAGCATAGCACTCCCTGCAGGTAAAACCTTCCATTCCTCTACTATGTGGTGTATTCTAAAATTATACACAACTTCTATTGTGCTAAATCATGAAGCAGACATTTGATTTCCTGAACACTGAAGCCTGAAACATTGGAAAGCTGGTCAGCAGTCCTAAACCAAACACATAATACACCTTCCTGTGCTCTTCTGCAGAACTTTGTCACCAGAAGATACCCTTTCCAAACAGCTCCTTTTTAAAGATCTCTCTGGAGTGGCAGCCCAGACTAGTGCTGTCTGAAAACACAGGAGTCCCGTCTCTCCCCTGAGCCAGTCCTTCAGTACTGGGCAGTGTAAACTGCAAACTTCTACAGAAACCCACTGAAGAAACAACATTACTTGGTACCTAATGAGAGCATCTATTTCCTGCTATTGAGTCAATCAAGCCCTATGCTTCCCTGGATCAAAAGGCAGCAGCTGGTTATGATCATCTCCTGACTGAGATTTGCTTCCAGCTTTGCCCATGGCAGCCTTCACAGCCTGCCACCTTTCTGTGTCGCTCCTCAGGCAGGGATTAATGCAGCATGGAGGTCTCTGCTGGGTTAGGAAGGCAGAGTAATTACCACTCATTTACTGCTCTGTCTGTACAAACTCTGGGTACTTTGCACACTGCCAGAAAAGGGATTCATTCAACTGCTGCTTTGCTCACCAAAGGCCAGCGAGCCTGCCCTGTGTCACACTGAAGAGCTACTTAAATCCCACAGAAATTAATGGCTCTAAAGCATGGCCAAGAGTTAAGCAAACTGAACCCAGATTTTAAAAGCAGCACAAGCACTGCTGATGCCTTCCTTTAATGCAGGTTTTTTTCTGAGGATGTCATCAGCTTTCCATGGCAATCTAAAAAGCTCACTATAGAACAAGACCTCTAGAACAACTCCCACCTCTAGAAATCAAGACTTCAGCTCAAAGCCTTGACTGTATCAGGGATATACAGGAAAGAACACATGGTGGTTTTGAGCCATTTCCCACTGTCTGCCTTTTCTCCCCATAGACCTTGAGTATTTCAAATTTGCTCAATACTATTTCAGATAGTAAAAAAAACCACTCTTGCCAGAGCAGAAAAGTCAATCTTGCATATTTTTCCCTAACTATAACTTTGTGTAGTATAACCACTTTCACTGCAGTTCCACCTAAAATTACTACTCAGAAAGCAATATCCTTTTGAGAAAGGCACTGTAGAAGCATGAACAGTGTTGACATGCTTTAGGACACACTGCAAACAGTTTGAATCGCAGCCAAGAGTGATTGTTTTAAAAATTCCATTGCTTGGTTGTCCTGTAGCATCTCACATGCATGGACTCTCCTTACAATCATCAGGGGAATTTTATCACAGATAGAATATGGAATATAAGCACAAAGCTAACTACAGCTGGCAAAAGGACCTGGAAGGAACTGCAAACTATCCACTGGAAAGCGTTCAGGCTCCTCAGCCAGGGAAGGGGAAGAAGAAACTGGAGCTGTTTTGTACTGCATACAAAATGCAGTTCATCTGGGTCTGCTCTGCTGCCAAGATTTTATCATGGCTCAGTTTGGGTTTTGTTTTTCTCTTCAAAAGATTAGTGTCCAGGCATATGAATACATGGTATCTGTTTTGCTGTCAAAACATAAATGCCATGTGTTCTATCCAGCAACACAGTTCTCTTCAAAGGTCCATCAGAAGTGGAAGACACACCATAGGCTCAGCCATTCGTCAAGCAGGCAGCAGAGTCTGGGGCACAACTTCTGACTTCAGCTCAGTCTCTGAAGACTAGTTATTTTATACTCCACAAGAAAGTACTGATACATTCTTTGCTCTTCTGTTGTTTGAAATCCACTCAGAGTCTCCCAGTGCATGTGTTTTCTTTAAGATTTCATCCCCATCCCTAATTACTTTCTCAAAGGGAACTGTCAGTGTGAAGAGGCCCATATATTTGCTCAATTTATAGCCTTTTATTAGCTCCCTGTGCATGTGATGCCAAAGGCTGTTTCTGCCAAGTCTCTTCAGTCCTTGCTTAAAGCAGAAGCAGATGCCGTGTATTGCCAGCACAGAAATACATGTTCTGATTTAAGCCACCCTATCCCATTATTTATAGGTAATTTCAATTCTTGCAGAAGCTTGGATATCACTTTCTCATGGACAGGACAAGAATAGCTTAGGAGTTTAAACTGTCTTGTTCCCAGATCCCCTCTCACTATGAACTATTCCATCCACACCTACAAGCAGCCCATTTCAGAGCAGAGCTGAGCAAACTCTTCCCTGCAGCAGGAGAGGATTTCCCCAGCAGCACAGCCCAGACCCCTGTGTCTCACTGTGCTCCTGCTGAGTGTCTGGCCAAAGTGCTGCCTTTTCACCAAGTACAGCAGAGGAAAACACAAGGCCATGGCACTTGCTGAGAGATCAGAGTGCACAGTTACCTGAGCAGGAACAGCACTAACAGTGTTCCAGATGCACACTTCCCTCTAGTTTTTCTTTCACATTATATGGAGTTCCTACACTTCCACTACGTGTTCATGTCTGCTAAAATTTCTTTCTCCTCCTTCAGAATTGATTTCTCAGTGTTTGCACAGCACGGCCATGATAACAGCATGTGTCACTCCTCAAGGACACAAGAAGGATCAAGTCCCATTCTTGTCCAAACGCTTCAGGATCTGGTTGGCAAGTGAAGGCTGCAGCTCCCGAGCCAGCAGCTCCTGGGTGAGCAGTGACCCAGCTCCCAGCCCTGCTGCACAGCTTCGTGCACACCCAGCCCTTGAGCCCTTCCTCAACCACACAGCAAGTTCACAGCACGTGCCATCTGCAGTATTTGTAGTTATTTCTCCTTTCTCCCTATATCCTTCTCATTCTGTGATCCAGTCAGCTCAGCTCAAAAAAGAATGAGTTATTTGTAGCATGGCCCAAACCAAAAACAATCACTGGCCATGTCCAGTAACATCATGATCCTGGTGGAGCTTTCTGAGCCAAGTTTCCTATCCAGTATATTGTTCAGACATCCACATCTTCTTGTAGTCCTTTGGTACAGTACAAAGCATGAGCCCCTGAGGATACCTGGAACACTCTGGCATGGCCTCACTTCACCATTTTCCATAGGATCAATCACAGCAGTTCCAGTTGCCTTGGCATATCTCAGGTACACATGCTGGATGCTTAAATTCAGAAAAAACAGAACTCAAATTCACCTTGGAGATTTTATTACTAAGAGAAAAAAAAACCCCACAGTTGCCTTTTCCAAGCCAAACAAAGTCCTGGAGTAGTTTCAATACCCTGTTCCAACACCTGAAAAGCTCAAAACATTTTCTCCTGTTTGGACATGGCTTTCACTCACATCTCCCTCATATGCAAATTATTTAGAAAAACATTCAGGTGCAGCAGGATGGGAACAACAAACTGTGCTGGGTCAAACAGTGAGGGAGAAACAGAAAGGAAGTAGAGAGAAATGCAGGTCCTGCTTGATGGGTTTAAAACTGCAAGGGATAAGGAAAAAATTGAACTGCTGACTCTTCTGAACAAACTATGATTGTCCTACTTCTGTTAAGGGTTTCCTGGATGTCTGTATTTATACATATACAGTATAAATATATGTATATTTTTATATATATTATATATAAATATAGTACATATATATTGTATGTATATATATTTTTGTATGTATGTATGTTAGTGCTGCATAAACCATTGGAAACACTACAGAGAGAAGCTGATTTTCCTGCTTCCCTACCCAGTCACCTTAAACCCTCACTGAAGCACCTTTCCAGTCCCAGGAAACTGGAAGGCACCCCAAATGACACTTTCTTAAGTGTTCTAATTGCAGAAACATTAGCACAAGGAAGTGGGCCCTATTTATAGCCCATTTAAACCTCAACCAATGGATCCAGCAATCTTTTTTAAGGTACCAGTGACAAAATGGGAGACAGGATAACTCCTCATTCCTCAGTAACACTGAGGCTGCCTGGAACTGAGCTCTCCAGCAATGTATTTCTACTGATGTTTTATTGGCCCAGCAAGCTCTTTAAAGGTTTTGACAGTTTCTGGCAGTTTTTGACAGTTGGGAATTTCGCAGCAATTTTTCCCTGCAGTATTTTCTGTTCTTTTCTGCATTCCTTCCCCTGAGTGCTCCGAACATCCCAGCAGCTGAACAAGTGTATCCCAAAGCCACATTTCCACCCTCCCTGACAGACCCTCAGGCAGGTTATCAGGACACCTTCAGCCAGGTGAGACAGAGGTGTTCAGCAGCAGTGTCCCCCTCTCAGAGCACAAGCACAGTGGTACAGGGCCTGCCAGCAGAGTGAGGCTTCAGGGGCTCTCGACTCCCCAGTCCAACACATCTCTAAGCTAATTTTACACCCAAGACTGCTTAAATAAAGAGTCATGACACGTGTGACAGTACACCCCAGGATTCCAGCATCGCCTCTGAGACCACTCAAACCTTATGCAATGGTAATTTTCAGATGTACACTGAAGACATGAACTAATTCAGACCCAAACCTATTTGACTGCAAAGAAACTCAGGAGTGTCAAACTGGCCCGGTCAGTCAGGCCCACACAGACAAGAAAATGTTCTCCTAGAACATGGGTCGTAAACACACACTCCCACTTACACTATACTTTCAAAACAACCTGCTATGAAGGAAAAGGATAAATCATTCCCTTAACATCCTGACTGGGCAGACTGTTTCAGAGCTTTTTTCCAGCAAGGAAATAAATTGCCAGTTTTGTAGCTACATCCATGGTGTTCTTTGTTAGAAACGCTCCTCCAGTATCTCAGAAAAATAGCAAATATGTGAGAGACACAGGAGGCAGATGTTCTCAAAAACAAACTTAGGAAAAACACACAAAGAAATCCGAACCATGCGAAGTCTGGAAGATCTTGTGTTTTATACACCGGTACTTTGTCCTGCTTGCTTCACCATGGGTGTTCAGGAGGAGGGGGAGGATGGGAGTATGAAAAACAATACAAGTTTGGGCTCCTGGCCCACAGGAGTGGGACTGAACTCTAAGATAAAGGAGAAGCAAGCTACAAAAGAAACCAGATGTGGCCTTGCTGGAAAGAACTGACAGATGCTCAACTACCACCCTTCATCATCTCTCTGCTCAAAATATGGGCCAAGTCCAGCACTTCTTTAGAACGACTGGCATCACTCCAGGGAGATTCAACAGGCTTTGGATCAGATCTGCAGCTGGGCCAAAAGCAAACTCACCATTTGCTGATCAAAACCAAAGCTCAACAAGAGCTTTCAAAGTACGTCATTTTCTTGGTAAGGGCAGACAATTTTTAAATCTCAAAGTTCTTACTATGAAAGCAACAACCAAAGCAATTGTTGTCTGCTTCATTGGTGCTCTAACTATAGCCTGACAACACACAAAAAAACCTTTGTGTATCTGTTATTTAAGAGTATTTACTGTACCACTGCCATCAAATTGAAGCAATAATTAAGAAGTTATTAGTACAAATAAAATTTTTGAAAACCTAAAATTGTAAAAATCCTTTAAAATTAGTATCCCAACAAAACATTTCTCCAAGCTGTAACCTGGACAAAAGGCTCCACTTACATATAGTGGTTTTCTTTTTATTTGTTTAGAAAGCTTTACAACTATGGTCTGTTGGAAATCTTGAAAAAACAGCCTCCCTATAATGCACCTTTTCACTTCATTCACAGTCCTACTAAAGCAGGGTCTTTTCCTGCAAACACATTCCTTGTGCTCCATGCCTAAATAATAGGTTATTACTGTAAATCATGCATGCCCTAGGAAGAAACTGTTGTGTTTCCAATACAAGGGGAAGTGCCAAAGACCAGACAAAAATAGTAATGCAAAATGCTTTGATCAAGCCCTTTATTAGGGAGACACTGGAAAGGAGTTATGTCAGTCTTTCATTTTTCTTGGTAACTAAGGAATTCTTTAAATGTTTCTATAGACAAAATTGTTTAAAAAAGGGTCCAAAGTTGGTCCCACACCTGTACAGAGTTGTCTGATTACCTCCTAATAAGGCAAATTCACGAGTGGCAAGGCAAGATAAGCTCTCTTTGGTCCACAACACTTTCAGTAATTCAGGGGAAAAAAGCTGCCTCAGTTAAATTAACCCCTGAGCACAATCCAGCTCCAGAAGGGATGGGGTGTGGGCTGTGGGGTCTGGAAAGTACAACCCTGCCCAGTTTCTCTTTTTCTTCATTCCAGAACATTTCAGCACTCTGGGGTTTTCATCAGAACAACTCCTTTCCAATGAACAACAGCACTCCAGCATTTTTATGGCCACACCTGCACACACTTTTAGGAGGTCCATTTCCTGCCTTACAGTATACAAGCACAGTGAGGCTCCTAATTTTTTTATTGCTCTCCAGACAGTATTTTTACACTGATGGAGAAATCAGATGTACAAAGTGATTAAAAAAATACAATACAATAAAATAAATAAAATAAAAAGAGAAGTGAAAGTTATTAATTACCCTAAATGCTAGTAGCTCAGGAAATGCCTATTATTTACAGTTAGGCAGCCCAAACACTTGATGTGGAGAGAGCCAAGAGTCAATTTTATAATCAAACTGCCTGAAGCTCAGGCACTACAGGACCTCCAGCATTCAGAGAGTGGCAGTCATCCAAAATACTACACAGCACCCAACAGATCTTATCTTCCAGAGGTATGCAAGCATCTTTTGCTAAATTCCTCCAGCCTTTCAAGACTCCAGAGAACAAAACTGGCCAGGGAAAGGCTGCTGGGGTCCTGCACTGTGCTCCTGCATACACTCTGCCTGGCAGGCTCACAGGGAGAAAGGAACTGCCCTCTCCTGATGGAAGAGGTGCAGCAGAGGAGCTGGAAGAAAGGGGAGGAGATCTTGGCTGCTTATACATTCCCTTCCTAGGAAAAGGGGTTTCCCGTGGATAGGGACACATGAAACAGCCTGGCAACTGGAAAAAACTAACTGCAAGGAAGAGGAGACTTTCCAGTGGTGGAGATCAATAACTGAGACCACTCCCTCAATGACAATGTATCAATGGAGATAAATAACCGAGACCAACATTTACCCTCAATTACAACATATAAATGCAAAGGAATCAAAAGCATATAAATGCTACTCCTTGGCCTCAAAGCAGCTCCAGTGGTGCTGCCTCTCTATGTTTTCCATCACGGTTTCTTAATGCTCCTCCACTCGGAACAAAAGTAGCCTTTTAACCATGCCAAATGTGCATGGCAAACATATTTGGCTTCTACATTTCATTTTATGAGCAAAAAATGAGGAAATGAGACCAATCTGCGACAAACAGCAAGACAGTCCATGTTAACCTGTTCTCCCTCTGGTGTAAACTTTTTTGGGAAAGGAGACTACAGACGTAAGGACTCAGGAAAGGATATTCAGCATAGCATCAACAGAATCAGATTTTTGACAACAGCAATATGTGAAATGAAAGGTTTTCCCACCTTTGAAGCTGTCAGAAGCTTCTGAAAATTGTTACAAAAGACAGAAAATGTCACAGGAAGAGCAGCATTACAGCTCAGCTTTTTGTGACAGAACTATTCCCTTCTCATTCCTCTTCTACAAACACAGGACTATCAGGTTGATTGAATTTTATTAGATGTGCCTCTATCCCCAACTAGCTGACTACCATGCCTTAAACTCAGGCAGGGAGAGATCCAGTAGGTTTCCCTCAGGGAGACTGAGCCTCTTGGTGCCCAGCTCCCTGCACTCTCCTGGAATCTCAGCACTGATTTACAACAAGATGGGATGAAGCCCAGAGAGTAAAAGATACAGGAAAACATCCTTTGTGGGTGGCCACGTGGTTGGCATGAGAATCTCTTCACTTCCTGAAATTCTATCATTTGCCTCATCTTGTTTTCCTCAAGTTCACAAATCAGCTTTGGACTGAATTTTATGTCCTTTCCTACTTACACAGGCAATCACACCTCCAGCTGCTTATTTTTACCCAATTTCCCTAGTTAGAACCACAGGAAATCATTTCGGGAGCGTAGCTGCCTTCACACCAAGAAACCAGCACGTCTTAATATGGATCATCCCCTGCACTATTCTAAAAAGGTCGTTCCTCCTAATTTAATTACTTGGAAGTGACTCGAAGTTCAGTTCCCTCCAGCAAGCCTGAATTTAAAAATACCTCAGTCTGGTCATTCATCAGCTGCATTTCTGGTACTCTGCAAGGCACAGCCTCTTCTTTTTATCATTTCTGATTAAGTTAGAGGTCTCTTTTAACAGCAGGCAAAAAAGTTTTGTAAACTGAACTGATGTTCAAAACCCAATTAACATCAATATGCACCAGATATACACATAACTCTATTTATTCTTACCCTCCAACGTTGCTCTGTCATGAACAACTTACCAGCCAAAAAGTAAAGTATTTCCACTTCCAAGGCTTGGCAGTTTCCCTTCTGGATTGCCCACAAAGAGGTTCACACAATAAAATGAACCTTTCTGTGTGCCAGAGGAAGGAGGGAAATGTGAGCCCTCCCCTTCAGCCACTCCACACAAGATTTGACGAAAATTCTGAACCATACAAACCAAGATAATTATTTTAAAATATTGAGCTATGCTGTTACTCAATGGAAAAAGCCATGTAATTCTTTATATATTTGGTACAAGCTCAATGATTATTCCAGGCTGTGAAATTTTTACACTACACATTCCTGGAACGAGTTCTTTTAGAAGCAGAAAGTTCCCGGTTTTTCCGCTAGAAAGAGTGAGGTTTCCTTCAGCTGAAGCACTTTATGATTGCAATAAAACACTCCAGGGTGCGGTGACAAACTGTCTAATAACCACCACACCTCCCAGTGAATGAAGTCAGTGTGTCCCAGCACAGATTAGGTGTGGCCAGACTGGACAACATCATCGCATCCTGTTGTGAATTATTACTTAATGAAGAAAAGCAGAACTGGGGGCAGGGAGGGTCCAGCAGAGCTGAACTTCAAAACAACCCTGCACACACAGAACCAGCAGGGAAGGACAAGGATGCTGACAGGAGGATCCATCTGCGTGGTTGCATTTGTTTGAGGACGTACAGAGTTTCTCAGAGAATCCTTTCCTAAGTGCAGAATATGCAGATTTTTTTTCTTCCCCCTTTCCTCCTCTTCCCCTGTCAAAAGAGGTCAGAATAGCTTTTATTTGATGAGATGATTCAACACTTAACTGGGCTTTTACATTTCAACAAATAAATTACATGAGAGGGAGGAGAGCAAGCAATAAACATGAGAACTACTATAAGCCCTCCTGAAGTCAAGGCAATGCTTACTTTGGTATTGGAGATATCTCAACATTGACCAAATCTAGTTATGCTTGTTTTGCTAAAGCAAAACCAGATTCAAAGTTTATATGAAATTAAGAGCAAACTCCAGACATGCAGGAGTCGAACTGAAAAATCCCACGACTATTGCAAGGGTGGTTTGGAATCTTACAGAATACTGTGCTTCACTCTCAACGTTTGCTTCCCAAGAAAACAAAAGCAAATTTTGAAACCTTCAAAGTTGTCCCACAGTAGAACTGTCCTCGCCTGAACTGTTCCTCTAGCTCGAGTTCAAACAATCAAAATCTGACCTCTATACCCATATTCCTACAGAGAAAAGAAACGGGACTCCTACAAGAGCAAGGATGATTTAAAACTTGTGACTGTTTCACAACACACATTCTTAGTCTAAATGTTCTTTTTCAATATCATAACATTTTTCATATGTTTACGCTCAAATCAATGTAACAGTGTCAATTTTAAGCACCAACTTTGAGGGGTTGCTTGGAGCAATAATTATCTTTCAAAAGAAATGGTCCAAACATTTCCTTGTGTGCCCTGGGGGGTTCAGAAGCTGTGAGGAGCTGGCTGGTTGCTCAGAGCCAGGAGACACGGAGGCGACAGCTGTCAATACCCAGAGCAACCCCCGGCTCCCTAATGCAAACCAACAAACAGCAGCACATACACCAGGCTAAATATAAACCCATTTCATTGCTTCTCTTCCCAAGCTCTTTCTCGCAACAGAATTAAGAAATGTTGATTATACTCTTCCAGCCTGGAGTGGTAACCACTTTCCCAGCAGCAAGTCCTCCCATTCTACTCCTGTCCCCCCTTCCCACTGCTGCTGCCAACTCCAGTTTGACTCTTGTAGGGAGAAAGTACCTTTCTTGTAATTTTTAAAAATTGGAATTTCATGGAAACCAAAGTTTTATCAAATTTTCAATCTGTTTAGCCTTCTCATACACAATACATTTTCTATTCTAAAAACCATTCTGAAGATTTTTAGAGAAAGGGGGGAATTACACTGAGACAAGAAATTATTTATCCTTACCTCACAGCCTGAGAGACAGAATTTGACCTTTTTTTTTCCCCTCCTAATCCTCAGCTAAAAGTACTAGGAAAACAAAAGGTATCTTAAATCTGTGCAGTAGGACTTTTGGGACACAATATCCTCCTTGTTTTACTGTGCCACAAAACCACGGTGATTACTCCTCTCCCCCTTTCCATCAGGACTGATTTATTTGGTGGGTGAATAGCTTTGCCTGCAAGAATTTGAAATCCCAGTTATTTCTCTCTCAAATAGTTGCTATGCTTGTAATTATTTCAAAGAATAATAATTACTTTCATCCAATCTATTTGAAGTTATAAAAAAAAAATCAGTTTTTGAACTCAAATCCATAAAACCACAATTATAAAGTCATAAAGGATTGCAAAAGAATCAAACTTGTGAAATATTAAACATCCTGGGGAATGCAAGGAGGCCTAAGGTTTTGTTCTTAAAATATAAGACTTAAATTTATGATGCTGCTTACTGCTTAATACACCATATGAGCCCGTTTTAGAAGTGAGAGATGGGACTATCCAGGATAGTCCTGCAGAAATGTGACCACAACAAACTGAAACCCATAATTCTATTTGTAAAAATAAGCTGTGTGCTAAGATTAATAGACTTTACTGTAATTCCTGGGGAAGTGAGCATTTTTCCCAGTATTTCTGCATGCAGTAACATCTCGTACTTGCTCCAAGATCAGCTGTGATGATTTGAGAATATGGGAAAAATGCACTGAAAAAACTCAGATCAATCCAAGGCAACTCACATTGCTTACAACCTTTAAGTTTTTCCACTTGATAGATACAATATTGGATTGCTCACCTTCCTCAGCCTAATAATTGACTGAGGAAAAGAAAAAACAGCCCCAAGCCCAGCACTTGTTTTTGCAACTCGACACTGAAAGTTCACATTCACCATCATATTTTTAAAATATATTAAAGTGACAACACTGGTGTGAGAGCAAGCGCTCAGAACACTGGGACTGCTGGAATAAAACTGTCCATGAATCTTTAAAGTCACCTGCATGTAACAAGAGGGCCACATTTAATCTCTTTATTGCCTGTGTTCCCTAAAGGGCTGCTGCCCTAAGCTCACTGAGCAGGTACCTGTACCCTGTGACACGTGGCCTCAGGCCATATTTGCTGTGCCGTGCACATTCTGGACTCAATAGAGAATTGTTCCCCTGCTGGGATGTTCTGTTAGAATTAACTTCATATGAAGATTCTGCTCACATCAGCATTTATCACTTGAACACCCTAGGAGTTGTTCCCATCTCTCCATCTTAGGCTGATTTTGCAGATGGGAACCCACAATGTTGTGTGCCCCCCAGAACCTGACTCTCCAGGGACCCTGGCATTTGGCAGTCAGGGAGAGCTGCGATGCCAACATAACATGAAGTTGGCAGCACTCGGAGCTGAAAGTTCCAGGATTACACTGCTCTTCAAAAAAACCAAGACTGCAGTTGCTGTGCATTGATCTGACAGGAGCTCACCCAGGTACTTCCAGGCTCTCTGCCTTCCCCCCATCCCTTGCCTGGTTCCCTGACTCCCACCTCAGAAGCACTGAGAAGACACATGAAGTGTTTCTGCTCTCACTTCTGCTGCTTGCAAGCTCCAAAGCCTGGGCAAAGAGCCCCAGGTGGGACATGTCCTCCTGCCCCACGTCTCCTCCAGCGTGCAGAGCCTCCTCCTCCTCAGCAGCACCTCATGCTCTGGGAGTGTGCAGCATGAAGAGCCACCGGACACAAACCCCGCTGCTCTGATAGAGATTTAAAAACTTGGCCAACTTTAGGAAGATCTTTGTGAGGACAGAAAAAAGCCAAGCACAAAAGCGATCCTTTTGCCCCGTTTCAAGTCCCTGCGGTTTCGTCTGGCTGAACTTGAAGATTCTGACAGGAAAAACATTTTTTCTTAAAATCATTCTGTTTTAGCCCAAGCACACACAAAATCCCTCAGCGTGAAGCACATTTCTTCACCCAAACGGCTCGTTTTGGATTTGGATTAAAATTAAGGTCTTGGAACGGAAGTGTTGGGGATAATTACCATTAAGGTAGCTTGCCACTGCAACCCGTAATTTAAACTTCAAAATGGTGATTTCCATGCACAAGGGAGGCTAAGGGCATTGCTCCACGAAAACTTGATGCCAATATCAGTGGCAACTGCAGAGAGAGCAGAGAGACCCTCTTTGCTACTGGCTACACAGCAAACTGGACGAGGGCAACACATCTGAGTGGAAACCACGTCACTGTGCCACAGGGACTGGTGCTGGCACAGTGGGAGTGAAGGGGCACCACAGGGGAGAAGGTCTGGCACCTTTTTCAGAAGCAGCACAGGGTAAGTCACCTTCTGCCAGTCCTAAACAAGGTAGTACATGGCCCAAATAGTGGCTTCCTACAGCTTTAGTCATCTGATTCCAGCCAAGCTTGCTGCTCAAACGGGAGAACAAAGGGCAGAAAATTCAAGTGTCCCTTGCAGCTGCCGTGGGTCTGAGGCCCAGCTGGAGCTCTGTGTCTGCTCCCTGTGCCCTTGTGCCAGTCCCAGGTGCTGCAGCTCGAGGGAAGCAAGAGGAGCTGCTGTGCAGGGCACACCGGCACTTGGGGAAGTCCTACCCAGAGCAGAGAGTGAAGAGACAAGGGCTGCAAAAACTGCAAGTTCTTTTTTTAATTAAAACACATGCAGATCAATAATCACTCTTCTATATATACATGACAGTGGGTTAATTAAACCAGTTAGTTATTTTCTTTCCACAGCAATCAATGAAAACCATTTTCATTGATTAACCCAAGAGCATCCTGGCTCTTAAGA
Source organism: Neopelma chrysocephalum (assembly GCF_003984885.1). Lineage (NCBI taxonomy): Eukaryota > Metazoa > Chordata > Aves > Passeriformes > Pipridae > Neopelma > Neopelma chrysocephalum. The sequence goes on from NW_020897738.1 coordinate 8,079,007, forward strand.
TTTTAGTGTAGGACTGAAGCACTGAGCAAGCAGTCAGCATATAGGGCAGAAGAAACCCACATGTTTTCAATCTATGAAGAGCAATTATTTAATCTGAAGTTCTATTTGCTTCCCAAACAAGGCTCAGCTGAAAATAACTACAGGCCATAATACGTTTTTGTTTCCAAAAGAACACTTGGCACAAGAGCTTATCAAGGCCGAGTACTCACTCCCTTTCACCACAAAGCAGATAAAAGAACAGACAAACTTCCAGCCAAGTAAATTGTACTTTTCATTAAGAACATGACTTTCTGAGGATGTGCATTTTCAAATTTTCTAAGCAGAATATAAAAATCATGCAGTACACACCACTGATCGAAGAAGCTGCAAATTACAACCCTGAAATCCCCAGTCCTGGTCTCCACCCATACCAGCACCCACTTAAGAAGATTAGTTGTTCACACATCTAGAGGAATGAGACTAGGAATCACTATAGTGCAGCTTATCACTTAAAATTTCTTTGTTGTACTGCAGATGCAAGAACATGGGCCAAATATTAAAAAAATATTAATGTCTTCTGTACATATTTGCTGTTCAGTGATGGACCAGGTATATAAAAAAGCCATATTGTAACTAGGTCTCTTCTTTCAAATTTAACATCATGACAACTTCAGTCCTTTGCATTATTTGTTCCTTCAAGAACTCATAATTCTTTCAGTATGACACAAAGAAACGCATCAGTTCCACTAAATTTCCAAATACCCCTTTGCACTACCTTAAATCAATGGAACTGCTTGTATACAGAAAGAAGTGAAGGCACCAAATGATACACGAGAGTCACTTAATTTTTCTAATGTGTTTTAAAATAGCTAATGCAGGACATGTTTTTTATATAGCTTGGCACGTGTAAAAACCGCTTAAGCCTCGGATCTGATTTTTTATTAGCCTCTTCTTTTGGACTCTGACAGAGTCCACCTGTCTCTGGTCACTCTGGATCACATTTCACCCCAGAAACAAAACAGGATGCAGCAGGACAGGCTTGTGCTCTTGCTGCCCAAGGACTTCAAAGGAAGGTCTCTCACGCCTCATTCCTGGCGAGCAAAACCTCCCTGGCAACCCCCTGAGCAGCCTTCTGAAACTGCCAGTGCCAAATGAAAGCCCAGAACAGTGGCCAGAGCACTCAGACTCACGTTACCTCTCGCTCCTCCTCCCTCCTGTGCAGGTTTGTCCTACAAGCCAGCAAAAACAACTGCTGTAAGGAACAGCACTGTTAGCTCATTGATGAAATAAATTACACAGATTAAATACCAGTGGCTCACAGTCACTTTTCCCCAAAAAAACATTCATTTGGGCCTCACCTGCTGAAGCAAAACCTGCTCAGGTGAATAGCAGGGGCAGCCCAGTGCAGCCCAGAGTGAGCCAACAGCCTCGTGCCCTGCCAGGTGCTCAGGAACCGGCAGCAGCCTGAGGTGGAACTCAGCACACATGGATCAGTTTGGCTGCCTCAGGAAGCTGCGATTTCTGCTGCTGACAGAGCAGGTTTGAGGTGCCTGTGAGTCATCCCTGAGCGACACCATCCTGCCTTTCAGCAGGTGCTGCAGGTGCCAGCCAGGGCTGTGCCTCCGGGGAGCTGCTGCTCCCTCAGCAATTCCCGCAGGGAAAAGGGGAAGGAAGGAGCGTGGAGAGGAACACAAGCACTTTGCACAGCTGGGCACTGGGAAACCCCAACCCCACAGTGGGCTATCAGAGCCAGGTAGCATGCACACACAAGGACAGTCCCTCCCAAAGCCCCCAGACTGCTTAAGCAACCTTCAATCTGTTAATAAAGAACAGGAATGTTCTTCGAAAGCACAAGATGAGTTTGCTCCAGTAGAATTTTTATGCTTTGCTAACAAGTTATTGAATGAGCCAACTAGACTCACTCACTACATCCAATTTGGGCTTCAAATATTCAATATATTCCTGGCAACAACTCTGCTATGTACTGAAGAAGCTACTACTCCAGCAGATATTAGTTCCAGTTGTAATTTAAAAAAGTAGTTCATTAAAATGCTGTCATGGTATGATAACAATGTTTTTAAAAATCTGTAAATCATTTAAATGCCTAAATTCTGTTGAAGTTCAGAAAGATTTAACTACTGCCCATACTAAGCAGGGCTGGCCAAAACACTGACAGAAAAGCTATTCTATACTCCAGATCAATTCTCTTCTCCAGTCAGCCTCAGCACAGTAAAGAGCAGCTTATACCTCACTTAAATGTGCTCCAGGCACTCATAGCAGAATTATAACTTCAGTTCAATAGAAAGAACAATATTTTCATATACTTGCATTTCTTGCATCTAAATCATTAATCGGATTTCAAAGTTGACCTGGAATTCATGCTCCACAGGTAGAGAGCAAATTAAAATGGCTTCCCATGAAGTCATCAAGCTTAAATACAGATGACCTGATGTAATTGGTGCTGTTCACAGCACAGGTGTTGCTAAGTCTGACTACTGCAGAGGCAAATGAAGCTGCAGTAACGAGGATCACTGTGTCATATGCTGAGGAACAATTGCTGCTCAAACTTAGCTCAGGTGGCATTAAATAGGCAGTTTCTCATGGCATGAACTATTACTGCAAGCCAGTCTTGAATTCATATTTAGAGAGCATCAGCTTTTTCTATCCAGCCATGAGGCACTGAAATCTTAGAGAGGAGCCTCAGCTCGTTAGACTATGCTATAAACATACTTCCAGCAGTCTGGATGCTGTACCAAAATAAACAGAGGCATTAAAAGCAGCTCTCCAGTATTTTTAAAGGGGCCCAGGAAGGACAGTCTATTTAGTTTAAACGCTATGCGTTACTGTTTGGTGTTATTTCTAGATTAGGAAAAAAAAAAGTAGTAGACCTGGGCGAGTACTAAAAGATGGACACAAGCCGCCTCTGTTCTGGCAGGGCAAAACACACTGCTGTCACACCTACCAAGTTTAATGCATAACAGTGTCAGCTCTTGACAGGTGTAGTATGAGCAAAGGCAATTATGATGGAGTGCTTCAGGACAGGAAGAGAAGAAACTGTGAACTAGGCTGAAGCTTTAGTATTTCTGCTCTGGAAACTTCATTTTTCACAGTGCTTTTGACCTAGTCACTTTTCCTGACACTGACAGATGATTATTCCTCCTTGTCACTTGCTGGATACTTTCCAATAACAGGGTACAGCCATCAAAGTTACCCAAACACATCCCTGCTAAATGTTTCACATTTTGTCCTTCTGCTAAGTGGATGTTTAGTGTGTGCAGCCTCCGTATCTTCAAACCTCTTCTTGTCCTCAGAGCAGAGGCAGCAACTCTCTGGAAAGTTTCCACTGAAAATCTCAGCCCCGCAACCAAAACCCAGCATTCAACAGGGGTTAAAACTAAACCTGTCAGGTTTTCTGAGAGGTCAGCAGGAGCACGAGGTGTTCAGGCCGTGATGTCTGAGGGTACACAGGGCACCTGCCGCCAGCCCCTGTGGGGACACATCTGTGCAGCCGCAGCCTCCCACCAGTGACCCCCCTGCACCAGCAGCTCAGAGAACACGAGCACTGACGTACTCTGTGCCCTGTGCTTGAATAAAACCCCCAGCTCGGCCTCTGACGACCCCAGGACCATGAGAGAGGAGCTGTGACGGAGCATGGAAATGGAGCACACGACTCGCAGCTGAAGGAGCCACGTTAGCGTGACTCACAGAATCACAATGGAAATTCTGAGGGATTTCACAAATCAGTGAGCCACTGCTGCACTCTGACATTAGATAATTCTCTGAAGAGAGATCATTAAGAGCTGCTAAAAACCAAGTAGATTGTACGCAGAAAAAAAACCCCAAAATCCATTTGCCTCCCAACTTGTTTGACTGACCTTGTGGTGCAGCTGTGGGATGACGGAGGTCAAAAGGGCTTTTTTTGGTCACAGTCTCCTTCTCCTGCATGTAAAGAATCACATAAATGTAGAAGTGCTGGAACACCTCTGTAGAAATGTTTGTTTTGGGGGGTTTTGGGTGCCCATGCCTGGGGGGCTCTGTGAGGCGGGCCCAGCCGAGCCCTCAGCCAGGCCGGGGCACCTCAGGGAAGGGCAAAACCTGCACGGAGTGAGGGGGAAAGTGGGAGAAACGTCCCTGAGAGCAGCTGGGGCTGAGCAGGGGGAGGCTGAGGCGGCTTCTCCTGCAGCCATCACAGGGCAGACCCAAGGAGGAGCAGGGGGACAGTTCCTGAGGGAATGTGGCCGGCGAGAGGAGCCCGTGTGGCGCAGGTCTGCTGAGGGAACTGCACCCGGGGAGAGCCCACGCTGGAGACACCGAGTGAGGGGGAAGGAGCAGCAGACGGGGCCTGTCATGGACCCACCACAGCCTCCGTTCCCTCTGCACCGCTCAGGGGGCAGGAGGAAGTAGAGAAGTTGGGAATAAAGGAACGAAGCTGAGCTTGCAAAAAGGAAAAAAAAAAAAAGGTATGGGGGAAAAGGCGTTTAGGTTTTATCTTTGTTCTTCACCATCCAAATGTATTTTAATCGGCGACAAATTAATTTTCCCCGAGTTGAGTCCGTTTTGTCCGTGACTGATGGGAACCGGTAAGTGATGTCCCTGTCTTTATCTCAACCCACGAGGTTTTTCATCCTATTTTCCCCTGTCCTGCTGAGGGGAGCAGTGCCAGAGCGGCTGGGTGGGCATCCAGCCAACACAGGTCATCTGGGAAGGGCAGGGCAGAGGGAGAGCTTGGAATGGGAATTCGCTCCGTGCTGGGCTGGGAGCGGCACCGAGTCCTTACACGGCACTGACGCTGCTTGGTAGTGGTGGCTCCAGCACCTGGCACAGCCTCCCTGCACACAGTATTTCCAAAATCTGAAGCTATAAACTGGCAACCCTATGGGAAACGTTACAGCAGGAAACATAAGCAAGGGCACATTTAAACTGCTGTCAACACGAGCTCTGATCTTTCGCCCTGACGTTCGCTACCCTCACAGTCCTGTACTGATGGAATGGATGGAGGAGTTACAGGTCTCACACACAGCACTGAGGAAACAGCAGTTAAAAAAATAAAAACAAAAAGGAAAAAATTATGCTTCAAAGCAAAAAAGGAGGAAGATGATTTCATCAAAAAATCAGCCAGCCAGATTTTATTAATCCTGACAGTACTTGCCGGATCTCCAGAGGACTACAGACTAGTGTACTTCTTTACATAATAGCTGCCAATCACCTCTTTAAGCCAGAAACACCAGACAGAAAGCACTCTTACAGTGAAAAAAATTAAAGAGGGAAAAAAATATCAACTTGTTAGCTATAAATTCAGCAAGATACTGGACTTAGTGGGAATTCAGAGAAAGGAGATAAGAATTGAGGAGAAAAAGTAAAAAGAAAAAAGGGCAAAACCCCAGCATTTGTTCTGAAGACTATTTCAAATTGCTGCTGACCATAAAATGAACAAAAGTAACAGAAAAAAAATATTGTCATATCTAAGTGCCATGTTCCTATGATAATATAAAACAGCATCATATGCTGCAATAAAATGTTTTAGCTGATCATTTCTTGTCTTTTTGGCACTCTGCTGACACACTTTTTAAAGTGTTAATTAAAAAAAGAATCAAATCAACACTACAAATTGGATAGATTTGTGCCCTACAAACAGTCTCTTCTGACCAGTAATTTGTGGAGCTGGGGCTCAGCCAACTTCCAATGAATCTGTGGAGAGTTTCCAGGAAACTGTCATCGCAGCAGGATGCAGTTCTTGAGAGGGTGATCATACATGGCAAGTGAAGCGATGCTGAACTGTCGCTAAACAAGTCTGTTTCCTTGTGCCTGAACCTTCCTTTAAGGCTCACCCAAAAATGGAGATTGGCAGTTTATAGCCAGAGATCCATTTATACCATAATGCCCCCAAAATCCCGCCGTGTCCTCATGGAAGCTTTCTGGATGATTGTCACATTGTGGGAGAACAACAGAGAATGCTGGACCAGCCCCAGCTCTAGAACACAAACAGGTTTTTTTATATTTATAAATCAAATAGGCCATGACAAGAGACCTGAACATGCAGTACTTTCCCCTTAGGGATTCTGACTTTTTCTTTCTATTTTCTTTAGTTCAAAACAAAAAAAATTAGATTTCAAAGACATGAGAGCATTTTAAGTGTCCCTAGCACAGCACTCATCCTGTGTTCATTTATGGATAATATTTTTAGAAGGCTACTTCCAAGATTCAGTTAAATAAGCACCAAAAAAAAAGCTAATCTGCATGTAGAACACTACTAATAATTTGGAAATTCAGTGTAGATATATTGACTTTTGACAGGTTTCTGCTTTCTGAACGTGGACCCAGTCAAGGCTGCAAGAGTACTGAGTAAGAATCAGCAGTGACACAGTCTAGGCCTCTCTTGATGTACCTTCCCTCCAACAGCCTTCAAAATATCACAGATAATATCAGGGAAGTGACAGTGAAGTGTTTGTATATATATAAAAAAAAATCTTCTGTGTTACTGCCATGGAAATCAGAACATCCCTTCCCACACTGCAACTTCTTCCTTAGTTACATTTCCTCTGACTAAACGTTAAGATGGAGGGAAAACGAAAGAAACCCTTGCCTATGTCACAATAATTCACAACAGCACAATTTATACTCTCCTGTCTTTCCATCCTGCCCCCTACCACTTAAATGGGCACAGACTGTAAATTGGCTAAGTGTCTTCTAAGAGATAATTTACCTTAAATCACTGTTTTCTGAACTCGGAAAAAAACAAAAAAGCAAACAATACATTTTTAAGACTGTCACCCTAGGGAAGAAGCAGATTTAAGAGGACTGACTTTCAGAGAGAGAGCTCAGTATTTACTGAAATTTATAGAGTTCAACTTGAAAAGTGAGGAGTGAAGAGAAGCATCTGCAGACCAGCAGCCACTGGAAAAGCTGATGGGAATGTGTTCTGTTGATGGGACTGAGAGGGCACAGGTACACAGCAACGTTGCATATTTTCCACTCTGAATCACTCTGCCAAATTAACTGTTAGGCTGCAGTCTTTCTGCCAGCTCTGCCCTTCAAGCAAAGTATCTGTCCCACTTAAGGCTTTAACCAAAATCATTCAGACATTTCCAAGAGGCAGCTGAAGAATGTTATTTTTTTTTTATTTTCTGTTGAAAAGCTCATCACTTCAGAGTTACAGAACAGGATCTTGTCCTTGGGCCACAGACAGTCCTCTTTCAGAAGGGAAAGGCCCAGGACATGTGGATCATAAAGGCAGCTGAAGTAACACAATCAGCCAGGAGGACCAACAGCCCTCCAAGGGATTTAAACCAAGCATGCAGCCACTTGGATACCCTGGAATAACCATTCTGCAGTGAGATTTTAATGGGCATGTCAGGAGATCAGATTCAGATTCTAGCTTTGGATCCCATCTCAGTAATTCCCATGCAGCTCAGATTATTGAAGCAGGCATGGTAAGAAAGAGTGAGAAGGGAACTAAGGGGAGAGGTCTGAATGAAGTGCAGACTGTTGGATTAACTACTTGAATATAACCATAAACTCTTTTTTTAATTAAAAAAAAAAACAACAAACAAAACAGACCACAACAAAATGCAGTATATCATCCCTTGCTCCGGAAAAATGCCTTCGAAAAGAAGGGGCCAAACTGGGACTAAAAGCAGAATTATATTAAAACCTTAAGTTTTCTAACTGAGGAGATGGCAGGACTCACATGCCCAGGGGAATCAATTCCTCCTCAGACATGCCAGCATCACACATGCAGAGTGTGCTGCTCTGGAGACACAGCACAACACACACAGTGGCAGAAGCAGCCCAACAGGAACGTATTTCTAGGGGAACCAGGAAGAAAACTGGCAAGAACAGACACTTTTTTAATGATGCCAAGTTGATACTGCACTCAAAATAACCTTTTCTCATTTCCAAAGCAGATGAAGCAACAAAAACAAATAAAGCCACTCTGAGAGATGCAAACAAAAGCACAAAGCATATTAATCCCAAAAATGCAGGATCATTGCCTCAATCCACTAAACAGGGAGGACCATGACCATGCTCAGAAGAGGACCATGGAACTGGCAAACTGCAAGACATCTCTTTCCCTTTGGACCAGCTGCAGCTCAGGTCACTGTTCTGGAGCAAATAAATTCACAGCCTAAGAGTCCAGAACTTCTCAGTGGGGAAGAAGATGGAAATGTTGGTCAGCTTCTCTGGAGAGGATGCCAAGTGTGTGTGAGTCACAGTAAAGACAGTGGCCCACAGAGAGCACCTACAGTTTCAATACAGAAGAGTTGTTTCATCAACTCAAAAAAGCCACTCCAGCTCAACAGATGGGATTAGATTTTGAATTGCACCTTGTAATGCCTCTATTCTGGCATTTCAGAGGGTAAACAGTGGATCACCCTATGCTGTGTGTATTGGGCAAAAGGCCTCAACCACCTGAACAGGCTGACCCGGAGGTCACCTGCCAAGAGAGAGGCAGAGAACAGCAAAAAAGCCAGTGCAAGAGGCAGACAAGAGGCAGCCAGAGAGCCCAGGAAGATCCAGAGTGACTGTAAAGACCAAACAGAGCAGTGGGAGAGGTGTTGTGTGAAGGTGCTGAGTTCAGAGCTGTGGCACTCCTCGAGATGGAGAGGGGCTCTAAGCAGCTGCTCAGGACACTCAGAACCCCTGGAGTTCTCCATTCCCTCCTGCTGCCAAGGGCCTCTGAAAGGTGAACCATGGACTTGGGTTATGCTCAAAATCAAGGGTCATGGCAGCAGGCAGCGACAGCAGCTGAGAGGTTCAGGGTCAACACAAGTCCTGGGGCTGGATCCCACAGAGGAGAAATGAGAGGTGAAGAAAATGTGGGTCTGGAAACCTACTTCTTCAGGAGCACTCTAAGCCCAAAATTCACAACTCCCCAACAACCACCATGGCAAGAATTAAAACACACCCACCTAGACAGTAAATGGAGAGATGACAGTGGGCTCAGAAGAGCATGTCTCTTATCAGAGATGAATTATAAATCAAACACAGCAGGCTAGAGAAGGAATCATTAATTTTTCAGTTCTCAAACCACAGATATCATGTTTAGCTCTATCCCACTAGCATTTGTAATACAATGCAAGAAAAATTACTTGGCAAAAGTAATTAGTCATTGTGGAATCACATACAAATGAAAGTTTAAAGACTACAATGTTACCATTAAACTTTTCAAGAGACAATGAAGCTTTAGTACATATACTTGCACACTCATACATTCATGCAGATTTAAGTGTCCTGTTGTTTTATTCCTGTAATGTGAAATTTCTGTGGCAAATATTAATCCCCTTTGCTGCTGCAGATGCTACAACTTCTGTACATGAATTAGAAGTCACCTCATTAGACTCAGTGGCTTAATATCTATTTGACTTGTACTATATGTCAGAAAGCAGCCATTTTATATACATCTTCCTACAGAATGAGCAAAACTTGGTCATTAAAAAAAAAATCCAGTGCCTGTTGATGTTTTTATTGTTTTTGCCACAGACTCATTAGCCATTTACACAAGATGCAGTATGTGCTAAGCCAACCTACCTGTGCACTGATCAAGTTAAAAACTATAGACCAAAACTGTCCCTTCGTGCAATGTTCTTTTAAAATGCACGTACTATGAAATGTCTCTTTAGAGCTGCTTTACTACACAAGCCTGTACTTGGTTCTTTGCAGAGTAATTAGCATACTTGTCCATTGAAGGAGAGACCCTTTGGAAAAGTAACCAGGTGATAAGGCAGGGGCTGCAGCAAGATCTTCACAGAGAAAAGCAAGATGTGAGACTTATTCACCAGACAATGGAGAAATGAGCTGATCATTTAAAAGGAGACAAGAACCCAGAGTTACTGCTCAAAGTCACGTGTCTGACCACATGAGGATGATCATACAGACATCCACAAGTACCTGTTCCCTCGCTGTGCCTTGGAATGTTGGAGGAGAAGCCAAGTTAACAGTGTGGTTCCCCGGGGAAGTCTCCAGGCAGTGGCTCCTGAGCCCAACACCAGACACAAACCCCTGGAGGGAGAGCACACCCACCTCCCAACTGATGGTCCTGCTGGAGCCAGGAAACCACCCCAGCAAATGCTGGGAAAACACAGGAGGGGGCTCAGCAGCTGCTGCCAGCAGCCAGGGGTTCACCATGGCCTTATTAGATCCCAGCACATCTGGAGAGTCTGACTGGGGCAAACATCAACCCTCACAGAAAGCTAAACATGCAAAACGAGATCTTGCTCAGGAGAAAGAACTGAAAGGGAGGTTATTCACAATGAAAATAATCCTAAATAACTTTTGAAACTGAGCTGGCTGAGAAGGGGGACGGGAAGTGTTTTTCCATAAGAAAATACCTGCCTCTCCGAGCTGACTGGGAGCAGAGTAGACAGAAAAGTTTTAAGCTGAACTTTTCTGTTTTGAAGCAGTTCTGTGATTGACCCAAGTTTAAATTAAAATTATGCTTGTTTATAGAAATGTCCAAGCTTTCCTTATTCCCAGCACTGTACTTAAATTGTGTTGATATTGATATTACATTGGATTATTTCCCTGAAGACATGAATAAGAGCTAATGTAAATGCCAATTTAGTTTTAAGAATCCTGAGAGAGTAAGGCTTTGTCTGACTTTATTTATGAAAGCCCTTATACATTTAACCAGTCTCAAGCTTGCTTTGTTGGGTTTCCAACTTAAAAAATAATTTGCTCATTTAAGAATGTTCCGTGATTAGTTTAGTCTGAGTGAGTACCAGGGTTTTTTGGAGAGCAGACACTTCAAAGTGGCACATCCAGACCTTATTTCCATGGGAATGACTGAGCAGTCTGCCTCTATGAACGCCTCCCTTCATCAGAAAATGACATCATTCTACATGTGGCTTGACAAAAATCTGTATTTCATGTATTCCCATCTTCATAGTGCCTGCCTTGCTTTACAGAGCAACAAAGGGCATTTCCTAATGATGCACTTCACATGGCACTCAAGTACCCACCAAAAGGGTGCAGGTGTGCACTCAGACAGCTGCCTGGGGGTTTGGAGCTAAAATTCAAGGGGTACTTTTCCCACACCTGCCTCCACTGTCCTTTGTTACTGGATGATCTCAACACACAGCAGCAGAGTACAGGTATTTCATGAGGATTCCACACCTGAAGTCCACAAATTCTGTGTTTACACTTTCACAAACAGAAAACCATGGTAACTACCGCAGAGTCTAAGTGTGGGTTACCATAAAGTTTATTCCATAATATCCATACTGAGAAAAACAAAGAATCAAGTACCCACTAGTGTTTGTATAATAGGTTTAGAGCTCAGAATTTCAGGCACTTTGGACAGCTTTTGAAGCAAGTCTAGCTAAATTGCATTAGTAATTGCATAAGAACAATCAGTGACTAATTAAATCCTCTTTCTGGATGCAGATTACTGGCTGAAGATTTATGTAGTATACACTACACTGTGGTGTACTCATTTGAATTCATTATTGCAATCACCAAGCAAGGATCCCCAAAACCTCCACGGTAAAACAAGATGCAGGCTGACTAGGTTTTTCCAATGTATGGTATTTTTTGCAGAAGAATAATACAGAATTCCCATGAAAAGCTGCAGCATTGCTGTCTCAGCCCCCACGCTCCTGCCTCCCCGTGTCATCAGCTGCTCCCACTGACAAACGAGCAGCTCAGAGCAGCTCTGTACCAGTGCAGCCAAATTGAACATTACTCTGGCATTAGAGAGAAATAAGTCTTGTATCTACTGGCTCGAATCAAAGGACAGTAAATCACAGTTCCACTTTTGCTCTGGTGGCTTTTAGGATACTTCTCCCCCACTCCAGTGTACTCTGTGCTCTGAATTGGCTTGTACCACCTTATTGCTGTGTTCCTGACATCTCCCAGTGCAAGCTGAACAACACTCATGGGTTCCCTCTGTAGGCCTTGCAAAGTTTCCTTGTAGGTTCTACTCTGAGTAAAGTAAGCCCAGAAAACCTGTCCCAGGCCACCCCTCCCGGGTCTCACAGAGATCCCCACACCACGGGTTCTACCCCTCGCTCTAGCTGAGAAGCAAGCAGCAGCAGAATAAGTTGTTTACACAGCAATGTTACGTGTATAATTAGCAACCACCCCAGGTAATGAACCTCAAAAATCAGATCTCCCAGGGCACCACATGTATCTGCCTCTCAGTTTAAGTTTTGTGTTTTGAGCAGTAACATCCCTTAGTTTACATTACTGACCAACCAACTGAGCTTGAACAATTTTGCAGAGATTGGTTCTATTTATAAGAGGATACACGTGTGGCATACTTGGACAAACATGGAGAGTATTTATATTAGCATCCTGAGAAGAACTTTAAACAAAAATAGAAAAATTGCTCGTATATTCACGTACAAAGGCTGAGAGGCCCACCCTGATCTAATTGAGACACTCTCATTCCTATTTCCAGATGACCTTAATCTCTGTTTATTAGGTGAAATAGAAAGGAGGCTGCTCCTGGCATAAATCACACGCTGACTACAGCTGTGGCCCATGGACAGGAATAACTTTCATTGCAGCAGCTCTTCTGCCTTTTTAAACCAGGATTTACAGTGAGCACTGAAAGGCCCCTGCAGTGGCTGCACACAGAGAGCTCAACACTGCCAGCCACTTGCTGCCACCACCAAAGATGAGCCTCCTTTTCCCTCTCTCAAACTACAGGAAGAAAAATATTCTCGTTGATAATAAATATCAAGGGTTTTTTCTAAAGGAATGACATTTCATAGCTTTCAGAAATGTCCTATATTGCCAACCTGGCTGGTGCCCTTGGAAGCAAAGATCATAGAATCAACTAGTTAAAAGCAGTAAAACTGAGGCTTCTTAGAACATTAGAAAAAAAAACCCTCAGCAAACCAAAAAACTTTTCACACTTCAGTGAAATCTATTTTCCTGTTGAGACTGCCTGTCTTATGTTGCATGACAAGTTTGTCTAGATTCTATTTACAAAAATTATATAGCAAGATGAAATTGCCACAGCTTAAAAGGACATTTCTTTGTCATAACAAAAGTAAATATTTTACTGATGGACATGACAGCTGAGATGACTCAGGTCAACCGAGGAAGTGTTCCCTCTTCTGAATCCCAGGCAGAGTGGACAGGAAAAACCTGCCATTAAAGATGCATTTAACATGGAAAATGTTAAGATATCGCAGGAGGCTAAGCTGCACTACTTGAAATCAGTGTGTGCTTGTCAGCCTTAAAGTTCATTTTAAATCACATTTTATCATTTGTTCTACCTGAAATCAGAACACTGAACCGGCAGAAGTGAACATCTGAACAGCTGGAATTGGAGTTTACAGAAGGCTTTAAAATACTTCAGGTAAGAAAAACATTTTGGATGCAAATCAAATTCACTAAAGCAAAGATAATCTTCTATTAGCTTGACCTTTGCTAGTGACTAAACAAACCCAAGTCAAAAAAGCAGATGATACCTTCCCTTTTTTGATCTGTGAGCATATGCAAGTCATGGGAGGAAAAGATCCAACAGATAGTTCAAGAACTCTAGGTACATATATAATTATATTTCCATTAACTACCATCCAGGATGGTAACTATAGTTTTGAACTTTGAAGTGCTGGTACATATTTATTTTAAGGCTGTTCCAGTGCAGGATCAGATAATTGCAGGAGCAGGGTAGTGCTTATGATTTAAGAGGTGCATTTATCTCAAGTATATCTGAATTCATACACAGCTACAGAAATGCTGAGTCCTTCTAGTTCATAAAACACAGTAACATGACACACAAATGTGGGGACAATACCAATTTTTCTGTAAACTGATTAATTGAAGCCAAGCTTTCCTTCCTGCTAAGGGAAGTCCCCCAGGCCTGCTGTAGAGCCCAGTCTGCCAGCCATGATAACAGCACAGGCACAGGTTATTTCTCTATTGCCTTTCCATCCCTCCTGCGACTTCAGTTGCTCTTCTACACCAGTTTCTCACTCCTCAGTCATTTCCTGCAGGTTATTGGTATCAAACTCCCTGTGGCACAGCCTGCATTAGAGTGCCAACTGCAGCTGTCTGTGGTGCACACCTATGATTACCTCCCATTATGACTGTTAAGAACTAAGTTGAAGTCTCATTTTCGGTACTGACTGAATGAGTTTTCGCCTTATTTGTGCTTTCACTTCACCGAGAAAATTACCCATTTTATTATCCCATTTAAAGGAATAATATACAGCATATTACTGCCATTATATCAAAAAAGTAGTGGCACCTGGACCTTTGTCGTGGGCTACATGTCTCTACTGTACTTCAGAGATGCTGCATGCTGCAGAAATTACAGTCTGAAAATGGGTATTTTATCAGAAATTTCTAGTCTGCAGTATTCAGGGAGAATGACAAGCTTTTTCTCCTTACTAAAATGAGCCACAGTTTTCCCTTAAAACCATATGCTTTTAGGTTGCTGTGTAATCTGTAGCACTGCAGCTGCTGAACTAACCCGGGGTTCTCAGCACTAACCACCACAGTGAGTAGCCAATTTAAACAGGTGAGGAGAACTATTAGCTCCAGAATAGCTACAGAACCATTTTGGTTGGAAAAGTCCTTTCAGATCATTGATTCCAACCATACACTGGGTGACATTATGCTTACTGATAATTAAGTTGCATTCTCTACTAATGCTGAAGTTACACAGCCTAAAATAAGGTGGCAAGTTCTTGAAACTCGGGGTCTTTGAATGATCCCCCTCAGGTTTCCATCACAGCCGTTGGGAGTCCAAGGCAGACCCCACTGGAATAGGTTGTTATCTCTAACAAAAAGCCTGATGAGAAATACCAAGAAAAAAAAAAAAAGGTTTTGGTAGAAAAGTTCAGGTCTGCTAGAACTGAATCACTCTGGATTCTCACAATGTTAAGAAGAATTGGTTCTTCCTTCATTATGCCATTTGATTTGTTCATATAAGTAAATTAACCTAATCATTCTATATAACATTATTGATATGTTCCTTCATAATGCTTAGAGTTAATGCTTGTTTACTCTCTCACTGTGACAAATTAGACCACCTACTCAGACACTGTATTTATTACTGAAGGAACACACATGGAGTGCTAAAAGCCTGTGGTAATACAACTGCAATATTTAGTTGCCTTTCCAGGCAATAATCTTGATAGTTTAACAGTTTAGTTCCCCCTCATAAAACCAGAAGGAATATAACAGAGAATCCTAAATAGTTAGCTGAGGAAAAGGAATAAAGGAGAACCTATAATGGAATTTTCCCAAGGCTTAACAGTAGCACTGATCACACCACCATGAACTAATAGAGGACACTGTGTATTCCAAACAGTCTTTATGTGCTGCTTTTTAGCAAAGGTGTTTGGACAAAAGCTAAAAATAAAGACCACACTGCAAAAAAGCAAACCCTGCCCTTCATGTTCAAAGAGCTTTTCACGCAGCAGAAGACACTCAGAACACGTGGCTTGAGCCCACAAACATGTCTAGGGAGAAAGCCAAGTCAGGTCCTCTCTTTTCATACATTTATTCAGAAATGTTTCCAGTGCCCTAAAAGGATTTTTTTTTCTATTCAGTTAGTGGTTTAAAAATAGTTATTATTCCATTTTTCCACATATTTTAACCTCTATTATTCCATTTCACCACACTGAAGTTGCTCAAATCCCTGATATCCCACTGAGCTGATCTGCACCCAAAATTTGATACGAGTCCCATCCACCCTCAGTTTCATGTATTTATACACAGGTTACTTCATAACAGACACAGCAACCTTAGAGATAATTAACACAAATAAGGAGGTAATAAACACACATGTAAATCTTCATTTGATTAAGTTCTTGTGCTCTGACAAGCAAGCATGGATTGTATCAAAAGTATTTTTAGGCCAGTGTTTCAACTGCTGCATTACCAGAGATTTATCCAACATCAAACAAGTTGTGTAAATCAACACACCTGAAAATTCAGATCTATCCCAGCCTTTAATAACATATGACAACAAAAAAATCAAGACACAAAACCCTGCCTGTGGAAAAAGATAAAAAATGGAAATGCTCAGGAAAAGGGGAAAAAACCCAGCACCACACAACAGACACTAATCTCATGAGTACTGCTTGCTTTGATTCCACAACATAGATAGATTTTACTAAAACTGCTCAGCACGAAAAACAACAATTCCAGACAAATTCATCTGAGTATTTTTGAATGGACAGGACTTCAGATCCTGCCTGACAACAGTTGCTTAATTATGTGTTACTTTTATTACACACAAGACTTGGCAGCAGCAGAGAACGTATGTCTGGGACAGTCCTCAAAAAATTTACTAACACTTCAAGATACACAGGCCAAGTTACAATATGGAGAGATCCTTAAAATAGTTCATTTTGCATGTAATTATTCACTGATAACAGAGGGAGTAGAGTGAAGTTTGAGATTCAGTAATGAATTAAAGCCAATTGCTTCTTCCGTACAGTAACAAATCGTAAAACCAACATCTCTGTTGATGTCCTGCTGCCAAAAGGATGTTTCAACAACAACTGTTACCAGGAAAGTCTTACATCACTAAGCAATTTGTAGCTCTACACTGGAAGTATCATATGAAAACAAGCATCCAGCTTCCAACACAGCCTCAGCACATCCATTCCTCAGGCAGCAGGAAAAACAAACACCAGCATTAGACCCCCTTTTCTTTTCGACTGTGCATCCATTTAATATTCCCCACACCAGTGTTAACCCAGTGCATCACAAAAGCCAACTTCTGTCCTGTGTTTGCCTGCAAGCACCAAACTATAATTAGATGCCCAAATGATGAACGATAGGCAGATACTTGTACCAGTTCTTGAGGCTTGACCAGTTCCTGACACAGTATAATATCCTGAAAGGAGTCACCACTACTTCATATCAAATGCATTGAAAACAAGCAATGAGAAATAAAGGCACATTAAGTCAAGAGCGTTACTCAGTGTCAAAATCTGTTCTGATTTAAGAAACTGTTAGACAAAACAACATCCACATTTATTCTGAAATCCTACATTGCGATTACCACACCAGCATTTTGAAACATCAAGAATCATATCACAGCCAAACCACGAAGGATAATGACACAGACACATAACTCCCACTCTTACAGAGCCTTCTGCTTCCAACAGCTTCACTGAGCTCGGTGAAAAAATAGCAACGGCAAAACAAGGAAAACAGAAATAATAAAACTTCAAAATAAGTGAAACAATAAATCTCAATATGCAACAGCCGCCTTTCCACCTTCCCAAAAGGCAGCTCGGTCAAGGCTCCTTTCAGAGCATCTCTCTGGAAACACTGACACCTCTGCAGGGAGGCTGCCGGTACCCCCGCACAGGAAGGGTTTACGAGCGGCAGAACTCCAGTGCATGGAAAGGGAAACAGCCGAAGCACTACAGCACTCACATATTAATGGAACTACAGGAGAGCTGCGAGCCGACCGCCAGAGCCCAATCCCGCATTTAAGGGAGAAGGCAACGAGAGAAGAGGAAACAGAAAGGGGGGAAAAAAAAAAGTTTCCCCGTCTCTCCTTCAAGCAAATGTAAATTTGTTCATTAGATCCTCAGCCTTTCAGGAACAGTTACATAAAAATGTGTAGAATGGGTAATGCCTAGAACAGGATTCCTTCCACTTGGAGAGGCTCTGCCGGATAAACCCCGGGACTGAGGGAGGAGGCCAGCGCTGCCTCCCGGAGCACGGAGACTCCGGCGGGCTGAGCCCCGGGCTGGGGCTGCACCTCCCCAGCCCCGCTCGCTCCGAGGGGCTGCGGGGCTCTGCCGCACACCGCCGGCAGGGCGGGAGGCGGACGGGGTTTGTGTGCCATGAAATGGTGGATCTGCCTGTCAGGCACATTTCACGATCCGGAGCGATCGGGAGGCTCTGCAGAGCGCAGCCGGGCAGGGAGAGCGGGCGGGCAGCGGGACCGGCAGGGCCCGGAGGGATGTCAAGCCCCGCCGCCTCCCCCCGCCGGGCCGGGCGGCCCCAGCACGGCCCCCCCTCCAACAGAGCCGTACTTACGTGAAAACAAAAAATAAAGTAGTCGAACCCACTAATAAGGCAGCTGCAGTGGAGACCGGGATATATTTAGTAGGTTTAAACCTCTTTCCAGTGCTGCTGGGCATCCTGTAGCTTACACATCACTGTGTAAATCCAACCCGAGAGGAGGGCGCCGGGAGGATGCGGGTCCCTCCGGCGCGGGGAGAGCGGGACCCGGGCGGCAGGGAGGGACGGGAGAGGGACGGGAGCAGCTGACCTCCAGCACAGGAAATCCCACCCACACCGCCCAGCCCACTCGGCTGATGTCAACCAGCCCCTTAAGGTAGCGCTGCGGGGAGATGGGGGAGCGGGGCTGCGGGAGCTCCCGGGGGCGGCCGAACCGCTGCCGCCGCCCTCCCGCAGCGGGGCAGCCCCTGCGGACAGCGCGGGGCCAGTTCTCTCCTCGGTACAGGAGAAAAAGGCGATGTATGGAGCTCCCTGTGCGGGACATGCCAGCCCTTGCGGAGCTCCCTGCCCAGGGAGGGAGGCGGTGCCGGCGCTGCAGCACCGCGGGCCCGGCGGGGAGCGGGGCCGGGGGGTCCCTGCGGGTCAGGGCCGGCCCGACACGGACCGTGCGCTGCAGCTCAGCCAATAAACCCCGCTCCTTATTCTGCCGAACACACAGAGTCACGATATTAGGGGGACTGCTGCGCTCTGCCAAATTTAACCGATTCCAAAATTAATGACCGAGCGCGAGCATAACTGAAATGGCACTGTGCCCTCTTCTTTTTAAATCTATCCATTAGCATCAAGAGGCAGACAGGAGAGGTAATTTAAGGTAACATCAGAAAGTTCACCGAATCAGCGTTCTGGAGAGCAGTGTGTGAATGGCTCCTCTGTTCGCACTCGGGGCACCACCCAGCAGCTCGCCTTGGGCAGGAGGAAACCCTCACATGGAGAGTGGTCCGAGGCCACCGGGAAGTTCAGAAATCAAGACCAGGAGCTGCAGCTTGCTCCCTGCCTCAGCTAATCCCCCTTTGGCAGCTGCCAACACGCAGATAAAGTAACCACTTCGTAAGACAACAAAAGCCACATTTGCAGCGTCTGCTGGTTGTTAAAAGCAAGCTCGCCCTAGAAGGTATAGAAGGTATCCACTGCGGTTCTTTTCTTAAAGGACGTTACCATTTCTCATTTCAAGAGACTCGATTAGTTCCCCAGTTCTAGTGGTCTTAAGAACTGAACAAGTAAAACCCAACCAAAAAGCCATAAGGGTCCTCAACTCTGCAGTTTGAAAAAAAAAAAAAAATAAAAAATTGTGAGCATCAGCATTAACAAAGCCAGCCAGTTCCAGCCCAGGACATATGGCTGTGTGAAATCTCAGCTTTTGCTAACAACTGCCCCACACCAGAAAAAACACAAAAACCAAACCACCAGAGGAAAAAATATATTCTCTAGCCCTCTAGAATAACTTTAAAAATGTCAACTGAAAATGAACACCAGACTTAGATTTATTAGGATAGGGAGGGACAACATCTACCCAAGTTATTTTTAAATGCTTGGGGGACATTGAATGTTTCCTATGCTTCACTACTCCTTGTCATGCCAGCTTATTGAAATTAATTATTCTTAAAATCCGTGTAACTAATCAAAAGGTCAACAATTTCACACAGAACCAGGCTCTGCATAATAATACTCTGAAAGCCTTGAGGCACAGCTGGCTCCGGGAGCTGGATCAAAAGCATCCTTGGGAAGCAAGTCTCTCAATGTCTGTCACTCACCAGGTTTGATGGTATTGCTGAGAGATCTCCAAGGAGGGAACTGGGTTCCTTTTGAACAAAACTAGGCTGGAAGATCCATTTCAGGAGCACTCAGGTCAGGAGTTACTTTAGCACCACTTGCATGACAAAAAGCAGAGACTTTATGCCTGAAATCAGTTCAAGCCCCTTCCTCCTTCCCACTCAGGCAACAGTCTTAGTGAAGAATTTTAGTTGCAAACAGAACTCTGATTAATTTTCCACTGATATTTTAAACTGGAAAATATTATCCTAAGCAGCATTACAGACCAGTTTTGATGTTTGGTCAGCATCCTGTAATGGACAGTACAAGAATTACTCAAATGCATTTCTTAGGGCTTGAAAAACTTCTCTCCCAAGAGAAAAGTCATATCTGCATTTTTAGCATGGACATGCCCGTTTCCTTTCTAGGTGAGCCAAGTTTCTAGCAGGAGTTGGGAAGCAATAAGCACAAGCTCATTTTAAGATACATATTTGAACCTTGATGATTTTAGATTTCATTATCTTTACCGTCAAAGCCCTTCTGGGACAGTAACATTCCTTCATGTGAATACAAGAGTTATTCTTAAGATTATGCCTAATCCACACCTCAGTACTTTCAGGTGTCTTTTCCCAGTAGGATTCCTCCCTCTCTAGGAAGTCTGTCAAAGGCAGTTTTGCAGGTGGGGAGGATTCAGGGCTTCTGCCCCTTCCACCCTTCAGAATGGTTTCCCCTTCACTCTGACACACTAATGCTGATCCTGCTGTATCTGCCCCTATTTGGAGGGCCAGTCTTTCAAGCCACTCCTGTTCTGAAAGGAGGTTCTCAGCAGCAACTTGGGTCTTTTTTTTTATCTCCATCTATAGATGGAGACTAAAGACAAATCTGTGTATGTGGAGCCAGGGCACAAAGAATTGTAGCTTTCACAGCAACAGGAAGGAGCACTTCTCCAAACTTCAACTGATCTTGAAGAACACTGTGCCAGCCTGGGCTGGGCTGCACAACCATCCTGTGGATCCCAACCTTGTGCTGTGCACGGTGCAGAACCAGCACTGCCAGGAGGGGGCTGAGACAGTCTCTGTTCCAGGTCTGCAGGGCTATGCTGAACAGCACCCTGAGATGACTTTTTTCTGCTGCACATCACAGATTAACTATCAGAAGGCAATAATTTAGTGTCTAGCAGTTCACCTCCTTTCCTTCCCACTAACACTCCAGCTCTGGAGAACAGGCTGTTTTCAAGGCAGCACAAAGCACTGCTGAGCAACACTCAATCTCAGTGACTGATACAAGCCAAGTGTATTTAAAGCCATGAGATGACTTTACCAGTCAAACTGTGGGGATGTCTGAGGAGGACTTGACTAAAGCAGAACAGACATGTCTCAGAGTTGCTCTCCTGGAACACCTTTATTTCAAGGACTGCAGTTTCTGGATTCACACCACCTTATCAGCGTGCCAGAAGATTTTGGCAGCACTGAGGTAAACAGCAACGGCAGCATGAGCTGGGGAAAGATTTACTGACTACACAAAGAACAAATACAGCTACAAAGAGCAATCTAAAAATAATCTGGCAGAGCATGGCTAGTAATTGCATGGCTTCTTGCAAGATTTTACTCTGAGGTTTTACCTCAAATGAGAAAGGGCCAACCACAGGAGCTGTGCTGGAGCCACGGGGCAGGGCCACCACTCCCAGCTGGGCAGATGAAAGGAAACTCCCAGCAGAGCAAGCAGCAGGAAAGCCTGATTGCCATGCAATTTTCATATCAAATCATGGTACTAGTATTAGCTGGAAATCTTAGCTACATGGTTAAGAAAATTCTTTCATTTTGCACACTTGAAAGTACTGAAAATCCCTGGAATATTTTATCGGTCACTGTGCAATTTAGCTCCTAGCTCATATTTGCTGTTGTCATTAAACAGTGACCACAATAAATAATTCTACTTTTCTTACTGGATTTGCTTACTACAATAAATGCATTTGCCAGCCCACACAGTACTGGTGACCTGCAAACTGTCCAGGGTTGCTGGGAGAACCCTCAAGGATCAGCAACTAGTTGGTTAGGAAAAGCTATTTTTCCTTCAAATTTGCAGTGCTCAGAACATTTGGATCATCTTGTGCTGCCCAGTCCTGCCAAAAAGCCCAAGCAGGGCCAGACAGTTCTGGGTACAAGCCAGACCTACCAAGTTACCCACTGGAACTTTATTATGACAATTTTTATTTAGTTGTTCATTTCTTAACAGATAAATCAAGAAATTACTGCCTAATAATGCCTTTTCACTGGCCTAAACAGATATCCCACAAAGTTTTCTAGAGTTTTCCAATAGGTATTTTCCATGGAATGGCATTTGCACAGAATTTCCCAACTGCACTGATGGGGCACTGATTGCATTTACTATGAGACTGAAACTCTACAGACTGACTCCTAAATGATCCCCACAAGAAAGTAGTTACACCACAGTGATCATAGAATCAGCCAGGTTGGAAAGGACCTCTGAGATCATCAAGTCCAACCTTTCACTTTTTACATTTTTTTTTTTTTGAAATCCAGTTCAGGTTTTCCCCCATTCCGTACTCTGGAAAACTCCAGTCTGGGTTTTCCTTCCCCCCCACTCCATTCCATACTCTGGAAAAATCCAGCCCGGGTTTTCCCTTTCACAACTCCATTCCATAATCCAAAAACATCCAGCCCGGGTTTTCCTTTTTTTTCCCCAACTCCATTCCATACTCTGGAAAAATCCAGTCCGGGTTTTCCTTTTTACACTCCATTCCATACTCCAGAAAAATACAGACCGGGTTTTCCTTTTTCCCAACTCCATTCCATACTCTGGCCAAAATACAGCCCGGGTTTTCCTTTCCCAATCCATTCCATACTCTGGAAAAGTCCAGCCCGGGTTTCCTTTCCCAATCCATACCGTACTCCAGCCAAAATCCAGTCCGGGTTTTCCCCCATTCCATACTCCGGAAAAATCCGGAGGCCTCCCAAGAGTTTTGAAGCTTCACCAACCATCCTGTTTAAAACCATTATTTAAGTGTAATTCTCCTCCACTAGAATGAACCATCCCTCTAAACGAAGCTGCTGAAACTCTGAAAGCCAACAGTGTTCATACACCAGCAAACAAGATATTAAAGCTGATAAGCACTGCTGGTATGAAGCAAGGTAACTGGAATTACATATCCTGTTTCTCTGAGATCAATTTTAAAAATACTTACTGCTTTTTAATGTGTAGAACAGCACACCTATGGCTTCTGAAGTGAACCAGAACTTTGCCTGACCATCCTTTACTTCAGGGGACTACAACATTCTTCAGCCAAATGTTATCCAGAGAAATCATTTCACTTACTGGGCTCTCATGACTTTGTTCTTTGAGACTGCAGACCTGCAAGGATGGCTCCAATCCATGAACTGTAAACATGGATCAATCAACCTCAACAGGAATGGAAATGTCTTGAAATCACTTAAGCATGCATAAAAAAAAGAGAGGAAGAAGAGGGTAATAACATTAAGCAGGAATCATCAATACCTAATATCAAGACAAATTAAGCAATTCAGGTGTTGCCTCCCCTCTCCTGCCCAATGTTTGACAGTGAAATCCAACTCACCCATTTTGCTGCCTTCATCACTTTGCCCCTGCAGATTAAAAATGCATTCCCAGGAAGAGTTCTTAAAACAACAAGCAAATCCTTTAAATGAAAATTTAAGTTTATTTTGAATTTTTAAAATGTCATTTCTATCAATTTAGACACACCGTTTGACATTATCAGATCAGAGAATTTACAGTGACTCATGGATAAAGATTTGGCTTTTACATTCAAATGTTAAATACTTCAGAATAGCTTTGTCTTGTTATTTCCAAACCAGAAACACTAAGGAGCATTTTATTTTGCCTTTCAACCACCTTTGTTAATTAACAGACTTTTGATATCTGCTGTACTTGAAGGGGAATGTGCAAAACACCAAAGGAATTACTCTGTTTGAATGAAGTGAGTACCTTAATTACAGTTCCAGATTTAAGACTCATTCATGGTAGCATTAAAAGACAATGCTAAAACATGATTTTTTAAAAAATATACTTTCCTCAAGTAGGCTGCAGAACCTGACCAAGTTAAAAGCCTCTTTATGAAGATAAAAAGGTCTTGCTATCCAACGTTAACATCACTCAGTCTTACAGTTTAGCAGGTTTTGTCTGGTTTTCATTAATTATTTTGGAAACTATTACAAAATTTCATCACTATCCTAACACAATCCTTGTATTAGTGTTCAACAACGAAGTTCATTTCATCTATCAGACTTAATTGTGTTGATTTTATTGCTTACTATAGTTTTTCTTCTTACTCTAGCACTACCTTGAAATGGGTCGTCTCCTCACTGCAAATGTTTGTTGTTGATCCAATTTGCCCATTGTGGCAAGGAGAGTGTCCCTCAGGCTTGTACAACTTCATTAACTGTTCCCAAGTGACTGCCACCCTCCAGGAGGGACAGCCTCCCCACCAAGCATCTGAGAAGTTCAGAACTCCTCCAGTTTGTAAAAACAACGTGAGCTCCAGAGCCCTGGGAAAAAAAAGCTTTTCAGTTTTAGCCTACAACTGCCAGGATGTGCTGACAGGGGGAATCTCAGGAAGGTACTCACACAGTTTGGGTTCCTTTGCACACACACCTCGGCAGAACAGGCTGCTGTGCCTTCAGCCAGCAAGGAGCACGTCATGGAAGAGCTGGGACAACAGCAGCAGCTTTCTGCTGGAATCAAGCCTTTGTAGCATGAGCAAATTTGGGGCAGGGGGGAAGCACAGGTTCTGTTTCTTAAGAGGAAAATCCTTGTCAAATCTCACATAATGCATTTTCTCCCCCACCTTCCTTTTCCCTGTCTGATGGCTCAGCACCAAAGTGTGCCAGGAAGGCTCTCAGTGCCCCATTCCCTGGCACATCCCCTGCCCAGCACACACAGCACCAGGGAAAGCTCTGGGACATCACACTGAGAAGCCAGAGAAGAAACACAAATGCATCCTGACCTTCCCTGCTGGTAAAAGTCTGTTAACCTGCTTAATCCACAGGAATGATGATATGTAGCTTCACACCCAAGGAAACAAGTGTATTCACAAGCCTTTACAGTTCTGCCCCTGATGCTGTTTGCACATTTGTTTTATTCACTCTTTTGGATGACTATAAATAAGTGTTTCCACTATGGAAAAGAAAGTTAGCACAGTACATTTTCATGACTGGGGAATGGATTTTTCTGAAGACACCTTCCAAAGGGCAAAAGCTTAGAAAAAAACAACCTGAATGTTGATCTGTGTTCCTTATAAAGTCCCTTGTAAAAAAATTAAAAAAAAAAAAAAAGGCAAAACAACAAAACAAAAAAAAAGAAAAGAAAGAAAAAAGTAAAGGAAAAACTGCAAGGCCCAGGATGATTTTATTGCTTTTCTTCAGTTTTTTCCTTGGTCTCCTTCTTCTCAGATTCTCTGCTTTCTTCCTTTACAGAAAGCTCTTCTAGTTTTTCAGCAACTTTATCAGCACTATCATTTTTGTCTGTGCCTGCTAAAAGATTGATTAGGAAAAGTGTTACATAGAGGCAGTAATGGATTTTCCTGTTAGAGGGGAAAGAGCAGAGAAGTGGAGGGTGAGGGGAGGGGAGAAACAGCTGGTATTCAGAATGTGAACAAAAATAAAGACATTCTCCACTGACCACTGGAGTGACTCATTCCATTTCTTTTCCTCTGGTAATTATTATCTCAGATGTCAGAGTTCAAGAAATACCACTTGCATATGTTAATCACCACATGAGGGCCTAATTACAGGGACTGAGCAGTGTGTCACAACTGGCCAGCTGTGCTGCTGCCAAGGACAAGCTCCACACAGGGCCCAGACAAGGCCCCAGCTCCTTGTCAGCTGAACCACAACAACCAGAAGTCAAGTTCCCCAGTCTGAAACCGAGGAACAGGAGTTCTAAAGACTGGCAAAGCCCAGTCTAAGCACCTTGAATAATGCTGATGCAGACCACAAGTAGTCTGTACTTAGAAAAGATGGAATTGTTTGTTTGATATGGTGACACGGCACACAGGCAGTTCTATAAGGTGGTGCAACAATCTATTAAGAGACCTGTGAATAAATGCTACAACTTCATACACATCAACAACGATACAAAACATTAAATATTATACTTGCATGATTATAGTTTTGTGGAATTGGGGAAAGGGAACTGGGAGGAAGAAGTAGGACTGTGGTTGCAGTGTTCACAGTTCATTTTATACCATAAACCATAAACAATTCTCTGGTGTGCTTTCAAAAGAAGCAATGTCCCAACAGCAACTGTAACAGCCTTCTACAGCAAAGAAGGCCATGGTCACTGGAGTGAGCTTTACTCTTGCAGACAGAAAAGCACCTGAACTGAAGGCTGCAGTTCAGCACAGAGTGAGTCTGCTGGAACACCACACTCCAGGGCACTGGCACCACTCACACAGCTGGAAAACTGAGACCACCTTACCTTTCTTTGCTTTCTTGCCTACTTCATTCCTGCATTCTTCAAATTTTGCCTTGAATTTCTGTGCATCTGTTTCAAAAACGATAAAATAATTTTTTCATTAGTTTTAATGCCTCACAACATTGAATACTTCTGATCCTGAGGAGAGACACCCAACAAGGAGCTGTGTAAACAACATTTGTAGGGACCTCTGAAGTAACCTAGTAAATCACACAGGATGCAAAATTCTTCAATCACATCTTTGTGCAAAAGCAGTTTATTTTCTTCAGCAAGTCTACTGAAGCAGTTTATTTTGCAAAATAATCAAAATGTAATGCCAGCAGGAGCTGTTTTGTAGTTATTGCAACTCCCAGCTGTCTCCAGCCTACAGGAATAGGAACATGATGTCAGAGACTGCTCACACGACTATCTGTATGCAAAAGACTGAAGATTAGCTCTGAACTATTATCTTTGTGAGCTGTGTTATACCCCAGGAGTCTTCCACAACCTTCCCATGGACTTGGGTTCTTAGCATGAACAAGGCCTGTTCCATCAGTACAGCACTCACACTCTGGCCCCAGGGCTGCTCTCCCCCTGTTCCTGAGACAAGAGCTAAGAATGCACAACTGTCAGGATGTTTTGGTCTAAGCCACCACTGGATGCACTCCAACCAGCTGATTTAGTTACACTGATGTTTCTACACAAGTAACACCAGCACAGGAGACAAAGGAGGAATGGGCACCGTGCTTCCCAACCCCAGAGTGACAGAGGTGATTCCTGTGCCAGGCTGGGCTGGGTGACCACACGAGGTCACTGTTGCCCACAGGAATTCTGGAAGCACTGTGGAACCAGCCCAGGAAGAGCTTGGATCGATTCCTTTTCAAGCATCTCAAACAGAGGAGACACTTGAAGGACATCCTCCTGTCTGTTCACCTGTCATCTCCTTAGTCAGAGCTGCAAAGGGCAAACAGCAGGAGAGGGATTCTCCCCCAGGACACAACATTCAAAAGGCTCAACAGCCTCCACCAGGAAGAGGGAAAGACTTTTCAAAGATGAGCAAATAGTTACCAAACCCTTTTAATTTCCTTTTTGCTCATGAGGCAAGCACTAAGCAAGTGGATCAGAGAGATTTGTTTGGCTAAACAATGAGGTTGGATATAAGCACGATACACTAAGTTCTTCCCAGATGTAGGCAAATCCATCTAGTTTTAAAATACACTTTTTGATCCATCTAGCATGTGGAGACAAAAGAAGGCTAACACACTAAACTTGTGTGGCAAATTGTAAAGCAGGAAATGCAACACTTTTTCATTTCACTTCTTTAAAAAAAAACCCAATAAACCAAAACAACATAAACCCTCCCCCACTCAGACACTACTTTGATTTAATCCTAGCTGATCCATAATTAGAGTTACTTTGCTGTTCTGGTAGTCACTGTAGTCACTCCAGAAAAACCCACAAACTAGTCTGATGGGTTTGACTGGCACTTTTCACTGAGAGATCCACTTAATCAAAACACAGAAGATACTACATATTTCATTTTAAAAAAACCCAACACTTAGATGTTCTGCTAATGCAGATGGACTAGAAATATCAGATCAGGATTTCCCTGCTTCTAATGCAAATATCTAATATTAACTACAATTCAGCACCTGACATAAATGAACGCAAGCTGCATGTGAGCCTCTAAACTGCTTTTAGTTTTACTCTAATTGGCATTGCACTTGCATGAAATGGCTTAGGTTAAAAAAAAGTGCCTAGGGCAGAGATTGAACAAATATTCCTAAAGGCCTAATTACTACAGTGTTTGTCAACACACATGGTTTAGTGATTAACAGATAAAGAAGTAATTAGCTAACAGTGCCATGCAGGGTGAGACCCAGTGTATCTGCAGCAGTGCTTTACAGCAGTTCAGACAGGCAGTGCCACAACAGTTTATACACCCAGGGATAGTTCAGTGCCACTCACTCTCTGCGTTTAGAAAGCGGATTGCCAGGAGTTCAGGCTTGGGGCACTCGTCTGCAAAGTCAGCGTGTGTGTTCCAGACCCAGGCCCTGTCGCTCCCGGCATTGGGCTTCAGCTCCATCAAGGGTGTGACTGAAAAGAAAGCATTGCAAGATGGACAGAGCACAACAGGAAAGGTTTTGCACACCAGCCTCCAGAAATCTCACTGGCAACAGGCTGCAGTGGTTACGTAGAGCAATTTACACAGAGTTACTTTGGATAAATTAAAGACAGTGGTGCCCATATATAATTTTCCTTACATCACCAAATAAAACAATGCACCATCACCGTGTAAGAGGATGCTGGATTCCCTACTGTTAAAAAACTGAGGGTTTGATTCAATTTTTTGTTTAAAACAGATGACTGTGATACTAAGATGCAGTCACCAAGCACAACTCTGAAGGCAAATGATTTAGGAGGAAAAGGTATCCAGATAGACAAACAGCATTCATTCTTCCTTTACACACTGAAAATACTACCAAAAATTAGTTAAAAAAAAAAGCATTATTCCTTCAATTAGTCATCAAATTGAGTTAACTTCTCTGCCATCAATTTAAAGCTGTAGTACAAGGTATGACAGTTCTGTGTATTTTCAATCTCTTTGTTTCCTCCCAGTAAACAGAGCCCTTTCCCTCCAAGATGCTCCAATTACTTCACCTGACTGACTGGGGAAGTTCTCACACTGCTCTAAGACTTTGTGCATTCCAGACATGCAAAGTTTAAGGAGGGCTTTTTTTATCCTTGATCCCTTGGGTCCTGTTTAGTTCAGGAGAAATCTGAAGAGTCTACTCCCTTCCTTGCATTTTTAAAATCTAGAGATCAAATTACATTTTGTTCCATTCAAGGTTTTGCAAAAATGAAGAGAGTCCTTTTGTCTGCCTGTGAGTCAGCATAACTTCATTGAACAAATCTATGCTGAGAGCAGCTTTTCCAGGAAAAAAAACCCAAACAAATTTTGACATGAACAATGTAAATTTATCAGTTCTGTCTTGTATATGCACAACATTTATTTCCTTAAACAAAAGTTTTTTTCTTGCTGGTTGGTGGCTGCACTGCTTTCATATTTGCCATTTCATTTACTAAACAGGAACACCTGTGCCTTTGAACATTCTGAAGGATCTACCCCAAGAAAACAAGAATTACTGTTTCTGACTTGAGGTTTGTATTAAGCTACTTCTTATTTTAAGTTATCTAAATGTAGTTTAACTCCACAGAACACTATATGCTCCTCCTATAAAATCTGAGTATTACCAAAGCAAGCAACAAAGTATTATCAAATTAATCTACTTGTTGCAAGTTATGCTGACTTTCAAGTATGTCCTGCACTTTCATGTTCTTTTTATTCAAAGAGGATTCTTTTTTGAGTGAGTCAGCCCAATGTACCACATTCATTACAGTTTATTTCACAAGCAGGGAAGGGCAGACACAGATTAATTTGGCACCTCAGTATCTGTTTTCTGATGGTTAAGGGATTGGTTCTAGCAATTCCAAGACTTAGCTCTAAGTAGTAAATTATTACATGATGGGTTTTCTCACCCTTTTACAAAAGCAAACCAGCATACACTAAATTCTTATCCCAAACAGTATTAAGGCCTGCATTTTCTATACTCTATAAAGCATTAAAGTAAACTACACACAACTGGAAGTTACATAATGCCTGTCTATCCCAGCTAAATTTTAAAGTGACTTTAGTTAGTCTTAGAGCAGCATCAGAGTCCGAAGGAAAAAAATTGCAGCTTCCTTGCATTAACAAAAATAAGCCCTGATGGTTTTTGATGCTTGTGGCCTTGTGTGAAGAGCAAGGGACAACTGTATTTACAGTCTAATATAAATTTGATGTGTGTTCAAAAGATGTACAGCACCTCTGTAGCTGCTACTAAAAACCCACCAAGTCCTTAATCTGCACCGTACAATTCTGCAGAGCCGTTTTTTAAAACCAAACTAAGAATTATTGTGGTGTAGAACGTACTGTAATGGTTTGCACAGATTTTGAGAGTTTTATCCCTCCGCATGAGGAGGCGAATTGTTCCCTTCTCCTTGTGTTTCAGGAGTTTCACATCCCCAGTCCCTCGCTCCTTCCACTCGGGATGCTCGTTCTCGGATGCGAACCGGAACAGCTTCGCTCGCCTGGAACAGGAGAGACTTTCATTAGTCTGCATAGAAACATTCACTGAAACCCCACACCTGACTCAACAGCACAGTGGGTTTGAAAGCCACACACCAGAAGAAAACAGTTCCTTTTATAAGGGTCTCTGTTCTAATTCATCACACGGATTTAGAAACTGATGGGATAAATTAAAATTTAATAATAAGCAATTAGAAATGATGTAATGACTATATTAAAATCCAACAGGCTCTGGACACTCTTTGAGATGATAAACACATTTGGTTTAGGTAACCTTTTAAATTCAGGGAGCTAATTAACAGGTGTTGCTATAGCCAGAGTTCTTATATATAGGTACAACTGCTTCATCTTCCCAGCAATAGTAATTCACAAAATTTAGAAGCTTAATGCTAAGTAAAGACTCTTGTAAAATTCCAAGCCCAATGTTTGATCAACTATTAAAGTGCCTCACCCTCTAGAGTCACTCATTTCCCTTTAACTCCAAAAGTCTACTTGCTGCTCTCCTTCAATCAGGAATAAAGGAATGTGTCTGCTCCAGAACATCACTGCTGAACCTTCCAAGATGCCACCAGAGGAGAAACAGGAGGAGTTTGGGATATTGGTCAAAACTGAGCCAAGACACAGCCTGAGCTCTGCTAATGAGGAGTTTAAGACACTGGTATAGAACAGGAGGCACCTGCTCACAACTGCAAAGGAGAGGCACTTGTAATAAACCAGGGGCTTCAAGAGAAAGTGTCAAATGTTGGAGCAAGTTACTCTGACAGAGGCTCTGACTCACATTAACCACTTGGAGCAAAGCAAGTCATTCCTTCCAAGTCCAGCTGGCATTCAACAGGTTATTCCTCAAGTTTAACTATCAGAACCACCAGCATTCACAAAAAAAGGACTCCTTTCCTCCATCACCCCTTTGCAGACATGAAAATTAACCTACAGAACACTGGAACTTACACTGTTATTTCACTACCACTGTAAGGAGAACTCAACCCTCTCTTCCAGATGAGCAATAATATTCTGTGATTAAGTAAAACCAGTATTTTTTAAACTTACTTAAAGCAAGCACATCAGGGATCAAATTCAAAACACTTCTTAAGCCTTTAGGCTAAACTTTTCTTCAGGCAGATCAAGCTATCCTGATTTGACACTAAGCCCAATCTAGGGATAAATGCCCCAATGCTGCATCTACTGCTTTTATGATTTCAGTACATTGTGGATCACCCTCTACCATGGCAGCAACACCACATACATCTCCTTTCTTTCCTCACAAGATACTTGTTTTACGCTGCAATCACACAACTTCAAGCCCCTAATTATTATTTAAGTTATTGTTTTGTTTCATGCTAAGCAGTGCTAAAGACAGATCTGCACTATCAGCTCCCTTCTATCGTTCCAAACTTCAGTTTCTTGGGGCATTATTATCAGTCACCCCCCAGTCAATCTCTGCCATCACAGTAAACACCAACCAAATTGCATTACAGCTTCATGCAGCTTCTTATAAACAGTCAAGTTAAAGCATAATAAGCATTCAGATAACAGACAATTATTCCACTTACATCTTGAAGAGTTCTTCCTCATCCTCTTCCAGAGTTTTTATTTCTTGCTCAGGAAGGGAAACTATGGGTTCAAAGTGAGGGTCGTGGTTAGAATCATCTGTATTTTCAGTAGAAGTATCATGCTCCTCGTGTGCTTCCTGAGGAGAGAGAGAACACAAACAAATAACTATGCTGTGAACCTAAAGCCTGGAGTGCTTATATTTAAAATTAAAACCTTTATGACTTTTCAGCAATTAGATCTTAGTGACTGAAATACCCTGTAACAGTAAAGAAAAACTATTATAGCTGAAAACAAGTGGCTTTCAAGTCAACATATGGTTAAAGTATGAAACAAAAAGGTGCTCATGCAGTGTTGGATGTTTTAATCCTACCCCTCATGAACTGTGCAGAGGCTTGGCCTTGGAGCAATAACTCTTGGTTATGGAAAAGTAATTTCTTCAACCATTTCTCCTATATAATGTGCTTTATGCTACTAAAACCCTACTATTTCTTAGTGTCTAATGGGAAAAATAGAAGAAAATCCCCCACAACAGCATACCAACCACCTGACCCAGCTTAAGGGACAGACTGCATCCCAAGTTCAGCATTCTGCTTTATGTATTAGAATCACCAACAGCCAAAGATATTTTTGATGCACAGCTCTAAACCTCATGCAATAATTTAAGTTTTTTGCTTTAATACTCTTCCAGGAACTTTAGGTTATGGGTAAATGGGCAAACTACTATTGGAGTTCTATTTAAGTTCTTTAGGAATCTGTCACAGCATTCATTAAGCTTAAGAACAGTTTTCACTATTGTGACTAGTAGGTAAGTGATAAACATCTGTAGTGCTTCATACCTATGGGCTGCTGAGAAGCACTCACTACACAAGCCTAGAAGGGAGATTCAAATGCAAGTTTAATGAAGCCACAAAACAGCTATCTCGGGACAAGAGAACTGATTCAGGTTTAGCTTTTTTTGTTTCTGCTTGAATAACAGAGAAAGGAAAAACAGTCCATCCGTTGGGGACACTTAAATCCTATTTTACTTTACAGATGAAGGAGTCCACTCTTACAGGCTCTATGCACAACATCCTTTACAGTGCAGGATACAGTTTGCATACATAAAGCAACTGAAATAAAGCAGCCTATTTTTACTAAATAGTGAAAAAAAAGGGGGGGGAGGGGAGAGGGAGGAGAATAAGGTAAGAAATGTTGCAAAGTAAAAATCCAGTTGTGTCGACAACGTCAAACGAGGCATCGTTAGTTTTATGTCCCCAGCGTTCCAGAATGGGGGAAAAAAAAGCCAGAAAGGCGTTACGTCACATCTGTTTTCAAAAAACAGGAAAAGAAGCATTAGCCAAACTTTTATACATTGTCCTGTCCTGTGCGAGCAGCACGTCCCGCCTGGCGATTCATCGTCCATCCTGCGCCCGAGCGATGAATCAC
This sequence comes from Neopelma chrysocephalum, assembly GCF_003984885.1. Taxonomy (NCBI): domain Eukaryota; kingdom Metazoa; phylum Chordata; class Aves; order Passeriformes; family Pipridae; genus Neopelma; species Neopelma chrysocephalum. Next base: position 8,112,239 of record NW_020897738.1, read on the forward strand.
AGAAGGCATGAGAAAGGCCCCGGGCACAGCGGGCACACGTGAGAACGCGGGTCCCGCTATCACGATATCCCGCGACACGGAGCACGTGGGGGAGCGGCGGCGGCACGAGGGGTCCGGCCGGGCGGGCCGGGGGAGGGCCGGGAGAGGGAGAAGAAAGGAGGGAGACGGGGGAGAGGGATCGCCCGAGAGCGCCCGGGGGAAACGGCCGCGGCGGGTGGGGCGGAACGGCCGCAACGCCCCGGCCCCGCGCGGCCCCCGGCGCGGCCCAGCGCTCGTCCCGGGCCCTGCCCGACCCCGGCCCCCCGCCCCGGGCCCCGCCTGTTTCCTCCGCTCTCCTCGCCCCCCGGCCCCGGCCCCGCCGCCCGCCGGCCCCGCCGCCCGTCCCTCACCGCGGTATCGGCCATGGCCCCGCTGTCCGCGCTCCGCTCGCCGCTTCCTGCGCGCGCCCCGCCCGCCTTTACCTCATTCCCGCAGCCCGCGCCGCGCCGCCGCGAGGCACGATGGGAAACGCCCGCCGCCCTCAGCCCCGCCCCGGCCCGGCCACCGCGCTGCCCGGCCCGGCCCCGCCGCACCGGCATCGGGCCCCGCCGCCCGTCCCGGGGCCGCTCCCCGTGTCACCGGCCCCCGCCGGCCATCCCCGTGTCGCCGCTCCCCCCTCCCCGAGAAGCGTTTTTGTTGTCCCCGTTCCCCGGCGCTCTTCCCGGCGCCCCCCGCGCCATGGCGGCGCCCGCCCGCGGCGGGGAGGGGGGCCCAAGATGGCGCGCGCCCGCGTGAGGGGGGAGGCGGCGTCCGAGCCGCTCCTTTCATTGTGGTGTCTGAGGGCCGCGGCCGCGCCGAGGGGGTAGAGATTAAAAAAAAAAAAACCAGCCCGATCGTCCCCTCTGCCGCCGTTCCCCTCGCAGCGGCCCGGCCGTGACGCCGCGGCCCCGCCCCGGGCGGTGCGCGGGGCTGGCTGAGGGGCGGCGGGGCCATGGCGGAGGAGCGCGGTCCCTGCGAGCCCGGCCGCCTCACGGCGCCGGCGGACGGGGCTGGAGATGGCGCCGAGCCGGAGAGCCGGGCCGGGGGAGACCCCGCCGAGAGCCCCGACGTGTACAGATACATCAAGGGAGACCTGTTCACCTCCGAGATCTACAAAGTGGAGATACAGAACCTGCCCAAGTACATCGGCTTTAACGACGTGAAAAAGTTCCTCGCCAAGTACGGGCTCAGCCCGCACAAGATCAAACTGTTCGGGAAGCAGACGTTCTCCTTCGTGACGTTCAAGAGCGAGGAGGAGCGGGACAAGGCCGTGCGGGTGCTGCAGGGCGCGCTCTGGAAGAGCCGCCGGCTCAGCGTGCGCCTGGCCAAGCCCAAAGCCGACCCCATCGCCAAGAAGCGGCGGCAGGAGGAGGACGCGGAGCCGGGGGAGGCGAAGCGCGCGGCCCCCCCGGGGGACGAGCCCCCGAGCAAGCGGATCGCGGACGTGGTGACCCCGCTCTGGAACGTGCCCTACGAGGAGCAGCTGGCGCAGAAGCTGCAGGAGTGCGAGCAAGTGCTGCAGAAGCTGACAAAGTAAATTGCCGTTTGTAACGCTACTGTAGTGTGCGCGAGACTTGGCCCTGTGATGGGATGTAGCTAAGTTCGCACCTCTTAAAATGAAGGGAGTTAGAGGTAGGTCAAAACTCACGTGCCCTGTCAAAGTAAATGGAAGATTAATCTGCGATGGTAGGGCCTAAAAGCTGTTCCAGTTGGCAAAACTTACTGTTCTTGGTCAGCTTCAAAAAATTGCTAAATGAAGGGGAATTGGTTTTAAAGTCTGTTGTTCCATAAGCGGGAGGATGTCTGTGCCCTTAAAAAATGGCATTGCCAAAGGGTATAAGAGATAATCAGTCTGTAGAGATGGTAAATTACTGTTGGGATTTTCTCTTTTAAAATCCCTTCAAAATTTTACGCCCTGTCTTTGTAGATCAAAGTATCACTTCTGTCTGTTGCCTTACCTGGATAAAATTGGCATTCTTTTCATGCATGGCTACATTGATAAATCCAGTACATACCATTGTAACTGCATTTAACCCTTATTTTTTCAGGTCAGCTCTTATAAAGTTGGAGAGGGTTTGTTAAAAAATTCTGGAAGAAATACTCTTCCATGTGATAATCTGATGCGTTTTTGAGCCCTATACAAGAAAATGTTTTGTGCAACTGTTGACCTCAACTTTTCTAACTGCGTGCTTTATACTTTTTGTTTCTGATTCGGGCAGGGAAATAGGAAATAACAACAGAGCTTTATTACCTTGGTTGTTCCTGCAGAAGCAGAAGTTTAATAAATTATGTTGCCCGGTGGAGGGAGTGAAAGCTTCACCATTACAGGTAATGTCAGCCCAGGTACAGTGTGGGCTGGGGTTAATGAGCTGAGGGGTACATTCCTTATTTGGCCTTATGAGACAGTGGACAGTGAGTATTCAACTTCATCTTGTAATAATAAATGATGAATTTTAGACATTGTTGCCTTTCATATAAATACTGTGTGGACATATTTACAGGAAGCAGAAAAATAGACACAATTAACTGGATATTCTGACTTTAAAATGAATATGCTGTCCCTGCAAGCCTGTGTTGTAAGCTAATACATTCTTTAACACAGGCAATAGTTTGCTCTTTAGATAATAAGACTTCCTAATACTTTTCAGTGTTATCTTAGTTCACACACGTCAAAATCCATGAGTATCTTCCATATGAACTAAATGTCCTGTGTCCGTTTGCAAATGCATTTAACCATATGAGATTTGTTTCAGGAGAAACTTGGCATGTACAAATAAATGCTTTATAAATATCTTACATAACTTTATTTTGAATCTAGACCGAATATCGCAACAAATGTGAGTTCTTGATTGGGATTGGTGTAAATCAAGAAGACAAAACTGTGGGTTGTCGTCTTGGCAAATATAAGGGTGGTACATGTGCTGTAGTGGAGCCATTTGATACTGTTCACATTCCTGCTATTGCCAAAAAAGTAGTAAAAGCTTTCCAAGACTTCATAAGGTGAGCATAAGTAAAATGAGTTATCCGTAAAGGTTTTGATATCTTACTGAAAAAATTATTTGTAAAATGAAATATTATGAAAAGCTTAGTGTTTGTTCTGAGCTTGAAGACCTAAGATGTACCAGCCTCGATTTTCAGTGATTCTTTCTTTCCACCTTGTCCCTGGATCATGGGCTCCCAGGGGATTTTTCCCTTGCTCTTGCTGGGCTGCTCTGAGAGGGGGGGACAGGTACAAACAACACAGTTTTATTGCAAGCAGTGGGACGTGTAAGTCTACAATAAAAAGTGTGTGTTAGTTGTGAGCTTCTTCCACTAACTGCAAAGAAAGGCTTTTAAAAGGAGAAATTTGAATAACAAAGGTCCACTGCTTCCTGGGAGGAAAAGAATCATCCTACAGCAAGGAATAAAACAGAAGTTGTACATTTAAGCAACAATACTTTTTTAGAAAAATGAGTGCTTTCTTTAAAAAGCAATTAAATCCTCAAAAATGGAAACCTCAGATGAATCATGAAGGTGGAAGGTTTGAACTTGGTATGAAGCAGAGAAGCTAATGATATAAAAGGCTGTGTCATTCTCTGAACGTGATGAGAAGCTGCCTGTTGCCTCTCTGGCATTTTAGATGGGTTAAAATAGGAAAAAGGATTTTGAGAACTAGGCACACATTATGTGTGTTGTCTCTTCATCAATCCTTTCTGTTCTTTTCTCTTAGTTGAGATGTATAAGTCCTTTCTTGTCAAATCAGTGCAGCCTCCGCTTGTACTTACATTTTTTCCATCACTTTGGACAGTGACCTTTTGTGTCTATAAACTGTTTAATGTTATGCAAAAAAAAAATAATTCTGTGTATGAGTAACAGAGCTTCTGCAAATTGCAGGTCAACCCCCTACTCAGTTTACAGCCCCGAGACCTACGAGGGGCACTGGAAGCAGCTCACTGTGCGCTCCAGCAGGAGCGGCCACGTCATGGCCATCGCCTACTTCAACCCCCAGGTACTGCCCTGGGGACAGGGGGTGCAGCCCTCACACAGCTGGGGAAGGGCTCACATCTGGGATTCCTGCATGCAAAAGGGAAATACAACCACTGGTGTAGTCTGCCTTGCATTGCTACTCCAGTTCTCTTTAGACTGATACGTGGACATGAACAAGTTGCTCATATGTTATAAACAGTACACACTAAATGACATCTCCAAGTTACTCACATGATTATTCTCCCTTCTTTCCAATGAAACCTCTAGAAATTAAGTAAAGAAGAGCTGGCTGACCTGAAAAGCTCTCTGGCAAAATACTTCACAGAAGGGCTGGGACGGAGCAGTGGTGTCACCTCTCTGTACTTTGTGGAGGAAGGACAGAGGTGAGGGAGTTGATGTCTCTGGGGGACTGTGCTGCATGTTTTGTGTTTGCAGAACAGCAGGTAGCACTTGCACAGCCTTGTTTGGGCTATTTCAGAGAAGTAGCATCAGTGTTAGTCATTTCTGCAAGTTACTTACCTTTTCCACAAGGGACTGTTGGAATTTCCCATTCTCTGGATGAAGGCAGGTAGAGTTTCAGTGGGTGAACCCCCCAGTTGTTGCTGTCAAGCTGTGGAAGTGTTTGCTGCAGGAGATGGATGTTTATTATTATCAAGTAACTTCTACCTCCTTTCTTCCCTATTTCTGTGATTCTTTTAACCTCCCCATCCTCCCTCATAGAGCACAAGGCTCACACCACCTTCATCCAGAGATAGTGTAGGTCCTACAGCAACCAGCAGTGGAACAATTGCACACTGCAGGGCAGAAATGACCAAGAAGACTCTCTAAGGATGACAAATGTTACTGCTTAGGATGTAGCACTACAATTTTTGGGGTGACTGCTTTGGTAAAAATTGTAACAAACATGTTTGTCTTCTTTTTGTTTCTCCCCTATTTTGTCTCCCCATTGTTCCCCCACCCTCAGGAAATCTCCCAACCTCGAAGACTTGCCTTTGGAGCATGTGGCTGGTGACAAGTACATATATGAAGAACTTCTTGGCCTAAAATTTAGAATTTCTCCTCATGCATTTTTTCAAGTAAGGATGATGTGAAGTTCCTAATTTCACTGGATTTGCATTAATGCCCTTGAGCTTGACTAACGCTGTGGAACAAGATATTATATATCTAGAGATTTCATCTTTTATATTTAGTGTGATTAAATATCTCTTTGGGCTGTAAAAGCAGTGAAGGAGTGTAAACTTGATGGGAGCACACTGAAAACAACTTTTTCTTTATACGAGTTCCTTTTGTTTGCCTCCTGTTCCATGGCAGTCTTTTGGTAACACTCAACATGCAGTGGATGGTTTGGGAATCTTGCAGGACTCACTTTTGTTTGCTTGTCCAAAACTTATTTCGAGCCTTCCAACACTTTAAATGTGCGTTTTTAACTTACACATGAAGTTGAGTTGTGTCTTAGGAACAAGAAAACAGGCTTTGCTAAGGCTCACTGAAGCACATTTCCCATGGATGAGGAAGTTTATCCCTTGGAACTCCCTTCCCAGGTGAACACGGCGGCTGCAGAGGTTCTGTACGAGGCCATCGGGGACTGGGCGCAGCTGAGCCCCGACAGCACCGTGCTGGACATCTGCTGTGGCACAGGGACCATCGGCATCTCCCTGGCCAAGGTGAGCCCCTGCTCCTCCTGGGGACAGCTGGGTTAACTGCCTGGGTTAGCTAATTTAGGGTGGTTACAATGAAAGAAAATACCCGATACGTTTGAAATGCAACACATTGCATCTTAATTTTTTTCAAACAATGTCTAATTAAACTGCCTGCAGCTGTTTTACCAAGTCAGTATGGAAGCTCACCTTTGTGTTGAGCAGCCTGAATTATTTTGAAACTATTTTAGTCTGGGCTAGTTGACACTAACTAGTCTGAGCTTTCTCACCAAGCTCTGGCTACGAATAACCAGCATTTCTTACATCTGGGTAGAGTGGAGTTTGCTAGAGCATGCGAGGAAGTCTGGCCCCCAAAAAAGAAAGATGCCAGCATAACTGGAGTCTGTCTGCCCCGTACAGGTGGGGATAAAGGGTGTTCATCCCACAGGTTCAGTTGAAAAAGTCACTATGGATTTGCACAGGTCCCTTCTCAGCCTTTTTCTGCCTGCAAGGCAATAATTCCGTGACCAGGTACCAGGCAAAGTTCCTGGTAATTGCTGGTTCTATGAAAAGTGGTTGAACTTACACAGAGGGAGCTTTTCCCCTTGATTCTGTAGAAAGTGAAGAAGGTGATTGGAATTGAACTGTGCCAAGAAGCTGTGCAGGATGCCAAAGCCAATGCCCAGATCAATGGTGAGTTGAGCTGAAATGCTCTGTTTGTTAAGCACTGGTTGTACAGCCAGTTGCTCTTTACCTTATCTGAGCAGCCTGGAATTACATGTTGTTGATAGTGATCTTGTCCATTTTAAACACTTGATCTCTCTTGAAAACAAATACCATGTTAACCCACGAGATCAATTCGCCCATTGACTAAAAGCAGCTTTTTTTCCTTCTTCAAAAGTAAAACATTCCAGTGGAGAAGTGAAATGAAGCCACAGTTATCCTCCTAAATAAAACATTAACATTAGCTGCTGTCTGTGGGGTTTTGCTTTAGTCCAGATAATGGAAGATGCTCAAATTACTGTTGTTTAAATGATCTGAAATAACAGTGATTGTTTAAATGACACTGATTTCATGGTAGACTAAACAATTTGTAGTTTCTAAGGCATCAGAACTTAATATCCAATGTAGTGTACTGAACATGCTTTGATAAGTACTCTGACATCCTTTCTTGTTCTTGCAGAGCTGAACAATATTGAATTTTACTGTGGGAAGGCAGAAGATGTTGTCCCTTCCCTGATGAACATCTTGGCCCCTCAGAACCTGGTCACTATTGTGGATCCCCCCCGAGCAGGGCTGCGTAAGTTCCCCAGCGGGGGCCGTTCTCCTCAGGGGTGCTGGGTGGGGAACCCAAGGAAACACCAACGGGACAGATGAGGTGAGGCTGCAGGAACAGCCTGAACCAGTGGGTATTGCAGCAGTTTGTTCCTGGAGTTTCTCTGCCAGAGCCAGTAAAGAGCTGTCTTGGTTTTGTTCATCCAGATTCCAAGGTAATTCTTGCCATTAGAAGAGCTGAACATCTGAAGAAGCTCATTTATGTCTCCTGCAATCCCAGAGCTGCGATGAACAACTTCGTAGAGTGAGTGTTTCTTGCATTAGGTTGACTTAGTAAATATCTTAAGAAGACAAATTGTGCTTGCTGGGGAGGGGGAGCTCTCAGAAGAACAGCAGTGGGGATGAGCAATTAAAACATGGATTCATTTCTTCCTCCCCTTTCTGTCCTTTCCCGTTCAGCCTCTGCCGGGCCCCGTCCAACAGGGTGAAGGGAGCCTCGTTCCGCCCGGTGCGAGCCATGGCCGTGGATCTGTTCCCCCAGACCCGGCACTGTGAGTTACTGCTCTGCTTCGAGCGCCTGCAATTCACCAACGGGAGCTCTGCAGCTGCTCAGCCCACGGCAGGAGGGGTCCCCTCGGACACAGCAGGGAGCGAGGCAGCTGCTGCCCATGGAGACACTGCAGGCCAGGCCAGGGAGTCACCCTGACTCAGAGACACTGCAAAACCACTGCCTTGCCAGCTGCGTCCGTAACATCGTGTCTGTAACATCCAGGGAATAAATCTCTGTACAGCAGAGGAGGTGCAAGGCTTCGAGTTCTTTCCTCATACTCATGAATTAAATTTCATTATTGTAGAACCACAGAATGGTTTGTTTTGGAAAGGACCTTAAAGATCATCTCATATCAAGTCCCCTGCCATGGGCAAGGACACCTTCCACTGGACCAGGTTGCTCACAGCCCCTTCCAGGGATGGGACATTAGATACTATTAAGCCCAAATTCTACTTTTCTCCTCCTGCCCGTAGTGGTCTCCCTCTTTGAAATGGCTTTAAATAAAGTATTCCACAACTCTATGCAGATACAACTACTTGAAACCTGGGCTGATTTTTAGTGCAACAGCACCCCTTCCCCTGAGTGTGAACACACCACCCTCAGTGAACAGCCAACACCGGGGCACTGTTTTAGTTGTAGCCCTGTGCAGCAGGAGACAAAAGCAGTTTGTGTTTGAGACAAACCCCCAGCACAGACACACCAGGACAGGGACCCCACTGAGCACCTGCAACTGCACCTCCCGTGTGTGGAGACAAACCTGCTGAGAGCCCCAGCCCAGCACGAGGTGCTCTCCAGGCAGAGTCACTCTCCCCACACGCTCAGCAGCTGCCATGAACAGACTGTGATCCACATCCAGAGCAGACAGAACAGGGACTGGGAGAAGGAAAAACCATCTTAAATCTCAACTTACCAAACATAATTCTGATACACATTTAATGTGGCCTGAACAACAACAGCTGTGCTGACACCCCACCTGTCCAGTGACAGCAGCACTTTGGGCTGAGACACTCCCAACCTTGACATCATTTAGGTAAAAATACAAATCCCAGTGCAAGAAAACACTGTAATTTAATTCTAAGTGTTTAACCATTTAAACATTCCATTCCTTACCAAAAAGGTGATCAAGTACTTCCCTAACCAAGAAGTTAGAGCCTGCACTAATTTAATTTCTATTAAAAACACCTACAGGAACTCAAGGTATAAAAAAAGTTCCTTTTTCTAGATATGCTTAAGCCATGGTAATACTGATCACACTGGTGCATTTTATAATATCAAACTTTATTGCTCAAAACTAATTGTCTGAAAAATACACATGTAGTACTCAAAGACCAAACACAGAGGATTACATGATTGTGCAGAAAAAAAGCAAGCAGAGGCTCAGTGAAAATGAGGCTTTATAGTTGTACCAATTTAGCACTGGCATCAAGCAACTGCACCCACCACAACTCAAAGAGCAACCATTGTTACCTGCTCGGGCAATAAGGATGGACTCGGGTTTGTTTTGTTTTCCCACCTCCAGATCCACACTGGAATACTGTAACTGATCATTTTATTTGGTTAATAACAGCATGGCTTCTTGCACTTCACATTCCTTCCCACGGAAAGTTAGGAGGATATCACTTCCTGAACTTCACTCCAGGACCAAAGTACAGTTTAGAGAATTAATAAGATAATCATGATGCTTTTAAATACTTGGATGTTACAAATATATTTATATAAAGCCTAACAGCATCACAGGAGAATGGAACTTTACATACAACAGTTAAGTTTATGCATAATAGTCTTTCCAAACTTCTGAGTACCCAACTAATTCATCAGTTCTGCCTAATAAATATGTAAAAAAGCTGATGACTGGTGTTTCAGTAGGTAGCATCTGACTAGTCACTGCAAGTCACAGTAAGTTTTCTGTCAGTACCATGAAGATTTGAATGCACACTAATTGAATCCTTAAAGTCAATAAACCACACTTTTGTCAAGAAGCACATAATATGCAAAGCAAAACTGTCTAATCCCCAAAGGATGGAACAGTTCTTAAAAATACACTCCATCCCTAGAAAAATACCCATCTTCCTCTGGATATAGAAGGGATAAATAACAAGTATCAGTGACAAAAGCAGCAGTTGTTTTATGCATTCATACAATCAGATCTAAACCTTTACAGCCGATTACCTAGAAAACACACAAGTTTACAAGACAAGTTTAGGATACATCTTGAATCACACTGTAAGTGTTCATGCAGAAGCTGAAGTTAATGCAATGATCTATCCTCTATCACAGCAGCTCGTGCTTATGTGCAAATGCAAGACTGTTACACTCCAAACAATAGTAAACATTAAAACACAAGAATACTCCACATGACATAAACAGCAGTTCCTTGTTTGTTCCAGCAGTTATTGCGGGTTCCTGGACATCTCTCCAGTTAAAGGCTGCAGCAAGGTCTGATACCATCGTGGTGGTTGGTTTTTGTTTAGAATGCATAATACACGTTCTAGGCTTTGGTTCACAATGAAATCTCTGGGTGTTTATTAAGGGCAATGGTCACCTTGTGAATCTGATAGTGGCAGAGTGAGGTAATACAGCAATCCTCTTAAAATTAATGAAAACAAATTGGTAAGCGAGGCATCTATGGATATTCTGCAGGTGACCTGCAAATGCATTGACATTCTGGTTTCAGAAAAATAAAGAGATCTACAAGGGTGATTTGTCTTTTACAGTGCCATCCAAGTACAGATTTTTCTGCTGAAAACAGAGAAGCTGAAATAAAACCTATCTATTTAGGCATAGAAGATATAAGCCCTGTCTTTAGGAAAATAAACAAAAAAAAAATCCAATAAAAACAAAAGAGACAAACAGCAATCGCTGCTTGTCACTGCTGCACCAATATTATATACCCTTCAAAAGATGGAGATTTATTAAAGCTATACAAAAAAAAGCAGAGGCAGTGTTTTTTGTTTCTTTTTTTTTTTTTTTAAGACAGGCCACTTCTTTAAATAATAAGTTTATGTATAGTCTTCCAACTACCCGTATCCTGTTGTACCAGGATTACAACTCATGGAACTAAAAAGCTAAATACAATAATAAAAAATGAGTGGATTTGTATTTGCAGAGACCTCCGAGGGTATCACTCAAACACAGAAACAGGTGAGACTCCAAGACTCCTCCTGTTTAACCTCAAACATCATATGCAACACGTTAGAGAACATCAGCTTGAAATATAAATTCAACTCCACGTGTTTCTAAAGTAATGCATGATGTAAAAGGAGGTCTTACAATACTGATGCCAACATTGTTAAAATCCAGTAGGCACTAAATTCAATATACTGCAGCGCTCTCCATGTAACACGGGAAATCAAAAACCCCCCAGCAAAAATCAAAATTAAAATCAAAGCAAACAACCCCTGGAGCCCCCAGGTCCCTGTCCAGGTAAGGGGCAGGAGCTGCAGCAGGGGCAGAGGAGTGAGCTGGGTCACTCCCCAGAGCAGGAGGAGGGTGGGACAGAGCAGGGCAGCTCCTCCACGAGCCACTGAAGCACCAGCTCAGCTTTCACCGTCCCCTCAAAGAGCCAACACAGAGCAGTTCCCAGAGCAGGGACCACTGCAGGGTCACAGAGAACCCCCCAGAGAACCCAGGGATGGTTCCAGAGCAGAACCACTGCAGTCCCACAGAGAACCCCACTGGGAACCCAGGGATGGTTCCCAGAGCAGAACCACTGCAGTGCCACAGAGAACCCAATGAAGAACAAACCCCACAAGTGGGGCCTTCCCTGCAGCAGCAGCTCCTCCTGTGCTGTGCCTGCCAACACCTCCTGCCTGTGCTGCCTGCACTGCCTGTCCTGCCTGCACTGCAGCTGAGAACACTTGCATATTTGTGACTTCCTTAGTCAGGAGCATAGCCAGTTATGGTCTCATTCTACTCATTTACTCTATGTCATAACCCAAATCTACATTCTAGTTTGCAGAAGTTACACATTGTCTTTAAAAACTAAAAATGTCATTAAAAAAAGTAAAAACAAAGGCTTCTTAAAAAAAAAAAACAACTAAATTGCTGCAGTTATTTCAGATTTTAGGGTTGTGTTGATTCTTTTATATTCTTTGCTTTTATGGTGCAAATTAATTAAGACTTAATTGATCAAGTCAGATGTAATCTGACACCTAACAAATAAGAAATTGTTTTATTGCTGGGAGAAGGGAGTGGAAAATCTTTAAACACATCATTGGCAAAGTATATTTAGACTATCAACCATCATCAGCTGCGTTTTGGCTCCAAGCTTTGAAAACAGCCTTTCAAACTACAGTTTTTATTTTAATCATATAACTAGGGCCATGTTTTCCCTGTTCAAGTGATCTGTAAACTAACACAGGCTCTTTTCATTTTAAATAAACTCCAGTAATTTTGGACATCCAACCTTATCTTAACACTACCAGGTGTACTTGTTCTTTTCAAGTAGTAAAAAAAATCTGTATCCTGTGCTCTCAAATAAAGCCTGGCAGGAGACAAAAAGCAAAACAAAAACAGCATTACTGGCCTAATCCTATGGCATTAGGAACATTGCTCATCACTTTCCTGTATTTGTCACCAAAGTGTCTTATCAGTGCATATTATTATGTGCTGAAATGCAACAAAACTTTTTCACAAAAATAGTTTTAGGCATGTTCATACAAGAAGATGTACATATATTTCTTTTATATATACATATATATGAATGTGTATATATATAATATCGGCTTCAACCTGTACATAGATATTCTGAATTTCATACTTAAAATACATCCATTTCAAACAACATGGATGGCTTTCCAGGAAAAAGTGCTTGATTGATTTTATCCTGTGTGAACATGCCTGTGCTCTGTGCATTTGCCAAGTAAGAGACCTTTATGATCGATCCTTTAAACGTACATATCTCAGAGGTATTAAAAAAGGAAAAATACCTAACCAAAGAAAAAGAAACTAGGAAAAAGTAATATTGCCCTGATGATGCAAAAAAGAACAATGCATAACTGAAGCAGCTTGGATTTTAAAAGTTATCTTGCATTCTGCAGCAAACAATTTTTAAATAATTGTTGAAAATCTAGTTCCTCCATTTGTGTTATTGCTCCCCACTTGCATTTTCTCCTCACACATCAACAGTGCAGAGAGGTTCACTCCCGGGCTGAGCTGACTCCACTATTGTCATCTTGGGTTTCTTTCGTGTTTCCTCCTACAAAAACATGAAACCCCCCCACCACACAGTCAGAAAGAGAAGGGAATCACAACACACCATTCCAATTTTGTACCATTTTAGCCAAACTTCTGTCAGTCGCTGTGAAAGGCTAACTTGGGCTGATGTTGAAATTGTAACTTCTTCAGTAAATTTATTTAAGTTATAGGACAGTTTAAAAGAGAGGATGAAAATCTCTCTAGAAGTAGCCCCCCAGTGAAGTTTTGAAGAGCTCTCTTCACCTGAGATACCAGGTAAAACAAGCAAAACCATCTGACCATTGGTACAGGTGAACATTGTGCTGTTTGTAAATCCACAAGAACATTTACTCACTCTTTCCTGTGCCAGTTTTTTCATTTCTTCCTGTAACTTGTTCAGGATGTGCAGATTTGGCTTGTTCTTTTTGGCATACTGCTGAAGCTCTATCACACTTCTATCAGAGGTTTCCTATTCACAGAAGCACAAGCAACAACTGATCAAAATAATGTACATGAAGCAATAGTTGTACTTCCTCAAGTAATAAAATCTATTTCCACAAGTCAGGTCAATGTTAAATATTTAACAGGTTATATACTTTTGATCTGGAAGATGCCAGATTAACAGTGATTACTGTCAGTGCAATCACTCCTCTCATTATTCTGGCAATAGCAAGGTACAGGATCCCTTCTGAACTGAGAACTGCTCCCCAAAGGGGCACTGCCTTCACCAGCAGGGACCAGCACACCAAAACAGACACCCTAAAGCTTTGCTGGGGCTAAATTTAAACCCCCAGAAAGATCCAAAGGCAAAACTCCAGCCCCAGGGTAGGTTATGACCAACACAAGAGCACAGTCACCTGTTTAACCAGCTTGCTGTTCTCCCTCCCGTACATCCGCAAGAGAGAGCCCCAGTTCTTCACGTGGGGGTGCAGGAGCTGCAGGATTTTCTGGGAAGCCAATTGCTTCCCCACTCTCTTATTTTTGCCTGTAAAAACAGTCATGGCACTGTGTCAGTCCTGGACCATCGTGCAGTGAGATGAACACAAACGTTCCCTTGTGTCAGTCAGAACTGGGACAGCAGAGCAGAGGGACAGTC
>NW_020897738.1:8125965-8140594 GCF_003984885.1 Neopelma chrysocephalum
CATTCCCTTGTGTCAGTCAGAACTGGGACAGCAGAGCAGAGGGACAGCTCCCAGCTGAGCCAGCCCCCAGAGCAGGCAGCACAGGGCCAGGCAGGGCAGGAGCTCCCCAGCCCTGTACTTACACCAGCCTCGCACCGTGTGCTTCCCACACGTCATCACATATTCACTCTTCTGATTTTTCCCAGGAATCACTTCAAACTTGATGGATGTATCTCCCATTCCGTGGTTTCTTAAGCACAAAAATCAAGATGACGTACTAAGTAAAACTACAAACAACTTAAGTGGTTGCAGTTATCTTCGAGAGTAATTGCAATGAAATTAGATATTAATAATAAATTCCAAAACATTCATTAATGAAAAGGAGTTTTTTAGATCAGTAACTTGAAAAGGCAAGCCTGTATAAAGGAAAATCAAATATATGTCCCACAACTAAATTCTGATCTCAGAAGAGGCATAAACAGCAAATATGAATTCAAAGTGCCTCAGCATTGCCCAGCTGAGTCCCCCCAAGGCTGGCACAGGGAGCTCAGCCAGCCCAGCAGTGCCCAGGGACACTGTGCCCCCAAACTGCCCCCCTGCTGCAGCCTTACCTTTTAAGGCACTCATGGAGAATCTGATATGGAGACAAGAGTCCAGCTTTACTGGTGAGTTCATATACCCGTGAGTCCTCAATACTGATATGGTTAAAATACTACAAAGGAATTGAGAAGGGTCATTGTGCTTTGTGCAAGTAAGGCCCTAAAACTGTCCTTAACCCTCATTTCTCTTTTGCAACATTCAATACATCTGTTGCTCTGTGCTTAATATTTTAAAAAGGGCTTTTAAATCCATAATAGAAGGTATTTATCAACATCATTAAAACTGCCACATCTAATCACACAGCTATGGGCACATTTTGTATTGCAAAACAATGGAAAAAATGGTTTGCATTTTCCTAATGACCATTTCAGTAGTGTAGGGGATACAACACAGCTTTAAGTTAAAGCAAAGGTACAAACAACTAATTTTGTATATTGCACTCTTTAAAATTAAAACGTTCCTTTCAGGCTGATCAGTGATTTGTCCTTTACTCCTCACTGATGGTCTGTGAGAAGTACCACTGATCAACAAACTACTTCATACTTCCAGTACTTGAAAATATAGCACATATTGTCCACTTAAAGAAACTTTTCCTTTGATTTTCTCAAATGTCACTGCCTGAGATTTACAGGTAGGTAAAAACATTTCAGAAGCCTGAGCACTTTTAGTTCTTCCTTGGTGTCCTAAGATGATCACACAAAACCAGACAGCACCCAGCTCTGAACTTTTCACAGCATCAGCCAGAGGATTTTGGAAACCAGGACAGTACAGGCAGTCTGGTATCTTGGAACATTTCAGGTCTTCAGTAAGTGACCTGATATAATCAGTAAGGAACTAGTTCTCTGCATCACACTGAATTTTCTGATCAATTCCAATTAAAAAAGGTATTTTCATTGCCATAGATCTTCCTCTAAAGGAAAAATTTCACATTTCCCTTTGACTGAGAAAAAACCTTATGAACTTTCCATTGTATTTTTGACACTGAAGGTGCAATATTTTTAAAAACAGATTCCAAAAATGACAGCCAGGAAGCAACAGCTCAGTACCTCAAGTTCTTGACTGTCTTTGGGCTTCTCCTCAGAGGTCTGTTTAACAAAGTCGGGAATAAGGATTTCCAGTGTAGCTCGAGCTGCAGAGAGTGATTAAACATCTTGGTTAAGTTTATTTTAAACCATAATTGTAAAGAAAAAGATCTCCTCTAGTAAGTGACACAGAGCCCTTAGCAGCAAAAATCAGAGTTGTGCCCCTCAGTTGTCAGAGCTGAGCCCTGGTGCTGTGTCCCCAGGGCATTCAAACCCCAGCATGGGACAAAAAGCACCCCCAGGATCTGCCTAAACCTTTACAGCAAAATCCCTTTTTCTTATGCACAAACAATTCCAGGCTGCTTTTTGGGGATTTGGCTGCACTGATGGATTTCCCAAGTACAGAAGTTACCACATGGATATTAGACATCTTTACATGCTGAGGGTTTTTTCCTGAGCCTTGTGCTAAAGAGATTGAAACCTGGAGCTCAGTAAGGAGTCCTAACGTAGCAGATGTGGCAAGACATTCCCATCTAGAACTACTTACCCAGTTATTACAGACTTACACAATTAGAATAATGAAGACAAGTACTTAGAAATCAATAATCACATAGTTCAATGCAACTGTTTTATTTTCAGTAAGAAAAGCAATACAAAAGTTGGAGGGATTTTTTTTTTGAAAGACAGGCAAATATTTTCATTTTGCTACAACCCATCCCCAGGTGTTTATACAGCAGGTGACAGCAGAGACATAAAACCTCCAACAAGTTCTTACTGGTGGATCATTAGAGACAGACTCACACTGCTGCCCAGTGCACATCAAGAGTCTGCATGGAAGTAAGAGCAAGTTTCTTCATGGTTTTCTGTCCCAGCCCATTGCTGAACCTTTGCTTGTCAGCAAAGTCTCTGCACCAGCATTTATCAATTTTGCCAAAAGGCCATGTACACATTTGCTTTGACTTTTAACAAAATTATTCCCACTTACTATGGCAAATATGTAATTTCCAAAGCAGACATGAAAACAGACAAACAAATCAGGAGTTGTTATTAAGAAAGAAAAAACATTACCAGCTTTATTCTTGGCAAGTTTTTTGCTGCTGGCAGTTCCTGCCCCATAAGTTACTCCATCAATAATAACTGAGGCTCCAAAAGGTTCACTTGGGTTCTCTGGAAATGGAGGAGGAAAGTAAAATAAAGCTTTGCAGAACTCTCAGTGTAAAATACACTCACAATAAACATGAAATACCACCACTATCAAGGCTTTTCTTTTTCATTTCAACTTCAAGAGGGATGGAAATTGTTTATTCTTCATAAAGACTGAAAAATTGCTTACTTCAGTATAAGAAAGACTAACAAGAGTTTTCCATTAACAGAGACTTACCACATTCTTCCAAATAAAGAACATTTTAAGAGATCCCTGGTAATCTGCCAGAATTCAAGTATTAACACCAAAGTTTCCATATCCCAGTGTGAATACAAGAGCTACACATTCTGATATTGAAAATTCAGGTAAATTATGTAATACATACATAGGAATAACATAATTCTGAAGAATTATAAGGTGCCCTCAAAAAAAAACAAGAAACCAAAACAGCAACAGTAAGAATTAATGGAACATACATCACAGCACTTCAGGAAACAAACCCCAACATTAATTTGATTCCAGGTATATTTTAAGAACACGTAACAGACTTACCACATTCAAAGAAATTGTAAACAGGGCGAACCTTCAGGACTCGTTGCATATATTCATGCAGTATGCAAACTTCAGACTTCCCATTGGGATTAATGACAAATTCTGCAAAAAAAAAAAAAAAGACAAGGACAGGGGCTAAGTAGTTCCAGTCTTTAAAAGATAATTTCTACAAATAAATCAATAAATAAATTAGAAGCTCCAAGGGATAAGTGCTTGCTCAAATGAAATGCACTGTTGTTGAATCCAGTGCAGGTAATTAAGACCTCCCAGGCCATTTTCATTGACAAAGTATTGAGGTGTGAGATGTTTCTATCAACAAAGTGCACTAATTATGAGCCAAGTCAAACGTTCTGTTCAATGTTTTCAGTCCCATGGCCTCTGGACCTCTAGACACAGCATTTTTGGCAGGGAACATCAATTAGAGATCCTCTAATTTGCTCCAAACACATCAGAAGGGAGACACAACAACGGGCACATAGACTTCAAATCCACAAACCAGAATGATTCCCCCTTCCCACAGCCCTCCCACACAAAAACCCCGTTTAGCAAACCATTTGGCATTTGTAACCAATCCCTAATTTGGGACCAACTAGAACTGGTACAGAACTGAGAAGGCAGTAGCACTGAGTGACAAGGCAGGAAGGTTTTCAGCAACAGCCAACAGTAACTAGAGCTGAAGGCAGTCACTAGTTACCAGGACTGCAACCTTAAATAAAATAAAAATCTTTTCATTTAGGAATTATCTTTTAAACAGGAAGCATATTTTGACAATATTTTCCCTTTACTATGTAACATGATGGATTAAAGAACACAAAATGGACTTAGTGGAGGATTTCTTTTATTTTCAGCCAACATTAGTCCTGAGGGTAGAAGGTTTGAACTCGAGGCAGATGAGCCAACCTTTCTTGATGGGTGCATCCTGCACGGAGAGGGTGATGAGTTTCTGGTTGGCAGGCAGGATGGGGCGCTCAGCCTCGGCCTGTTTGCGCTTCATCTCGCGGTTGAACTGGCGCCGCTCCGCCCACGTCCGGAACTTCTTCACCGTCACCTGCTCGAAGTCAAAGCGCTTCTCCAGGTAGCGCCGGAAATCCTCCAGGTCTGAGGAACACAGGCAAGTTACTCCCTCTGCTTTACCACTGAGCAAGCAGTAAGTTCTCTATTTCCACTGTTTAAATGTGCTATAATTACATTCTTGGAGCAGCAGCCAAAGGTTAAGATGCTATTTTATACTAATTATGAGTTTTCCTGTTACTGGGTCAAATGCAAAACATTTGTGCAAACTGGAAAACAAAAGACCATTTTATTCTGTCACTTGAGGATTCTACGAGGCCCTATCTAGCACAATACCCAACCCAGTTTGTAACAAACACTGACAATTGTTCTGCTTCAACACCTGTTCACCTTCCTGTCCCTGAAGCGAGGCAGACAGTGAGCACAGTTCTGCTCCCAGGCTCAGCTTCTGAGCCCAACTATTGCTGCCTATTTATTCAGCATGTACCATCAAACTCTGTGGAGTGATGCTGCATGACCTCCAGGAGGGTCTGCAGCCTCTAAGCACAATTTAACACATTCATTTCACACACAGAGCACTAAAAGACTCCCCCCTTGAAATACAGCTGCTTCTCCTCTATAGGGTACTTCTGCAGATACAATCAGCAAAAATAAAGAGTAGCATCCACAGATGTAAACAAACAAAAGCAAGCTGCTGGTATTGTTTCCTTCCACAAGGAACTCCATGTACAAGTCAGGCTTATGCTTGATCACTCAGTATTTTTTCAGTAATACAGAACAGATCCTATTTGGAGAAAGAGATACACAGGTGAACTTCACGTACAAAAGTAAGTGCTCACTGGTTTTAGTTTTGCTGCTAAATACCGGTGATTTGGGTTTTTTTAAATCTTTTGGCATGTTTTTCTGAGTGAACAGGACACATGTAATGTCAAGGGCAAGTTTTATGTTTGAATACTAAAGACAAATGGCAGCCCATGATCATATCAATATTCTGAGGAGCATTAATTGACATGGCTGGGGCTCTCAGGTATGCAGACGTGGTAATGAGCTTCCTCTCCAAGTTCCTCTAAGTTAGGCAGTGATTCTGGCATGACTTCTTTAGACAACTTTTTGTGCAAAGGCTATCAGACTTGTATAAAGAAAATAATGAAGCATCACCCCTTCATATGAATCCAATTATATATGCATGACTTATTTTGATAGAGTTGTGCAAATAAGGAAATATAGTTTAGCTGCACCACTTATCTTAAAGAGCTGATACTGAAAATAGATAAAATTCAGCCAACACAGAGGCTGCCTAGAAAAGCCTAGTTAAAGAAGTCACAGTAACACACCTGACAACAGCAATTCAAATGTACACATTGACTTAACTGATTGTTAAACTGAGACAAAGTCTACAGGACTAACTTCCAAAATGCTCACATTTTTTGTGTAAAACCTTTCCACGTGGACTCTCAAGGTTTCAGCAAAATTCTTCACAGTGTATTTCTCTTCTGTTAAAATCAAAATTGATTTCTAATACTGGATGTGTTTCTCCAGATCTCAGAGCATGCAGCCAGGTAACTGACCACCTGATCTCAGGCAAGACACCACTCAGCTGCCAGGGCTGGAATAAAGCCTCCCAAATGTCATCACCCCAACTCCAGGCTAGAAAAAACTCCACTTGTCATACATACCTACAGATTCATCTTTACATACTTCAACTTTGGCCTTAACTTGTCCCAAGGCTCCTTGTGCTGCATCTCCCCCAGAGGGGTCTTTATCATCTAAAGGCCCAGAGTCAGCAGCAGTGGAATCTGGTTCTTCTGTTTGGCAGTCCAGTTCTGAGGATTTCTCTAGATGCTTTACGGGTGATACCTCCCCATTTGGGGTTATGTCATTGTTTTGTTCCCTTTCCTCATTTTCCTTCATTTTTTTGTAATGAAAGCAAGGAATGCTACTAAGGGGAGGATCATGTTTCTGCAAATATAAAATAATACAGAAGGTATCAGTACCTCAAGGGCACCAAAAGCAGAAGTCAAACCCAAGAGATGCAATCAAGATGGGAGTTACTTTTCCTCAGTGCAGGCTCTGGCTTCTCTTTGGTCAGATCTTATTCTACTCAAGAGCTGAACCCACTCCTGTGGTACCCTGGCACTGCACCCCTGACACAAACCTTCCAGTGTTGGCTGCTTTAGATCCAAACTACATTCTGCTCACTTACAAACACACACTACATGCTCTCATAAAATCCACTCAGCTTTCTTGGGGCATGAGCCCATGGCATTAAATCCAGTTTCTGCAGATTCCTTGGGTTCATGACTGTCACATCCTTACTTCTGTAAATGTGGGCCATAAGCCACAGCTCAGACTAGTTTATAGCTACAAATAAGTGATCCATATATACTGCATGGTGGAATAAAACCAGAAGTTTTCAGCCATATGCTAGAAAAACAAAGGCACCAAACAAGATCATCTCATTCTCTTTAACTGCCCAAACAGAAAGAAAAACCCTAAGAAAAATCATATCAAATTTTCAGAAATAGAAGAGTTTACTTTTCAAGGACCTTATTTTTAACACTGGAAAAAAAGCCCACTAAAGTAGAAAAATATTCAACTGCTTGCAGGAACACATCTAATGTTTAAATCTTAGTAAGTATGTAAGTAATTGACAGCTCTCACCCTTATGCTTCCTGTTCCCAAGAAATAAGGTCTAGACCAGGTAACAACTCTGGATTCTCTGTGCAGATATACAGGAATGCCCGAGTTATGGAATGTCATGATCCATCCATCTGGCAAAGGCTCTGTAGGAGGGCGGCCACGACCTTGAAAGCAAAGAATGGCTTTAAACTTGCACAGACTGCTTAAAAGAACAAGAATCCAGGTTTTTACTTATTGCCTTTTCTGTCTCAAAGAATAAAACTGCACTGCAACAAGATTAAAGATGTTTTGTAGAGAGAAGTTGTTTTAATAACAAGGTATATGCTTCTAACCCACACTAAATCCTGAAAAATTACAGATTCCATTATGTTCTCAACTGAAAGGCAAAAGAAGCATTACCTTTTATACAGATTGCTTTGTTCGTTTCTTCACTGGATTTTCTCACTAGTCTTTATGTATTTAAGCACCACTATATTTACTGAAAAAGTCACGTTTGCTTTAGAAACAACTGAATTTTCCATTAAAAATTTTTTCACTTGACACCTGGGAATAAATTTGCATTGAGTCACCACCAGACCTACAGATCCAAACAGCCAGCAAGGAGTTCCTTTGTAAGCCAAGGTCTCACTTCTCTGTACACCAGAAATCAGAGGCCATCCACCTTTGCTGGAAGCCTGGCAATCCTGCATTAGTACACAATTTTGGAGGGGAAAACTGTTTGATTTCCTTCTTCAAAACATACTGAAGCTGTAAAGTATTCCTCTAGAGTGTGTTCAAATTTTAATGCTAATTCAGAATATTTTCAGGTAAATTCTTCTGGCTTGGTTTACATTCTCAGCTCTTCTTTATTAGTAGTTTCTAACATTTACACAATGAAATTAGATAAATGTAAGCCACTGACTTTTCTAGTCATTACTTGTAACCTGGTATTGCCTGCATAGACTTCACATGGAGCCATTTCAACAGCAGAAGTTGTTGAAGTGGGAAGAAGTCCACAATGACCACAAAGTCTTCAGCTGATTCATGGTACTGGAGACAAAAGCCCCAGATCATCCTTGTTCCCCTCCCTGCCACTGAGGCAACATTCTTCATTGTTTTTCACACATCCACACACTAAAATGCATTCTTATTACATAAAACAGATCAAAAGCAAAAACCAACTTCACTGTTTAGGAGCATGAAAAATCCCACAGTAAGAAGCCTCCAAACAATAAAATTCTCCAACATATTAACAATTCCATAAGAATTGCTATCCCACGCTCTGCTTGCTGATGTACTTTTGTTCTACAGACACAAGCCACATACAAGAATTACAGTTATTTAATGAACATTAACTTACTCTTCAGGACAGTTTTAATTTTGGTCATCATTGGCTGCACACTCGTTTCTCCATCAGACTGGTGGTCGCTCTCACCACCATATTTCTCATTATCTAATCTCCTTGTTTTGGGTGCTCGGAGACCCTCTTCCAGCAGAGCATCCACATCGTTATCAAAGTCATCCTGAAAGAGACTTCATCAGACACTATCCTTCTGGGTCTACCAACCTCCCTTTTCCCTTGCAAAGAGAAAATACAGTTTTGATATGCACTTCCATAGAGAAACTAGACACTTCCAATGATTCCAGTAAAAAGACTGAAAAATAAGAAAATAAGTTTTTGTGAGAGCCGTATTTTTTATGATAAAATGAGTTGCAACTGTGTGAAAAGACTTTTAAATGCCATTTTTAAACAAACTACAGAAGCTGCCACACAACTCGGGAGTTTAACCAAAATAGTTTAAAGAAGTTTTCAGCCAAAGCTCTGACTCTGAAAATTCTGCATTTTTGACTCATATACTGCACGCTTCTAGAAGAGACTGTTTCTTTGTGTATTTTTTTCTAGCCACTTGGAAACCTCTCACCCACCAAAAACCTGTGGGTTTGCTTACCTCATATGAGAAATTCAAGGTTTCTTCATCCACTTTATCTCTTTGAACGATTGCTTTAGATGTGAACCCTCCTCCTTCTTCATCTATTTCCATCAAATTGTCGGTAAAGTCTTCTAGCTCATCCAGAACTGCATATTCCACTCTCTTTTCCTGATCAATATCATTTTCATCATCCTTCTTGTCCTCACTGTCTCCCCCTATTCCTACAGCTTTACCATTACTACCACCGAAAGGACAAACATGCAAATCCCCATTGACATTATTAACACCAAACTCTGCGTCCGCCTTATAATCCTGCTCAACTCCAGTGTACAGAACTTTCCTGTCCTTGCTCTTGCAGCTCTCTGTAAAGCTAACACTAATCTTCACATCCTTCAGCAGCTTAAGATCTGGGGTGAACTTGCGGCCCGACGGGGCGTGACGAGCGGTTCTGGGGCTCTGGTCGCCGCCGGCGGGGTCGACGATGAGGCGGCTCTTGTAGCAGGCAGAGCCCTTGGTGAGCAGCTGAGTCCTGCAGAGCCCGGGCGTGTCCCCAGCAGGGCTATCTGACTGTCCATCACCACCAGAGCCAACGTCCATTACCTCTGCGTCACTGGACGTTTGCAGGGGAGGTGGTGGAGGCTGTTCGTTGGGCGGCAGAGGTGGGGGACAGCTCTGGTTCTCCACATTCATCTCTCTCGCGGGTTCTTTAGGGAGGGGTGGTACACCTTCATAGTTCTCCATTTTTAAAACTACTGTCTCTTAAATAAAACAAACCAACGCTTTAATAAATGTTTATATCTATGCTCCTAACATGCACGAGTCCATCGGGATTGGTTTATCGTGTTCTATTCAATATGCAACACTGATGATTCAGTTAAGCTGACTACATTGTTCTTTTCATTAATGTAGACAGCTTTCAGAATCACTGTCTCAATTATTGGAAATCACAATGCATTCAGCTTAAATAGCTGAAGACTAAGACTGCATCTTCATTGGACGAGCAGGTCTCCTTTTCTTCTTTCAACCTACAAGAAGAAGAAAAAAAAAATTTTGTCACAGGAAAAAAATGGAAATAGGATCCCAGGCAGAAAGAAAACACGGAACTCCTGCTATAAATTTCAAGCAGAAGAGCGAGGTTTTTACAGTGAAAGAGGCAGGGTACCCAGAGCCCATTTTGAATGAGGCTGGAATTCCATTGGTTTTACTGCTCGAGCTGTCCACCAGCACAGGAATTTGCTAACACAGCTGCCCTGTGTTATGATTAGGTGACTATCTCTGCTTGATTAGCAGGCAGGACATTAAGCATGACAGACTAAAAACTGTGCATTTTGGGGAGGTTCTCCCGTAATTTAAAACAACCTGGCACTCAAGCCATACTTACCCACACAGCAGAAAGGATAATTAGTTTACAGTTTAAGGCAATCTGCAAAACCAAGAGGTTTTGAACAACTCTGGTCTGTAAGACACATGGCTTTTCAAAGTTTAAGTTATTAGGTATTTTTGAAAACTCACAGGAAGTTTTAACAGGAAATCTCATAATTTACTAAAATTTCACAGCAAATTACTCTCTAGCTAGTCAGATATTAGACATTTGATCTTGTATTTTGTACTACTAGGGGCCTATTTATTTGTTATGTCCAAGGAATTCAGGTCCAGATACATACCACTGAAGCTCAAAATAATTTTGGAAGGTATTTAGAAGCCAATGTTTTAGGTCATTTAAACTGGAAAAAATATTCAATTGCTCCAGGAAATTTTACAGGGGGTGAGGAGTGTGTGTTTAGGGTTTGTTTATTTTTTATATTAAGTGGGTTCTTTCCACCATGTCTACGATGCCTTCTTCAATTATACTTTTGTCATCTGTGCAGGACCACAAGCACCTGGGGAAAGGAAGCATAATTTCTTACCTGCTTATTTTGGTTTCTCCAAGTCCCTCCATGCCAGCCCAAACTAGGCTTAAATCTTCCAAGCAGCTAGAAATGAAGCAGCGTCCCTCTGCCCAAGGCAGCTGGCTCAGCCTGCTCTGCTCAAAGCATCCCCACGTAGCAGAGAAAGTCTACCCAAGTATTGTGGAAAGAAAGCTCCAGGTCCTTCATGTTGCTGTGTAACACTGAAGGCAGCAGGGCAGAACCTCTGGGTTGGCAGGAGGGACTTATGGAGAAACCAAATATAATTGTCTCATGTATCTCTAGGCCAGCCCAGGAGGAACAAACCAACAGCAATATCCAAACACCAACTGGGGCAAGGCAGGAAGCTGGGAATAAGAAGTTATAATGGGATCAATTAAAATTCAACAACATACACAAACCACCTACCTGGAAACTGGAAGAAAGCATAATATCCAACAGAGCAAACTCTTATATTAGTGATTTGGCAATAAAACAAGTTCTGCTGGGGCAGCAGAGCAGTTCATATTTTGTGGTCGTTTTTTAAACATATTCAAGGTTGTGACACATTCAACATGCTGAGCTTGACATGCATTGTAGAGTCACTAAGGGAAAAGGTTCCAATTTGATAAGAGCTCTAAAACAATCCCGCCTTCTCTGATACAAACGTGTTGCTTTTCAGACTGAAAAATGGCTCATTCACCAGTAAGACAAGCAGTTCTATACATTCATCCTACAGGATGAACACACAGTGACCCCAGCAGCAAACAATTCCTTCTTATTTCAGCACGTTCCCAAACATCTACCATTATACAGAACACCTCTAGAAATATAATTCTCTAATAACCTTCCTCATCTTCAGATTAAAAAAGAAAATAAAGTGAATGACAAATGATTAAAGTTCCTCACAGTAAATCATTAGTGCCTTAATTGTTAATTCTGAACAAAAGAATCAAAAAAGTCACAGCAGGAGTTCACTAACTCCTGGAAATTAAATGCCTAAGTCACCTAATTTTTCCACCCTAAGAGTCTTCTAAAGACTCCTGAAAAGAACAAACAAGTAATTCACACAGAAATGCAGTACTGAAATCAGCATTCCAGAATTTGAAAGAGTAATTCCTTCCCATGTGTTGCTACCTGGTCCAAGCAGAAAGACTAATGTTGCCAAGGCACAAGCCATGCTGGGGATGCCCTTTGCACCCCCTGAGACACGTCCTGCTCCTGCACCAAAGGGTGTCTCACCATCAGTGTCAAAACAGGAGAACTTCACTTTCACCTGCCTGGATTTGGTAGTCCACTGATAGAACACCTCTGCTTTTTGCAGGAAAGATGTCTTGTTATTCTATTTCAAGCACTGTTAACAATTAAATTCCTGTTCTCTTCCCTTTCTTGTTGGCCTGGAAATGATGAATAGCTGAATGATGAATACCAAATCACTGCCAGGGATTGTTGACTACTTGGTACAGATACTGTGGCCAGGAAAAGTACTAAACCAAGGGGAGTTTAAATGAGCTTTTCCACTTTGAGCCATAAACCTGCCACATCCCCAGGATAAGATAACAGCCTGGTAGCTCTACAGTTACAGTGGGCTACAATACCTTCCTATAAGCTACAAAAAGCCAGGGAGAAGCAGAGTAACACAGGTCCAAATCCCACTGACTTCCCTGCCAACTGGCACTACAATATGCCCTTTATATCAGGGGCTGGGAAAAAAAAAATCCCACAACAAAACCAGCAAGGATTTTCCCTGAGCTATCAGGTATTTCAAAGACAGACAGAAGGGATGAAACCTAAAAGGATGAGCTGAATAAGCTGGTGGGTTACAAACAGCCAAACAGACCTTAGATCAAAAGAACACAACTGGCACACACAAAACCTGGCTTAGCATATGGGTTACGGTGTGACCTAAGTCACTTTGCATATTGCCATCCTTCATTAGTTTGTCCTGAAATAACAGTTTATTCTCCAAGGCTCCACCAAGTTCCCTCAACAGTTTGCATAAGGACTCCTTCCAAAGATATGGAACAGCACTGAAAGCTGCCCCAGGCAGTACAAAACACTGAAGGTTCTCTCAATGATCTGCGGAAAACACGAATGCTCAGCTCACGATCTCCAGATCACCAACACATGCAAATCTCACACTTTTAACTGATATTAGCAGATCACTTAAAAAAGTTTCATGTCACAAAGTAAATTCAGCGATACAGAGAATGGGGACTCCTAAATGTAACACAGTGAACTGCACAGGTCCCAGCAAATGCAAGTCTTGGCTTGGTCGTCTTACAAATGTCCTTTGAAGGCAGAAAAGAAAAATAACAAACTACTTCTTTGTTTGGTAAGTTCCACAACCAGACAGGAGAGGGATGGGAGAGAAGTACACAGAGAAAAGGGTATCTTTTTTCAAGGCAGGAAAAAACCAGAATCTTAGAATTTATAACCAGCACCACCTAAACTCAAAGAACTCCCTTCCCTGGAGAGCAGGGAAGGGATCTAGAAGGGAGCTTCATAAAGAACACGTTTTTCACAGATACCTGCAGCCACCATAAGGAACAGCACACCACAGATTCTCTCCTCAAAAAGTCACTTTGAAAAAGAAACTGGATTCTGTGTCAGAAGCTGCTCACTCCACACTCAGTGGACCCAAAAGGAAGAGTGGCTCAGAGCAAACTCTCCTTATTTGCTAACCACACACAAAGTCATCCTCCTCATCCTCTGGCCCCAAATGGAGCTGAATTTATAAGGCCCTGATCACACTTATTAACCCCTGTCAGAGTAATTTCTCACTCATAGTCATTCACCTTCTTTTATTAGACCTATTGTGTCTTTTTGACACAAACAGCTCCAGAAGTAAGTTAATCCTATTTATTATCCCTGCTAAAAAACCCAAAACAAACCCCAAAGACACTGAATTTGCCTTCTTTAAAGCAGAACAGGAAACACCAAAAGAAAAAAAATATTCTGTCTGTTAATTACTCCATACTTGTTCCCTTGTTTCTCTCCCCATTATCAGCTTTAGGGTAAGGAGATTCTGAAGGAAACAACCACTTTGTGTAAGTCAGTCATCAAGGAAGTTTAAGAAAACACAGCCAAGGCCCAACAACAGCATTATCAGTGGCAAATACAGACAAGGCTCAAGAACTTCTTGAGTTCCTAACACTTCATCCCATTTCAGAACAAACAAAACACATGATTTCGGAAAGGCATCCTCAGCAATGAGAAAACAAGAGCTGCTTTTATAGCTTGACCGGTTTTCTGGCAAGGTTTAGATAGTTTTGTTAATTGTGTAAAACAGGAAACTAATTTTAAAAAAAGGTGAAAATCCGAGTCTAGGAAGGAGGAAAAATATTCTTCCTTTCACATCAGACATAAGCTTCTTACTCGTAAAGAAAAACAACAGACACGAGGAACCAAATTCCTTTCTCTTTCTCTAAAAATGCAAAAATAACCCTGATAACTGAAGGAATTAGCAACCCAATAGAATTAAAACCAGGAACCCTTAAGTTTAATTACCTAAACAGAAGAGACAACTTCTCAACTTGTAAAAGAAAAACTAAAGATGTAATTCCAAGACCTGTAACTCAGAGCCTACAGGAGTCAAGAAACGGAATGGGTTCATTCAACCCCAGTTTACGAGGAAGCAACGCCTGGATGTTGGGTGGGCAAAGAAACTTTACAGATAAACCCGAAGCCTAGGGAAAAGAAGTACAAAAGAACGGACAGTTTCCTGCCAAAAAAAAAAAAAAAGACGACGAAATTTGGGAGAATTAACCTTCCAGAGAGTGAACGAGATAATTTACTATAAATAGAAGGAACGCTCGAATAGGGATCCTGAGGGTTACAGACACAGCACCTTATCTTCAACGCACCACAACTGAAAAAAAAGTG
>NW_020897738.1:8145594-8255453 GCF_003984885.1 Neopelma chrysocephalum
TGTGGGGCGGAGGGGCCGGTGTCCGCGCGGGCCCGCCCTGCCCGTCGCCCCGCGGGGCCCGCACCCACCTGAGCCATCCCCGGCGGTGCCGCCGCTCCTGCGCCGGGGCTGCGAGCGAGGCCGAGCGCGGCCGCCTCAGGACCACCGTGCCCCTCTCGGCGCCGCCGCCGCCGCCATCTTTAAACGCCTGCTCTGGGCCCCTCCGCTCCCCGCGGGCGGGGCCCCGCGCGCGCCCAGCCAATCGCGTCCGCCGCCCCCGCCGGCGCCGCTTTGAACTCCCGGCAGCCATTGGCGCGCTCCCCTGCCTGTCAACCCGCTCCGCCAATGGGAGCGTGGGAGGCTCCCGCCCCCACGCGCGGGCCGTGGCGGGGCGGGCGGGCCCTTTGTGTGGGCCGGGGCCGCTGAGGGGCCGCGCGGGGCTGTTCCACCGCCCGGACCGGCCGCGAGAGGAGACGCCGCTTCCTACAAACACCGCTTTTGTATCTTCAAACAGCACAACTGCAGCGTCGCTGCTTCAAGACGGGTTTACCAAAAAAGGGTAAATCAAAGTAGGGCCGTTTTCCGTGCCATAGGTACCGAGCAGTTCGCAGAACAAGCCCCCGATCTGTTTGCAGTGTTTGGACAGAATTCCTAAATAATTACAGAAAGTCTTACAGAATTTATGTAAAATCACTTCTGAAGTGCTAATGAACAGCTGCTAATTTGCTCTGTTACTTTATAATTTGCTTCCCCCAAAAACCATAAAGAGCTATAGAGAGCATTTATTCATACACCTAATTATAGGGTTGCCTCTTTATTCCTTCACTGTTATGCTGATTTGAAATCAACGTGAGATAGAAAACATTGCCATAACAGAGACTGGTTTCATCACCAACAGTATAATAACATTTAACTGTGAAAAATGCTTTTGTTTGCTTCCATATGTAATTTCAGGACACGAGAATATTCTTCTAATATTTCACTCATCTCGTGTCTCTGAGATCCTGCTATGAAAGATAACAGTAATATTTTAATAAGAATTTTAAATCGTACTTTGAAGACCCCTGCTAGGCCTTCCGTCTTTTTGTCTGACCGGCCCAACACATCTAATGAGAGGGTGATAATTTAGATGTAATGTCACGGTGCTGTATCAACACATAATGAACAATTACCCAAATTGCTTTAAATCTTTGCAAGCTGCCCTGAAAACCTGAAAGCAGTTTTGACTAACAGCATTTTCTAATTTTAATTCCTCGTAACAGGCTTCTGCACTCAAGCCATCATTTTAGTGATTCTTAAATTACGTCTGCTTTTATTAACGTTAAACCACTTCAGAATGTGTATTAATAAACACCCACGGCTTGCAAAACAGCCACTTACATCACACTTCAACTTGTCAAAGCTGGGGAAAAAAATCTCGTGATTAAGTGCAGAGTTGAAGTTGATGCTGGGATTTGCTGTGTCAGGTCACCTCCCATTACCAACATTGTGACAGAAGATTGTCCCTCTCACAGGGTCTGTGAAAATGCAAGTGCTGTGACTCATCTACATCCCATTTATGTGACTGTAGAATGGACTACTGCACGAAGAGGATCACACACTTAGAAAACAGGTTAAGTTCTTTGCATGTGCATAAACAGCCATGTTTCAGTTCGAACCAGAAGAGGCACACACACAGATTTTTGCACAGAGTTGGGAGAATTAAAATGCCTGCAGTGCTTTGAAAGTGAAAATATAACCAGAGCCTGTTTTTCCACCGTGCATCTGTTCTCAGAGAATCATAATACTGTGACTTAAAGCAACGATGCAACAACCGATTCCTTGAGACACAGACACTACAGGGAAATATACTTCTAATTTTTTATGAACAAAAGAATAACAATCCATTAGCAAACAATGTTTTCATGCAAACAATGCTCAAATCATGGGTAATTTTTTACCCCCAAGGCCTATGTGACCTCTGGAGAATTATATCTGATCTGCTATGTCTAACAAGGGGCAAATTCACCTGAAAATTTTCATCACCTGGACTTTTCAAACACGAATATGAATCTTCCACTTTTGAATTAGAAGTGTCTTCCACTTTTGAACCAGAGGTGCACAGGTCCACCTGCACAGTGCAATCAGAATGTACCACAGTATCATGAAGTAAAATTATCATCAGCAAAAAGAAGTTCCTAATGATAGAGATTTTCACACACAAGATATCAAAAGGCTGGACAGAAACTACTGCTGCCAACACAAAATACAGAAATCAAGGCTATAAAGCAAAAACTATGAGCTTAATGAAGTTACCAGGCTGCATTCATTGGAATGAAAATTAGGTGGAGCCAGTGGCTTTTTCATATTTTTACTTCCAGTGTCAGTAACTGCAGCACATACTGTGCCATTCCCACAGTGAAAGACAAGTCTTTTATTTCAGTAAAAGAAGTTGCATTGCAGTTTTTTATGATTTTTTTGGCACTGGCAAACTGGTAGTTGCATGCATTACATGTCTTAGTGTTCCACTTTTTGCTGAAATCCTCACAGCCATGGAGAGTCATCAAAAGGACCCCGTGAGCAATCTCAGATCAGTTCTCTGATATCAAAAGAGGTGGTTGATTGCTACAAAACATAATCAAAGTGGACACATCCTTCGGCTCAACGGTACCACAGAATTACTAATCTTGCTCTGGCCACCCACACAGATTCATCATAAACTAAACTGTGTTGTCCACAGAAGCACATCTAACTTCTGATTTTCCTGTTGGAAAAACTTCAGCCAACTGGTTCTCCA
Organism: Neopelma chrysocephalum; assembly: GCF_003984885.1. Taxonomy (NCBI): domain Eukaryota; kingdom Metazoa; phylum Chordata; class Aves; order Passeriformes; family Pipridae; genus Neopelma; species Neopelma chrysocephalum. Next base: position 8,148,350 of record NW_020897738.1, read on the forward strand.
AAGTTTCAGGCTGCTGGCAGCATTTTGCCCAGTAAGGGACAGTATTACTTAAAGTGGGATATGCTGACTTAAGAGGTCAAATGAAAAGTAACAGCTTCACGTGCAAGTCTGGGCATTTTATTAAGAAAGATGCCCATTTTTAAGTAACCAAGTGACCTTCACATTAGAAACTGGACTGCACAAGCCACTCAGAAGTAAAATTCGGTGCAATTGCCACCTGGACCTGGGCTGGTGCCATCCTGCAGCCATCAAGGCTTCCTTGCTTGTTCTTGATACAGAGAACAAACTTGGTCCTAGGGCTGAAAATCCTAAATACACTCAATTTATCTATGGGGAATATCAAAGAAAAAATTAAATAACATCCATGTGGGACAGAACACCAGTCTTCATACTTTGCTTTCCATAGGCCTTGTCATCCAAATAGTTCAGGGCACTTTTCTGAAATAGGCAAATATATATCTGTTATTTGTAAAGATAACACAAAACCCTCTGAGCCAGCCTTGTGCTGCTTTCACATTGTGCATCTCTACCAGTTAAACTCACCCTGTAAGTCAGTCTTAGTTGCTTTACAAGAGCTGTAGTAGTGTTCCACTGACAGCTACCTCAGACATTCTGGCTTCTCAACCTCTGTTGTGTGGCAGTTTTGCTTCTGAGTCCTCACACACAACATGATGCTTCTAATTCAGACCTGTGGTAACAAAGCCCACTTTGTTGTACACACTTTGGGTGAACTACAGCTAAGAAACTGTTGCTGCAGTTCCTCAGCCTGGCCTCAGTTCCTCGTGTCCTGCTGGCAGCACAGACATGAATCAGGAGCACAATCTTTGCCTGTCAAAAGTCCAGCTGTAGTTGCACATATATGAGCAAAACCATAAATGTCACTACCTTTGTTTTCCCCAACAGAGGCCAAGTAAGTTATGGCTCTGAAAGCACAGCCATGCTGGCAGGGTTGTTTTTTATGTAGCTGCCATTCTGGGATTTCTTTGCCAGTCTAAACTCATGCATATTATACTAAGACAGAACTCAGACTTGACTGGCACAATATATTGCTGAAGAAAACAGAAAAATTTGCAACTGCCACGTTGTGAGGATACTGATACAACACATCCATCACATGCTGCATCTGCAAGTCCAGCAGAGCAACATCAGCAGATCTGTGCAGCAAAACAACTGGTACATTGTCTCTGTGCAAGGCACATTTCAGACAATTTTGCTTCAGGTTAAACCTGTTCCCTGTGGGACAACACCTTGTGCATTCCTCAAGCACACCTACCAGTTCTGTTCCATCTTAAACCAGCCTGGACCCTGTGACCTGAGGCTGCCTTGAAACCTGAACTAAAGCCCAGTAAAGAGGGACTGTCAGAAACACCAGGTAAGGGCACTGTCAATCCAGCCAAGGTGCTAATGCAGACCCATCTGTGATCCAAAGGACAGTTAATTCCTCTCTAAATCCCAGTCATTCCAGTGACAAACAGGAGATGGAGAATGCAGCTGACTAAGACCAGGTTCTATGGTTATTCAGAGCAGAGCTAGTACAGGGAGAGAAAAAATCTGGCTTTCTCATTCACCTTTTTCTTGAAAGAGAACATTCCTTTAACAGAGGCAAAAGCCTCAACCATTGAATACTAATTATAATCCTGTACCACAAGAAGAGACACTACTGGCTCCACATATCCTCCAGTTTATTATTTAATACATCTCAATTCCTGTCTGCAAAGTGATGTGGTGTTCTAGTTTCCTTTGGCCACAAACCTGTGACATGTGGTTTTCTCCACTGACCAGAAGAGATCGATGTGTTTGCAGGGTCTGGTGAGTCCCAGCCCCAGGCTGGCTCTGTGCCTGCAAGGACTGGGGTGGCAGGTGAGAGATCCATGGGAAACACTTCCTGGAAAACACTTCCTCCAGCACCCGAGGGAAGCCCGTCAGGCACCCCAGTGCCTCAGCTGGCACTGTCACTCTCAGAGGCCTCCAAAGGAACAAGCTCATAAAACAGAACATCACTGTGTGTTCTCTGCCAAATCAAGTGTGGCTTCTCCTCCCCTTCCTTTCTCCACCTTCTGATGTGGTTTTACCTTTCATTTTTCTCCATTTATCTTTCTAGGACAAACACACAAAAATTTAATGTGAAATCACCAGAGAAATTGCTTCTTTTTTACCATTCACGTTGCACATGACTTAAATGGATTGTAATTTTGGGCTATCCCACTTATATAAAAGTTTACATTAATTATTATCTTTCTCCCTCATCTGTGATCATAAGTTCAGTCCTTATGTCTTCTATTTGAAAAGATATGGTAAATTTGATTGTGTTAATATGATACTGTTTTACTCATTCAGTTTCTAAGTTCTTGAAATAGGATGTTACAGATAAATTATTTATATATATATTTTATATTCAGCATTTCTTCACTCTGTTCACCTTAACCTACATTTCCCAGCATGAGTCATGCTGATGGATTTTGTAATTCTCACAGCTTATGCCTTTCCAGCTGATTACCACACAGATTCTATTTTCACCAAGTCAAGACTATTTCCCAGATCCTCAGAAGTTATCAACAAGATTTCTCTGCAGAAAATGAATCAGATGGAGAACATCAGCAACATTCAATTACATGAATCTGATATAAAATTAATGCCTAGGAGCTAATATTCCACATAAATTGGGATGCTTGCTAAGCCATAAATGTGCATTAAGTTCTACAGGCTAAATTTGAAATGTAAGATGCTTTAATTATTGCCTTATTTTGCTTAGTATTTCATAGATTCATTTTGAAATTACTTATTTCCTTATGATATTATGACACCAGTGTTCCAAGCCTTATCAATATTTTTGGTTTTGTTTGAAGCCCAACTGGTTCTCTGGTCTGTTTGGGTGTATTTTATCCAGCCACTCCCAGGGAGAAGGGACAATTCCACCTCCAGTGTCCAGGTCCTGTCAGCTCAGTGCAACAAGAGAGTCTCAGGTCTGCCCAGGATCCAGACTTTTTCCAGAGTGAACCTGGATTCGTCCCTCAGTAGCATTTTGTGAGGCTCCACTTTTCCCTAAGGGATCATTAGTTTTGCTCTTTCCTTCATTTCAAATATTTTCCAATTTCTTACCTGGATAAGACAACCATGCAACAGCTCAGAACTAACAAACCCAAGGCACACACCACAACATAGAAACCCCAGAAAAATACAGCACTGAAAGAGGAATTAAGTACCAGAAACAGACTTAACTTACAGCTCTTTCATTGCTAATACCTCCTGAAAGGTTTTACCTCATCTTACCACACCCACTGACAGGCAAACCAACAGAAACAGAGGTGCAAATGATCTATTAATGTCGACAGAGCCTGGTCACCAGACTGACTTTATTCTGATTCTAGTTTTGAACACACATATAAACAACAATCATGACACAACTTTAAGCAAAAAAACACAATTGAGTTTTTACAGATATTTTAAAATGTCTTCCACTACCATTCCAATAGAAACAAAAATCTCTTGCAAATTTATGACTTTGAAGAGATATGTATAAGCAAACTTACTAAAATGCAATGAAATGTTTCCTATATACACTTTTTTCCTTTATATCCCTTAAAACTGATATTTAAAATTCCCTTTTATTATTAAAAATATTTTTACAAAAATAAAACGCTTTCTTTGTTAACTTTAGCTACAGCTGATTTTTTTCCAGTGGATTCATTGCAACTATGAATTGCACAGAGTAGATGATGCACTTCACAAATACCATTTCTGTGGTCACCACTTGCTGATCCCTGCACTGCAGCCCTGGTCCTGCTTCCACTGAAGCCAATAACAACACTCTCATGTGCTCACTTCATTAACTATTCTGACATGATAAAAAATAACATCAGAGGTTTGTGCTCTTTATGGTTTAATTGTCAGAAAAAGCAAATCCCAGATTTAGAATTTTGGTTCAAGCAAAGCAAAATTTGTGATTACAATCTGTTTTTACATCTAAGCTCTGACTTGTCTTTTTTTACCCGTAGGTAAAAGGTGAGAATAAATTTTCATTATTACAGGACTGCTATAAAAACTAAGGTTTATAAATGCTTTTAGCATGAAATTACATGCAAGCATTTTGCTTGCCTTTAAGATGACGTCTTCAAAGAGAATTTCTTGTTCAGATATCCACTGGTGATTTTTTTCTTTAGCCATAAAAGAGTTTGCTATGGAAACTCTCAGAGCGAGCCATCGAGGCAGAGCTTTGTTTTAAAATGTGCATTTGTCCAACTCAGATTTAAGACAGCTACTTCTTTGCATCTAAAAATAGCATTTTTATCCATACAAATATGTGGTTTAAACAGCCATCAAACAATAGGAAAGGGCTGATCCTTTCCTGCAGCTCAGAAGGACAGTGTGGGAGGCTCTGAGCTGGAAACCAGATACAACCCAACCCAACTCACTGATCATCCTGAATCTTCTTCAGCACTGCAGCAACAGCCTGGGACTAGTCCTACAAGCAGTCCTGGTATCTAGAACCTACTTAAATATGCAAATGTAAAGGAAAGAATTGACTAAATGCTGCTTTAGTTAAAGATCTGGGATTCACAGAACTTCACTTACTGCTGGCTCCACACACTCAGGGAGGATGGAACCCACAGCAGCACAACTGCACGCCCTGGAGAGAGGATCAGAAATCTTGCTACTTTGAAATAATTAGTTAAAATCAGAGGCTTGTGGAAAGAATACAGTCAGCATATCTAGAGGGGAAAAAATAGCAGTGATCCACCACTAGCTTAATACTCAGTATTCAAAATAAGTCAGAACACCAGTAGCAGCAAAATAACTTAGGGTTTTCAAATATCCTGATATTAGTTAGGATCTTCCATTACCTGCCCTGGCACTGAATAATTGAAAAAAGCATGCATTTAAATAGCTTTTTAATTCACAGGTGTTAGAACATAGGAATTACATCTTAATACCCAACTTTTTCAGCAATATAACAGTGCAATAATGTCACCTTACAACAAACAGCTATTTTTACTAAAAATCTATGATCAGTCACTCCAGGCTTTAACATATTATACCAATATTGAAGCCAAAATTGCATATGTACAAAACAGCTGATATATGTAAACCTCATATTCAGCTTCTGTTTGCAAACAGGTACCTATTCCTTACCTGCCTGCTGGGGAAGAAAATATCAAAATCAATATTGCTAGTTAGACTATCAGGAAACAAGATGTCACAACACCAATAATTTTATTCCTGTCAAAGGTAGGCAAGTCTGCTCCCATGATTCTTTCAGTAAAAGTGAACAGGGACTGAGCAAAAATTTCCTACCTGCTCTTAGACCAAGTTTTAGAAGTAAGATATATTGCTGTACTATCTAGAGGAAAACAAATGTAAAGGATCCCCCTGCTCTGCCCTCCCCAGGCAGAACAGTGCACCATGGCACTGCTGAAAGGTTGGCATGGGACTAAAGCACTTAATGCTACCAGCAGAACATACATTCATTTAATGCACACTGGCATCAGCTGGACAATCTTAACAGCAGATGTTGAAGGAAAAGCAAAGTTTGGTAAAACCTTCATATATTAACAATAAAAGCAGCAAATGTTTCCCCCCCTCAGAACTGAAAACAAGTTTAAGTCTATTTAAAGCATCTTTAAAATACCCCACACCCTCACAAAAAGCAATGACTTTGTCCTGGACAAAGATGGCCTTGTCCTGAAGGCAGGGTGATATTAAAAAAAATATTTCTGATTGTAAGTTGCTACTTAACATAAACCCAGTTTTTTCACCTGGTTTTAGCCAAAGACTTTGTGAGCCCGATCCAGGTGTGCCACCAGTTTATTTAAACTTTTTTCTTTCCTTGCTATTTTTAGCTGGTGGAGGCTGGCACAAAACATTTACTAGAGGTTAATGGCTTGTTCTCTCCCTGCTGTTTGTTACAAACCATTCCATGGCAGGTTGTCAGCAGTGCAGCTGGAATTCATAGGTGTTTGTTTGCCACTGGTTGATGTCGGCGTTGATCATGTTGCGCTCGGTGAACGTCACCCGGCCCTGGGCATCGATGAGCACCACGGTGTTCGTCCTGCAACACAGGGACAGGCTCAGCCTGGGGCCACTACACCCACTGCCAGGGTGCCAGCCCTCAGTCCTGGGGTGCTTTGACCCCCACAAAAAAAAATCCAAGCTTCCCCCAGGACAACTTCCACCCCTCGCTACTGCGGAATTAGATATCACAACAATTTCGATACTCTGCAGTTAACATATAACCTCCAATGAAATACAAATCTCTCTGCTATACATTAACACAACATTATTACAAACTTAACTGTGTATTAAGCACTTACATTACAACTAAAGCTCTGCCCTCTCAGTAATGGTACAGTCTGTTATGTCTCAAAACTTCTCTTCGTTTTCTCAACACTCTCATGGCTGTTACCTCAACAAGAGTCTCATGATTCTACCCGCAGCAAATCCAAAAATCCGAGTCTTGGCACCAAAAATGTGGTGTTTGACCCCCTCACAAAAAAATCCAAGTTTCCCCCAGGACAAGTCCCCAATGTTTTAACTCTTTTTTTTTTTCTCCCCTGCCCACATCATCACCACGTCAGCAGGGCAGGAATGGCCCTGGCAAGTTCAAATGGGCATTTTCAGTCTGTTCATCTGTCACTCTACTGCTCTGAGTCCCTGCTGCTCTGGCAGCAGCTCACACACAAAGCTGCTCGTTGCAGAGTGTGATGGAAGGTCACACTTAGTGCAAAGTGCTCCACTCAGGAAGAAGTAGCACAAAACTAAGTTGTTCTTCACAGCCTACACGTACCCTGAAGGGTTATTTATCCCATCAGCAGTAACTCTCTTCATTCCTCTCTTTCAAAGCAACTGTCCACTGAGATTTAAACACAGTTAATTATCATCACAGGACACTGATATATGAACACAGAAAAAGTTCTCTCTCTCTAGGAACCTTCCAAAGGGGAAATGTGTTTTCATGGAAAGCAGATTCGGGTCATGCCCCGGTGCCACTCTGCCTTGTCACTGCTGTCACTGCTCCATGGACACTGTGTCACACAGGGATCACTGACAGCAGGAATTTTCCACCATCCTGATGTGGTGGCCTTCCCCAAGTCACTTCACAGTTGTTCACTCACATAAAAAGTGCTTAATTTCCTCAGAAGAACCTCGTGAGGCCCAGTTAACAATCTGTATCCACTAAACCCTGTTGCTAAGGGAAAGATAAGTGTGAGCACACAATTATAGCAGTAGGGAAGACTTGACATATAGTGCTAATTCACCAGTGAAAGGTCAGTACTTCTGCCAAGTTATCCCTGTTTCTTTTGAAATAGCTGGTCTCCAATCTGTGAAGCAAGAGGAGGAAGATGCTTCTTTATCAGGTAAAGTCTTCATTATCCTGCATTTAAAATGTTCTTTTAATACATTTTATAGAAACCACTGCAAAAACTGAGTATCTCTTTCTCAGAATCCCAACTCAAAATGCTTCCAGCAGTGAGCACTGTCTGCTTATCAACTCACATCTCTACAGTGGAAATACTATGCCTGACTATGCCAGAGACCAATCTGACAAAATCATTGGCACACTTTTAGAGTAGGAATTCCCAGCAACAGGGTTCACCTGTAATTTTGTCTCACACGGATTAAATGCAAGGTGCACTGCATTATTCTGTTGTTCTTGGTAGAACAGTCTGAGCAGAGAGTGAGAATATCTCAGTAAAAGCAGCAGCATCAGTTAGGGGAGAAGTAGAAATACGTGATCTTTTGAACAAGAGCAAAGGTTTTTAATGCACGAACGTGGCAGATCCATTTGACAATGCCGTGCCTGGAGAAATCTGATTTAGCTCTGCAGATGACACGATTCCTGCTCGTGGAGCAGAAACGTTCTGCAGTATCTCTGGTAAGATCAAAGTGCTCAGATCTGCTACTGCCCTGGGAATATTTTACCTTGTTCCATAGCCTGGGCAGCGAACACACACAGCTGCATATTGGTTCAGGATGGGACGGATATAGTCCTTCCCCTGGTCTTCAATTGCAGGGTCTGGCAACTGACTGAAAAAAGGAGTAAAGGAGTTAAAGAGATTTAAAAATGCTCCCGTATTAACACATTCATCCCTCTCAAACTGGAAGGAGTTGCAGGACATCCCTGATAGCACAGTCAAAGGCAGGGCTGAAGCAGAAGAGAGGGGGTAAAGGACAAAACCAGCTGGGGCTGCCCCATCCCTGGGAGTGTCCAAGGCCAGGCTGGACAGGGCTTGGAGCAACCTGGTCTGGTGGAAGGTGTCCCTGCCCATGGCAGGGGGTTGGAATGAGATGATCTTGAAGGTTCCTTCCAACCCAACCTGTTCTATGATTCTGTGTAAATAAGGGCTTTCTCTGTGTGCAGGAACAGACTGAACCTTACCCGAGCCTCCAAAAAGCTTCCAGCAAGCAACTCACAGTCCTGCACTCATTGCCCTTGCTAAGGGAAATGCAAGCTTTAAAAGAAAAGGGCACAGAAAAAACAGTGTACAGTTGAGGAGTACTAAGACTGCAGTAGTAACATTTACTGTGTCTCATGCTTAAAAATCAATACTGTTGAAAGTCAGTCTCTGTGGACAGAAAGAACACTACTTTTGCCCTTCGTTACCCAGCTTTAGTCAATTAATATACGGCTAAAGCTTTTTCTCTGCCAAAACAGTTTCTATATGCAATTTTTAAAGGGGTGATGTTGTATTTTCAGTGAACTCCAGCTATCATGTTCTTACGGCTCTTGATTATTCATCACTGTAAGAAGCTCCTTCACCAAGTCTTCTTTGGTAAGGTCTTGGCTTCTCTTCACCACTTCTGTGAAAAGCTGCTTCCCATATTGAAGCTTCTTCCATGGTGTATCCAACAAAGAATTACTCAATCCATATATTCCTACACACACACAAAAAACCCAATTTAATGGCAAGTGTATTCTGGTGATTTGAGTTGTCATTACAGATTTCAAAAACGTTAATAAAATATAAGAGGTCCCCCTAACCTTTAGCTGCAGGTATGCCATAAACACACATGCTGGGTAAGGGATTTAGGGTCAAATCCTTTGAAAATTCCATTCCTCAAAACAGGTTTCTGTCCTTCAGGCACAGTCACCAAAGGAGCATCCCACTAATTGCAGTACAGGTGGGTACATTGACATGGACAGAACTTTTAATGAACTATTGATTCTATATAGTAATTTATTAGTAAATACTTAAATGAATTCAAAGACATTTAATAATATTTTTTTTAAAGAATGTGAAGGAGAAGTCAGTGAAGACAATGCTTAAATAGCTAAACTACTAGAACAATACAGAGCTACATAAGAAAAGGTAATATTCAGACCTTTCTGAAGAAAACCTACCAGCATTTAGGAAAACAGGTTCTGGTTCTCCTTTGTTTCCATAGTAGCAAATTACATCTCCTTTGGTGGTACTGAAAAATATAAATAAGAATTTCTCCTTGAAAAGCCATCAGCTTCTGTATTTGATTATGCTCCAATTTCAGGCAATCTTTGCACACAGTAAGATGTTTCTCCCACTGTTACTCCTATGGTTCCAGGCATTAACTGAGGAGTTTTAGTACTCTCCTCCTCTCAAAACACTGGATTAGCTGCACCACTATCACAAGGCACCATTATCATTTTTAAACATAACTGCAGTGGAATTCAGTAAAACCCCAGAACCTCTGCATGGAGCCAGGTTCCAACACTGCAGGTAACTCTCATTTGACAGAGATGGGATCAGCACATCCAAACAGCAGGGACTTGAGCAGTCATACTCATATTGACAGCACAAACAGCAAACCAACTGATAAAGACAAAAAAATGAAGTCATCAATAAGCCTTGTGTGTCCTCTGGAAATGGACTGCCATCAGAGGGCTCACTGCCAACATCCCTCAATCCCATCAGCTGACATGGAATTCCTCAGTGATTCCTTTACTACCAGTTGGTGGGTTTGGGCTTTTTTTTTTTTAATTTGCCAGAATACAGCAACGAGATCCTCTAATTCTCTATTTCCCCCTTGTGATTTACTTGGTCACAATGGAAGAGAGCATTATTCCAGTTACCAACAAGCACATTCTGACCATTGTTCAGCTTTTACTTTGTCTCCCAAGCTCCAGCTCCTCAGACAGCAGACAGGCTTTTTGAATTGGAAAAAAAAAACAAACAGGCAAAACTTGCAGTTAAAATTGAATTTGGATTAAGCAGCATAAAACATAATACAGTAGAGAAACCATTTCCAGCTCCTCATATTTTCCTAAGATAAAAAGAAGTATCTCTGCATTTTGTATACTCTGATCTGCATCAGGGCAATCTCATTAATGATGTGCTGGAACTTCAATTGCTCTGCATAACTTTACATCCGATACTCAAACCTGAAGAACAAGCAAAACAGTCCTGATTTAGCTGTTTATATTCTTCTTGAAAAGCCATTCTGAAAGACATTCTACAGCATCCTTTGCAAGACAGCCAAATGAAGAAGGAAATATTAACTTATTAATTATACAACTCAGAAGAGTCAAGAATACAAAAAAAAAGAGCAAAAATAGAACTGCCTTTCTCTGTGCACTGCTCTTCCTCCTCCCAAACCCATGAGACTTTTCTGATGCCTTACAGAAAGATACCCAAGTTTTTCAGCATAGGTAGAAGACAGTAATTTTAGGTGGTATTTGTGTATTGTTGCTTTTATTGTTTAATATCATACACGAAGCCCTCAGTTATTCAATTTAAAATTTATCTACTGTTAAAAGAAATGTGTCACTTTCTGAACTCTCCTCTAGTGGTTTAAAAGACATTTATTTTCCTTATCTTTGCTTTTCTGCTCAGCTTTAATGTTGATCTCACGACTTACTGAGCACCTGAACTCTCCACAGACAAGTGCCCACACCAGAAGTGTGACCCCTCGTGTGCTCCAGTTCCAGCAGGGATGGATATGGATCCTCCTCTCCTCTTCTGCCTCTAATTCTACAGCACTGAAGGTTTTGACCAGTCTCTGCTAGAGTTTTTATGTGAATGTATTACCTGTGATATTCTTATGCATCAACCACAGCAAGAAAGTATGTTGTGAAACTGTTTCTTTACCCCAGTTGGAGTATTTGCATTGGGTATAACTAGACAGTCCTTAACAAAAGCAGCTGAAACAAAACAGAAGGAAAACACAACATATGACCAGAATTTTCTTTCCTCAGTTTCCTGAGATACAAATTCCTGTCCCATTACTGCAGATTAACTTGTGTATGTGACCCACTTAAATAATCTACTGAAACAGTTGTATTTTCTTCATCTGAGACAAAAGGGGGTTTAAAACTATTATTGTAGAACACAGTAAAGCAGTGAAATAGAGCCTTTCAGTGAATATGAGAAAGTGCTGCTGAAAAGTACAGGTGGAAGAAAAAAAAAGTTCTATTAGCAGCAACCTGAAACTATTATATTGGTGCAATAACTACTCTCTTTTCAAGTTCTTGAACCTGTACCTGCTGTAAAAGGTCTATGGAGAGAGAAGTTCAGAGCAATTGTGATCACCTGAGGTCTCAAACCCAGTGTTAGATGGAAGGGCAGACAAATGGCCTTGACCACAGCTGTCCATGTCCTGCCACAGATGGGACTGCAAGCTGTGTAAACAGGCACTGCTGCCTTCCTTTAGCAAGGGCTTTTTCTGGGAAAGAATATTATCCTCCAGCATCTGCGCCGAGCTTTTCGTGACTGACAAGCTCAGTAACAGGATCCCCTGGAGTTTAACAAAAAGATGGGGAATACACACAAACTGCAGGGTCACTGACTCAGGACATCTGTATCTTATTGTTTCCACATTCCACATTCCCCCAGACGTGTTTTCACTTACCTCCACTGCAACACTGCTGCTGTCTGCTGTCAAAGGAAGACTGAAGCCTCCTCCCAAGAGGCTTCTGAAATGGGCACACTTTCAAAGTGCAGTTCCCTGTGCCAGTCAGCCACTCTTCTTTTTGTCATTTGGCTCTGCCTGTTCCCTTCCTACTGTTTACAGATACTCAGTACTGAACGTAAAGGCAGAAGCCAAGATGAAAAAAAATCACTATAAACTTGATCACAGCAATAGCCTCAGAACCCTGGCCCGTACTCAGATTCTCTTCCCTTCCAGCTTTACAAGTATAGATACCAATTTCACTGGAGAAGTAATAAAGGCATAATTAAAGTGATGACAATAGGGCCCAGTAGGCTTATTTTTAAATCCCAGCCATAGCTGACAGCAGAAAGAAACTAAAACTGCATAAAAATTATGCTCTTAGATCCATCATTCTGTCAAAAAATGTAAGCAATAATAAATGTTCCGGGAAATATTCTAGGCAGCATAAATCTCAGTAGAAATAGAAGCTTCCCAGCAACATGAAAGCCATGCAGAGTTTGCCACAATCACTCCTCAATGCTGATGAAACATAAGCAATGTCCTTCTGCTCCCCTGCCCTGCTTCAGCTTCAAGGTGGCTTCAGGTCGTGTTGGCCAAAAACAGCCCGAGAGGAAAAGGAAGAAGTGAGGCAGCAAAGCTGCCCAGCGTGTGGTTATCACCAAGTGATCACTCCCCTGGGCACTGAGCTCCACTCTGCTCACAGGGGGAATATCTCAGACAAGGACATTGGATTGTTTGATGAATAATGTGTGCCTGTATTTTTTGTGCAAGGACAAAAGATGAAGTTGGCAGCTTGAAATGCTGAACAGGAGCTTCAGCTAAGTAATACAGTCCACAGATTAATTTTCTTTTCTTCAGTGTTCATGGGCTAATCAGAAAACTTTTTCTGTTCTGAAACTAAAAACACACAAGCAAGCACCAAACCACCAACTATAAAGCCCAAACATAAACCACCTACCATCCAATAAAATGGTGAAAAGAATTCTGCCAGATATTCACAGCATACAAAGTCTGCTTTAAAGTACTACTCTGATTTTGTTGCCAGTGTCTAAACATTTCTTTGGTGTTGTGCTTATATTTTGGGCCAGGCAGAAGCTGACACCAGAGGAAAGAGATAAAAAAGTTGTTCAGAAGCTTTTTTCCTTCTTTTGACATTGGCCTGTCCATCCATCCACTGGAAATGACTGAAGATCTATGCAGAAATATTTCAGAACACAGAGAAGTACCTGGACACCTCATTTTCATGAGGGAGCCACAAGAAGCAAGACAGGTGTACTCTGCAAAAGGTGATATTGTATTAGGACTGACAGTGCAAGAGAAGAAATGTCAGTGAGCTCACAGAGCAGCCGTGACAACTTGACCATCCCCTTCCTTCCACAGCAGCACTCTGACCCTGCCTCACTTTTCACTGGAAAGGCTCCCAAATCTGACCCCTGGAGAGCAATCAAATCCCTCCCACACAGCCAAGCCCTGATCCCCACACTGAGTGCACAGCCCAGGGTGATGGGGCATTTACTACATTTCCCCTGGAGGGACTGGAAACTGGCTGTGACAGGGAGAGCAGCAGAGCTCACCCCCAAGGCATCTCTCTGCATCCCCTCCAGCTGACTTGTTCTGGAAGGGACAATTTGTCTGTTCCTCCTGCAGGAAGTGATTCACTCCTGTTACACGGGGATCTGACTGCACATGAACTGTGTGGGCTCTGAGTGACAACCTGTCAGAGACTCAAACTCACTGGGAGAGCGACAAGAAGCTGCCAGTTCCATTTGTCCTTCAGGGCAGCCTGTATCACACACTTGGCAGTAAGAACACAAGTGAGATGCTGCCACAACAGCCCTGACAGAGGTTTGAGATACCCATGAAAGTCTAAGTACCTGTAGCATTAGATTTGTTGGACATAAATACAGGTTTCCCGAGGACAGAAATGATGCCCTGAGCATCACCAAGAGCAGCTCACTGACTTCAGGTACTGTCACAAATGGGGAAAGGAGGGAAACTGCTCTGAATCTTAAGCAGACATTCACTTAGAGACCAGTCCAGCCTCTGAAACCTTTTTCCTCTCCAATCAGACCCACTGATACTCAGAATTGGAGGATGGCAGCACTGCCTTCCAGGAAGGTAATTTTGCAGCTGCACAAGATCCCAAAAAGACACTGTTTGCCATGTGCTATATATTCAACATAAAAGTAAATTTAGCATAATTGGATAAATATTCACGACCAAGATGTTAAACTGAAAAAATTAGAAAAATAAAAGTACTAAGTAGTCTTCTTAAAAAAAAAAGGAATCAATTGTCTTTAAATTGACATCAAGAGATGTCACAGAGCAAATGGATTATTACACTAAGTGTCAGAACCCATGCATGTTGAAAATAAGAGTCACACCAAGCTGTGGAAATAAACAAGATTTTACAACTCGTATACTTGTTTCCAGCTCTCCTCCTCACATCACTGCACAGGTATGAAGCCAACTATCAGCATAAGAATACAGACAGAAGATTAAAATTTCTTTTTCTGAAATGTGTTCCTGAAAACTCAAACATTGTAAGTCTCTCTAAATATGCTGCTCACAGTCAGCAATATCATGAGCTCAGACACACCCCTCCCCACCAGTGCTTCATTTAAACTTCCCATTTGAGTTTCCTCTCCATTTCACACACTTTAATGGAGCCAGTCACTATTTGTTACACAATGGAAGAACATCTTAAGAATAGTCTTCAGTCCTTATTTTGAAACAGCAACATGGCCCAACAAAATAGCATCAACTACAATAACATTTTCTATTTACATAGAGAAGCAGCTTCCATTCATATACTATATTTCTCTCAGGAGTAATTCTCATTTCCTAAAATGACAAGTTTACAAATCTTATCAAAATTGCTCTGCATCATTAGCTTGGCAAGAATTTCATTTCATCAGAGTATCCAAGGCTAAGGACATGTCAAAACTGAGAAATTAATCACCACACACAGCTTTCAGAGTGATACTCAGGGAGGAATTATGAGCTGTATCACCATGGAGAGACTATTCAACTGAACACACAATTCCCTGTCAGCCCAGCATGGAGGAATAACCAAACAAACAAAACCAACACAGGAATGACTGCCTTAAATAACATCAGTCAGATCTACTGTAATATCTACTTGCAGGAAAGGGGGAGAGGAGGGAAGAACTGACCAGCAAGACTGAACCACCAGCTGAAGGTGGTCTAATACAGAAAGTAAAAAATGCAAACATGAGGCTGGTTAGTGAGAGGTGCTGGAAATCATTTCCACTCGGAACAGCAAACACTGGGACCTGCTGCCCTAAGTGTGTGTGGCTTCCCAGGGGCAGGCACAAAAGCTGAGTGGGAGCAGGCCCTGCACCATGAGGTTGTCTAACGAGATTAATGCTGCTGCAGGAAGGGTGCCAAGCAGGGGTGTGCTCTGGGCAGTTTGTGTGTGCTCATGGTCATGCAGAAAGGATCCACCTTGGGGCTGACACACGGCCTGGACACAGCCCAGCATTGGATCTCCCTTCTTCTCCCTCAGGCACAATGCAGAAAACACCCAGCACATGTCCTGCTCAACTGACACAGGCACATGCAGAGGAAAGGATTGGCCCAACCACCCTGATTACAGTCAAATATCCAAGATCCTTCCTTCAGCTACGGAAACTCTGAGTTAACATAAATCAGCACTGTCTTGTGCTGATTTTTAATGTTTCAGGAAAGATTAATGACACAGCTACTCTGACAGGAAAGGTATCTTGAAAGCTCTCAGGGGCTTTAATCCCACCACAGCGTGTCACCTCTCAGAGAAAAAAGGTATCTGAGAAATGACGGAGCCAAGGTTTTGTTTTCTCAAAACACAAGGCCCAGAGCCCTCAGGGTAAAGACTGGCCATGGCCTGGCAGGGAGCCACAAAGAGTTCTGTGGGAAGCAATGATCAGAACACAAGACAGTGCTCCAGGGCTGGACAGACCAGAAAGTACCCCAGGAAATGATGACTGCAGTGATGTTAGCAACTTACATGCCAATCAACAAAAACCAGGAGCTCTGACTTCAGTTTGTGACAGGCTCTGTCACACATCTGGGCTGTGATGTACATGTACAAAACTGCTCCCTTTGACACCTGAACTGGGGTGTTTTATAGACTTACTTCAAGTCAGCTGCTAACAAATTAAATCCATTATAAAGATGTCCCTCTACTGAAACTTTCTTCAGGTAAGAGTAGCTGTCCAGATCTGCAGTCAGGAAGTTTGTTACGAGAGCACCTAAGAAAGAGAAGTACACAGAACAAATGTGGGTGAGCTCACTGTTCTGACAGGCCTGGTAAAACAAACAGCAAGATAAAGATTCCTGTTGCCAAGGGGCTGTAACAGTGGGGAAAAAACCCCAAACCTCAAAATCAAACCAAGTAAGAAACCAGCCTTTAAAAGTCTTACATCACTGTACCATGTTCCTATTAAGAGCTTGACTTTTACTCTGAAGAACTCAGTCAAAAGCTCTTGATCAAAAATTCCACAGAATTCATATTACTAACTGCTCTAAACTGGATGTGCCTTTCCTCTCCTCCCACCTTACAAATTCTTTCTTGTCTTGCTTCATTTCCCTGATATATGACCCTAAAATGAAATACAAATGACATGGTTCATTTGTTTTCTTTGTCTAACATCTTTTGTCATTACAATATATTCCCAGTGCAGCAGCTTCTGACAGTTACAAACAGACCTATTGTTACTCTGAAAAACCCCACAGATGTGCTCTGTTGAGAATCCTCTTCAAAAGAGGTTTTTTCCTATATTTCTGCTTCTCTGATCTGGGGGAAGGAGAGACTATAATAATCTTTTAGGCTACCTTCAGCATAACTCAAGTTGTATTGATTCCCTGACATAGGTGTTTGAACAGGAATATATACATTTAAAAAAGTCTATTGTAATCTAAATCTAGCTCAAAGCTTGGCTAGCTGTTCTGCCTGTTAATTAGAATTATTTTCAAGAGGAGACAGTTGGTGCAGCATTTCTTGTCTGAATGTAACTTCAGGCTCTAGGCACTACATCTTGTTGGATCAGAAAACCATTATCCAAGTCAAGTTTCTCACACAGGTACTCAAACTCATCAGTTCACAAATTCTGTTTACAGCACATAAACATTCTATTTGCCCATAAAGCTGTGTTAAGGAAATTAATACTGTAATCATCACTGTTTTACTGGAACACCAGGGCTTGTTGGTTCACTTTCTTTTTTTCCTTCTTCTGTTTCAGCTCTTTCATACCTCTTCCTTTTGCATTTGTATCAATCTTTGGCTGCATATAGTTTGTCAGGGCTGCCATCTTGCCTTTCTTACTGATTCCCAGCCATGTCCCACCTTCTTTTCCTTCCTCCATATCCAGACCTAATGGAACAAGTAACAGTTAGGTTATTACATTTGTTTAAAAAAATCTCAAGCTTCGACCAGAATTTCTTAATGCAAATGCTGAGTTTTCATCAGGGTGGATGAAATGCAGTAGGTGCAAGATTGTCCTTCTGGATAAGTGACATAAGCCCACTTAAATTATCTGCCCTCTAATTCTGCACTATCAAGTATTTTCCAAGTAACTGCAATAACAGATGAGAGATAATGAGAAAATTAAATGTAAAAGCAAAATTAAAAGCTTTGCCTATATGCTAAACTACATATGAAGCTTTAAGAATGCTCAGAATGCCTGTTTGCTCAAAAGCAAATCCCAGAAGATTAATGTTATATGCAAGTTTAAATTCCTCACAAAGGAGAACCAGACAGCTGAGGGACTGTGCTACCAGTTTGGCAAGATGTAGACACAAGAGCTAATAAACTGAAGGATCAATAACTAAAATTATTCTGTAGCCTATAAATTATTAACCAATAAAAAATGAGAAAGTTTTCATGTTTCTGAGGCTTTGTTGAATGATTTCTAGTCAATATTACAGACCTTGAGTCTGTGGAATAATTAATTCCACCTATTTTATGACAAACTAATTCCACCTATTTATCAAACAAAGCTAAAGTAATCATTTGTGAGGGAGCAATTAATCTGATTTATTTCCACCTCACCACTAGGACTGAAATCAGTTAAAAAAATGTAAAACTGGTAAAAAAAACCCCAGAAGATACTAAAACACAAATAAGATAATAATAGCACAACTCATCTTTCAAACTTACATATTTTCCTCAGAAGTATAAGGAAGAATCAGATTTCTTATTAGGAAGGCAACACCACCACCCTAATAACAAAAAAATCCAGGCCACAATTCCCTTATAAATTACATGAAAACCTGTCAAAACAGCAGGACATACATACCACTGAGGATCTCATTGCTACTGTCCCAAAACTCGGCCGATTTGGATGGTCTGTGGTAAAATTCATCTCTGTTAGCTGCTAGAATGAGCCTGGAGAACACAGGAGGAAAAACACACTGTTACTTACAAATTGGAACTTCACGGTGCAGGCAGGAACAGAATCCAATTTTTGCCACAGCATTAGCTCATTTTAAGCATGAAACCACCCTTTATCCTCCCATCTCACCTTTATCACTCTGTGTAAAGGCCAAATGACATCTGACAGCAGCCTTGTCCCTCACTGCCCTGAGACAGCAAGTCCATCTTGTGGAGTGAGTGAGGCAGATGTGATTTTCAAAGAACAGGACTTCCAATGGGAGAGATTGAATTAAGATCACATAAACAACCTCAGGATTCCTCAGCATGAAGTTACAGCTTCATTAAAGAAAATGTAAAGACAACCCACAGATTCATAGGTAACTTACCAAAAATCTGAAGCATGAGAGAATGTTTTTACCAGATCATTGCTTAGGATCATGCAGTCACAGTATCTCTTAATGTCTTTGACACCTAAAGCTCTAATTATGGGATTCAAAGATTGTCTGTAAGTACTCAGAGCAGAGATAAATTTGTGATAGTGTCAGAGGTCCAGCCCCACTGAAATTCTTGGATGAAATGACAGTATGGTCAAAGAAGTAAAGGGAAAAGCCGTGGGGTTTTGTAACAATCAAGAGATACTTTGGTGGGCACTTTTCCCCTGATTTTTGTTGTTTTGTGGGTTGGGGTTTTTTTGCATCCATAGTTGCTTGCATAATTTGGGTTCTGCCAGAACAGGAGGAGGTGGCACCATCAGGAGGTAGGAAGAAGCTACGAAAAATAATATGCAATTGAAAAATGTTGCTGGATGAAATCCATTATTTATATTTAGAAATAAACACATCACTCCACAAGAGCGAGTGCTGTCCTGACAAAAAGCATGCTGCAGCTCTTCACGTGCCATCTAAAATTTGATAGTTTTAGAAAATCTGTACTTTGTACTTTGACCATTATCTCTGAACTTTGATAATTATCATAGATGGCACTTTCACAAGTTCAACATGATATTTAAGAAGCAGCAGGCAGGCAAGATAAGACAGGTCTTCCTCAAAAGTTCCAGTCTTTGCAGCAATGCAGATCACTCACATTCACAGTCAGCCAGGCTATGAATGTAAAGCAGGTAAGTTTTAACGAGTCACTACAGCCAGAGAGCTCCACAGGAATTTAGAACACTCCCCATTCTTGGCCTTTGAAAGAAAAAACTGCTTCTCTGTCCGTTTCATCCAGCAGAAGTTATTAAAACAAAGCAACTTTTTTGGTGTCCTCCTCACAGATCACACAGATCCCTCACTCAATGGGTGCCACATTCACTGCAACACCAGAAAGGAAAGTCTGGGCTAATCTGACTGCACACCCATCTTCTGAAACTGAGGAAGTGAACACTTTCTGTTATTCAAAAGCAAGGGAAGACAGCATCAGAAACTAAATTTAATTACTTGTTGCAACATCAGATAGACGCAGGGTATCTGTAAATAAGAGCTTGAGTTAGAAGCATTACATTAGAAATACTCTAGAAAAAGAACTGTAATCAGCTACAGAGAAACTAAATAACCCTCAAACCTCAATGGCACCCTTTCTGGAAGGCAGGGGCTTCGTATTTTGCCCAACAAAGCAGCATCTGTTGGAAGCCAAACTGTATGTACATTTTTTTTCTTTCCAACGCAAATATTATATTGTTCCTTTCAAACCTATATAATTTTTCTTCTCCAAGCTGATTCTGGTCTTTGACCTATAGGCTTTCAGCTGGTTTTCCAAATTTCTGTCATCTTACTTGAATATGCTCCATTTATATCGTGCAGCCTCCTTTTGAAGATTTTTATTTAAATTAACATCACCACTGTTAAAAAACAGTTTGGCTGAAGTGCATTTCTCATCTCCTGAAGCTCCAATTATACTTTGCCTTCAATAATTCTTGACATGAAACCACGGTTTGTTTATGGTATCTAAATACTAAAAATAAGTGAAGTCTTTCTGATGTGATTGAATATTCCCTACCTCAAGTTTAATGCAGACTCCTAAATTTATCACAAGGCTAGTGTACAAGATCATAATAATAAAACCATTTTTATTTTGTCTTTTATGAAACATAATCATACTGAAAAGGAGCAATATTAAGTGACCCTCATCTCCTAATAAATTGCAAAAAGCCTATTCAGCCATGTTATAGCTGAAATAATTCAACTGTATTAGGATTTACGTATTAAGATTTATTTTAATATTGAGAGCCATGAAAACACGAGAAATCATTCCATTAAAGCAATTTCCTACAATGCAATTCAGCTCCTTAAAAAAAAGACTCTGTGATTACAGCTCTGAAGCTTGAAACATGTATTTATTTGTAAGATGCTCACAGCACAGTTCAGGAAGATGTAAAGGCAGTGTGTTCCCTCTGACAATAATAATGGTCTGCAGCAAAGGGCTCCTCACACTGCACTGAATTTCAGTGCAAACAGGCCAAGGGAGCAGCCAGAGCAGGGGCACAGTGCAGGCACACAGAGCTGGTGGGGCAAAAGCAGGCACACAGATCTGCTGGTGCTCAGGGTGAGCTCTGTGCTTGATGAGCTGCTCATGGAATTACCAACATGCTGCTCTAGAAAGCACAGTCTGCCCGGGGGGAAATTCTCCTGAGGGTTACAGAGAACACAGTTGAGTTTGGCCATTTTCTTTCAGCCAATAAACTCTGTCAACGATAAGCACTCTGCCTTTTCAGCTTTTAATGCCTATTACAGACATTCTCCTAGTTTGAGATGCAAAGTAGGGAACAGTAAGGGAAGTAATTGCCAGCTTTAAAATGGGCAAATTGGTATGTCTGCAAGGACAGGAATCCCCTTTTGGTTGGGAAAACTGTTCCAAGACCTCACCATGAAGCAAACAGAGCCACAGTACAGTGATGCCAGGTAAAACTACCCTTAGCAAGGACTAGTGGAGAGATGTCTAACTTGGTCTAATGGTACCAGTTAGGAGGGCTGGGTACCATTCCCAACTGATACTCAGACCTATGTCCTTAAGAAAGCTGAAGCAAAGGTGAAAAAAACCTTAGGAACAGTTTAAAAATAAAGAACTTCAACATTCTTCCAAATAAAGAAAAGCAAAAAGATTTAGTTATGGTGTGTTAAGGACAAAAAATAATAAATGGGGGACTAAAGTTATGTATCTGATGGTAAAACCTGACACCAGGAACACTGTGGTCTGGCACTTATCTCCCAAACAGATGGCCCAGAGTGATTTATCTCAGAGGTAGGGAGCAAGACAGTGCTTAACAAGAAACACTGAGAAAGTTAAATACAATTAAACACTCCTGAACTTGGGCCAAACATCTCAAAAGTGTTGTCCTATTCTGACACTGACAGCAAGTTGTTTTCTGACATAAATTATTAATTTCAATCTTGATGCAATTTTTTATAGCAAGCAAACTACTGTAAGTTTTACTTTTAAATATTGATCGTGGCAGAAAGTTCACTTGGCAAGCAACTACAGCTGACATCCAGAGGATTTTCCCAAGAGGCATCAAATTGCTGAATCTGTCTTTCACTAACTAGTAACAACACAAAGAAAGTCAGACCAAATAAATGGATATATTAATTCAGCACCAGTCACATCATAAACAAAACCCCCTTTTAGGCAGATTCCAGATGCAGAAAGGAATGCACTCCACGGACAGCTGAGGTTTGGGTTCTCATTTCCTTTCTTTCTGTGGAATGGCATCTGCTTCTCAATACAACAAGGCAGAAAAGTCAGTGAAAGGCACAATGATTTCCTGAGCATCCTGACTCTGATGGTTTCTGGATGAATACCAATACTTGTACCCCACAAAGTAAAATGGAACCTATGCAGTATATAGAAATAAAGCAATAAAACTTTACAATCTGCTCACTGGCCTGAAGTGCTGTCTTTCTATTGCCTACTCAATGTACTCAAAGATGCTGCTGCTGGATATGAAGTTTAACAATTGAGGGCTATAATGAGAGAGAAAACGATTACAGGAAGTTTAATGTTTTGGAAACTCACTGTATGCCATCGACACATCCTGACAAACTTACCCAGAGACCTGGATGCTTGTTTGGTCTTCAGGTTTTGGCCAAACATTTCCAAATACACATGACTTAGTTTTTTACCTACAGTTTTAATTGCAAGCAGATTTTAGGGTGGGGGAAGGCTAGGACACTCACTAGAAGTTCCTTTAAAACTGGTTTTAAACTGGAAACCCTAAGCTTATCTACCACACTGAAAGGAGGGGACAGCTGCATCTGCAATGCCCAACAAACACGATTCACCTCAGTCCAAATGCTGAAGTAGAATGCAGGACTTTCAAACTCTGGAGTACAATATTTAAAGGACTTATAAAGCACATGACAGATCCCCAGCTAAAGGTCTGTGATTACAAAGCCCAGAGTCTTCTGACAGTCTGAAAACAAAGGGTTCTCCAAAGGTTACAGGAAACCCTCCAATGGGGAAAGTTGTGAAGTTAAACACCACAAAGGCACAACAGAACACATAATTCTGACCTGAGTTTGTACTTCATGTACTGGATACAGAAAGAAATGGTGTAAAAACACGGAAGCAAGTCTGTTTTAACTAGAACAATCTTACCTGTATGCATTTTTTGAAACTGGGCGGGGGTCAAACTTGAATAGAAGGATGCACATTGAAGAACTGATGTTTAAATCTTGGTTCTTCCACAAAGGCTCAACGTAAGGACATTCTGTAATAGCCTGAAATGTAAATTAAGATTATCTATTACACTGCAAATTATAAAAGGATAAACTTGCTTCTATGCTGAAGCTTAAGGACTGCAATGTACTGACTGACTTACTTTGCCTCTATCAAGTCAATCCCTAAACAACTGGTTTAGAAATTAATCATAAATTAAAGATGCAGTCTTGAATTCTGGGTAACTGATTTACCAGCCCAGTGTTTAGGAAGATCCACAGCCAGCTTTACATAGAAAATCTACTCAGTTTTAGGGTGTTACCCCCCTTCTCAGGCTCCTACTGCTGAATTCTCTGTAGACTGCAACCATACTGGACTTGTACAACCAAACTACTGGTTCTGGAAGACTTGGACCTTCTACATGCAGACCTTGCCAGCTTTTCCCAAAACTCAGGGTCGTGTGCCCCAGCTGCTCTATGTCACCAAGCCTGTTTCCCAAACAACACTCATGGCTCAGAAGAGATCCCCTCAAATCCACAGCTGAGCAGTTTCCATTTAAAACACCACCAGCCACATGGTGGGTAACCCGTGAAACTTTCTGTTGGCAAAGAAGGCCACTTGGTGAAAGCAGGGATATAAAATACAGTTTTAATGGACAACTGTTGCTGACTACTCTTGCTGACTAAGGAGATATGGCTCCTGGTATCCATTAGGTGTCCTGCCAGACAATTAAATGGATTACTCAATGAAAAACTGTCGGCAATTAATCACTCATAAGACCACTATTTTAATAAACATGTTTCAGGCTCCATTAGCTGATGCATTGAGTTCCCTTCAAATAATCAATTCAGTCCAGCTGTTTGTGCAAAATTACTGGCCACATAAAACTTACACAAAAACTGCCAGTCAGAAAACAGCAGCAGAGTAAGTTTGTAACACTCAGCACAATTATCTAGAAGGACAAGTATTTTCAACACTTCAATACCTTTCTACTACTGCTTTGACAGAACCATCTTTTTGTCACCCCATCAACCTTGCTTGATGTTATTACAGTACTTTAGGTTACATTTGTGGTTTTATTAACTCCAAATATCAAACCAGTATTACTTATCTTGGGCTCCACCTGCCGGCCTTGAAACAAGCATTAAGTGTTTATAGGTCCTACATAAACAGCCCAACCTTTTTTTTTTTTTAAATTCAGACAGAAGTGTTAAGCCAGATAAAACAGAGCTACCCCTTAAAATAGCAGCAACACTTAACTGGCAAAGGAGGCAAGCAATGTATTTTGGTACCTTTTATGATCAAGGCTGACACTGCACTTGCAACACCTGTTGAGGTTTTATACCCAGGGCTGGATGTTAGCATTATAATTCTTAAACAGAAGCACACTGTAAGTCAGACTCAAATTGGGATATTCTGAAATTCACGACAATTAACAAAACACTAAGAGGAAAAAAAAACTGAATAGAAGCAGCCATAGATACCATAAGTAGCTAAATATTCAACGAGAAAATCTTTATACGGGTGTCATCCTTTTGGGCTCATGTTCACATAAAAGTGGGTGCTGCAACTATGGGGTGGGACGAGCACGTTGCACAGAGCTGCCAAATGTGCTCAGCAGCCTCCTCTCCCCCCAGCACAGCAGATGTGCTCAGCAGCCTCCTCCTCACGCAGCTCAGTCCCCACAGACCGAGCAGATGAAAAGGATTAGGCCAGCACTGCCTTCCACTTGCAACTGGATGCTACAGCAAGCCCAAAGCTTGATCAAAAGCTGACTTGTCGAGCAGAAAATGTGTCTTCAGAACCATCCTTAGAGATGCAGGAGGTGGCTTAGTTCAAGCAGAAAAGGCTAAGTTGTGGCACAGCACTTGCCTTCTGGTTTTCTTTCTGAAGACAAGCCAGAATATACACACTGTGAAACATGGCAAAGTCTGCAGAAAGGGAGAAAAAACCCTCCACTCTAAGGTGGAGACAGTGAACACTTACTGCTTTCTGGATAATGAGCTTTTATAAATTCTGGTTTGATTATTCCTAGTCAATAAGACAACAGTTACCAAGGATGACACGATCAGCAACAATCTCCTATTTGTGTAATGTTTCTAGTTTGCTGTCCAACTTATGCCTAATACACGCAAACCAGCTTGACAAGAATCACAAACATCCTGTAATGAAGCATTCTGCTCCAAATGGCACCGCTAATTTGGAAATGGCATTCCAGTAACTAACGTTCTTGTTCTGTGCTGCTGGGCTCTGTTAGGCAGTACAGTGTGTTTGGCTCATTTTAAGGACCTGTTAAAAGCCTGAGTGGATACACACCAGCATAAGGAAGCGTTTAGAGGAACTACCAAGAGACCCAAATATGATAGATTGTGTATGCTCTTTTCACAGGGTTCTACCATCATTTGGTTGATTAGAGGCAATCAGTTCACAATTTGGCATAAAACTACTCTACCCTTAAGAATTCCCAGTAGCAGGCTTTGAAAAATGAAGCCACTTGTTATGTATTTTGTTTTCGCAAATGAAGCATCATAAATAACATCTGTCAGTTACCACAGTGATCTCCACTGCTTCTCACCTGATCCAAAACTATTGTTTAGGTGCGGTCTAAAACACAGCTAGAAATCATTTATCACTGGAATCTGCTAGTTTTAGGTACTGCAACAATAACTCGTGGTCAGCAGAGTCCAAAACTATTTTACTGTCTCTTTTGAATATGTCCAAATGAAGCTGAGCACTACAGTCCTTGAATGCCCATTAAGGGGCCATAAAACCGGATGCATTTTCTTGCACTAGTGGAATGAAATTTTTTTTTAACATGGAACTTTAAAACCTATCAAAAAGAGAAATGATCGATTAGCTATAAAAAGTAACCTATGTTTTTCCTCCAGAGAAAAGTGTCTCATGGCTGCATTTTTAAAGCATTTTACTGTTTTATTTTTGCACTTCCCCTGTGTAGCACATGCTCCTGTGCAGCAATACTAATAGTTAAAGACCAGGGGGAATAGATGGATCTAATTTAATGCCTTTCAGGTTGCTCTGTATACAGACTGTAACTAACCCTACCAAGGTGAAGTCTTCACTGCAAGAGACAACAATGCAAAGCACAAGGCTTATGAAAAACAGAAAATAACACATAAGGTGCGTGCCATTCCCAAGTTTAATGAGCTCATTTTTATTTTCAGCTGCATAATTTCTCTCCCACTGGATCAGGTCCACTGTACAGCTCCCGTGAGAAAGAGAGGCCAGTAAATATAACCTTTCACCACAGCATGTTTTGGAAGCATTTGCGAGGATGGAGCAGAACAGCCTTTCCCCCACTTTCTCAAGAGCACAAACTTCTCCTTTGCCACGGATCTGCAGACCCAGAGCCTTCTGCTGGACTTTTTTCCTTGGGCAAAACCCGTATTTTTAGCTCGCACAATTCTTAGGTTTTCTTCAGCGAGGAACCACCAAAAAAGACGTCAGTAGTTTCCGGCGTCTTTCCGTGACAGTTTCTTGCCCTCAAGGTGTCATCGCATATTAAAAATTAATTAAAAGGCTACTTTATTACTCTTGTACAATTACAATTACTCTGGTACGTGACGCAGGTACCGACCGGCCACCGCCCGCGCAGGAAGGCGCTGCCAGGGCACGGCCAAAGGCACAGGGACGAGCCCACACTTCAAATGGGGGCATTTAGGATAAAAATCCGAAGCAAATGGCGCTCGGCAGCAGCGCTCTGCTCGGCGGGGAGGCCGGGGCGGCGGCCGGGAGGGGCACTCAGAGCCCCCCAAGGCAGGAGCCCGTCAGCTCCCGGCGGGCCGTGGCAGGGGAAGGGACCCCGGGCTGTGCCCGAGCCCGTCCCTCAGCTCGGGGCCCCCCCGGCCCCTCATTCACTCACTCACTCACTCACCCAGCGCCGGCTCCGCGTCCCCCGCGCCGCTTCCGGAGCGCGGCCGGGCCGGGGCAGCGCCCGCCCCTCAGGGGGACGGGCCGGCAGCGGGCCCGGCTCCTCCTCCCGCCGCACTGACGGCACCCACACGGCTCCCTCGGGGTGCACAGAGCTTCCTCGGGATCCACACACCTTCCCTGCACCGACACACCTTCCCTGGGATCCACACGCCTTCCCTGGGATCCACACGCCTTCCCTGGGATCCACACGCCTTCCTTGGGGTCCACACGCCTTCCTTGGGGTCCACACACCTTCCCTGCACCGACACACCTTCCTTGGGATCCACACACCTTCCTCGGGATCCACACGCCTTCCCTGGGATCCACACACCTTCCTTGGGATGCACACACCTTCCTCGGGATCCACACGCCTTCCCTGGGATCCACACGCCTTCCCTGGGATCCACACACCTTCCTCGGGATCCACACGCCTTCCTCGGGATCCACACGCCTTCCTCGGGATCCACACGCCTTCCCCGGGATCCACACGCCTTCCCTGGGATCCACACACCTTCCCTGCACCGACACACCTTCCCTGGGATTCACACACCTTCCCCTGGATCCACACGCCTTCCCTGGGATCCACACGCCTTCCCCTGGATCCACACACCTTCCCCTGGTGGAGTCACCATCCCTGGAGGTGTTTAAGACGTGGCGCTGGGTGATGTGATTTAGAGGTCACAGTGGTAGTGCCACATGGATTTGATGATCTTAAAGGTCTCTTCCAACTGTGATGATTCTATGATTCTATGAAGGTGTGAAATAATAACCTAAAATGCTGGATCTGAGGTGCACAGGGCTCACACCTCCAAGGACGGATACACCCAGGATACACCCAGGACTGGACTGCTGACACTTGGCGAGTTTGGAAGTAACTCCCAGCTCCTCTAGAACAAGCGAGTTTGTAGCTCCTGACCCTTCTTTAAGGCTGCTCTGTGGACTGCTGTTCCCATGACCACCCTCAGCACAGACTCCGCTTCCAGGAAGGCCCCAAACTCACTGAGCTCTGAGCTTGCAATGGGCTAAATTCCAGCCAGGACAGCTTTCCTGAGGAATGAGGAAAATACAAGTGACAATGTCAAATTTGCTTTCAGTTATTAAGCACAGCACGATCAGAACTAATAATCAAACATTTAATAATTTTACGTAGATCTGCAGATTTAGGGTGAGATTGGATCCATGCCACTTTTTTGTCACAATTAAATATTAACCTACTCGTGGGTTTTTCAAACAAGATCTGAAAATTTCTGACTTTTTCTTCAGAGGTGGCAATAGAGGGTTTCAGTGGAACCCTGTAAATTACAAAATCTATTATGGTGAAGCCTACAATGAAACACCATAAAAGCCTTGAGTGCTCTTCTAGGTTCTAACACTGATGAACACAGTACACAAAAGATACAAAACCCTAATTAAAAGAACTCCCAGGGGTATATGGATGTGTAACGTGGCTTGCGAACCAAAACCTTTCATCCTGGATGCAGAAAACCTGAAGTCAAGTGTCAGCTTTACCACTGCTCTGGCACATGACATTGAGCAAGTTCATCTCAATGCTTTCTTTCTCCATCATCATCAGTGGGATGATCACATTGACCTTCACAAGGTCTGTTGAGATCTGCTGATGAAAATTACTGGGTGAGTATATGATCATCATTCTTTGTACTATTGCTTCTGAAATACAATAATAGATTGTAGTTATTACCTTGATACGTATAAACCTAAAATGTATTTATGCTTTCAGGCACAGGGTCGTTATTCCAAAGTCATCTGATGAATAAGTAGACAAATTATACAAATCTCCATTACATTGAAATAGGTAAAATGCATGCACATTAATTGTAATGTATTGTTCTTTCTATCACTCTGTTTGAGGCTCCAAGTATAGACTCATCACTGTGACCAAAGATTATTTACCTTCTATGCTTGATACCCATTAAAAATCCTCAGATGATAAATCTGCATATTTTCAGTAGCAGTAATGTCCATGAGAAGAAAAACTGTCCGTAAGCTTTAAAGTTAATGGTGGTTTTTAATGATTTCTTTGTTATTTTTGATACATATGGGAAGTTAGAATAACCTTAGAGTCATTTAAAAAGCCTTTTAAGAGGTTTCACAAAAACAGCCTGCTGAAAGGACTTGTGAATACTGGATTTGGTGGCCATTCAGACTCTTCCTTCTATTCTTGTGTCTACTTTTTGTTCTGCCTAAAACAGCTTGGTTATTGTTGTCTCTTTTAGACCCTGTTCTAGGGGATCTGTGTTTAGCTCCCATTGTTTGTCAAACTTGAATACTCTCATCCCAAGCAGGCTGTGATTCTGTGTCCACTTTATCTTAATGAAGAGAGTAGTACTGGCTGTCAGGTCAGAATCTCTCTTGGAGAAAGCTGAAAAACAAGCAGAAGCTTAGTGAAAACCTTGTAGAATTGTCCTGAGTAAATCTCAAAAACGAAAAGAGAAATAGCCCTGACATCTGTTTAAACCTTGTTCTTTATGTGCTGGAATGCATGTTGTTTGGAGTGCATAAAACACTCCTTAGATGGATTAAGTATCTTTGCCATGAGAGATCTCTTGAAAACTGGTTGTGAAGAGGAGATATCAGGGACCCAGACAGAGTATTCTAGAGATGAGTTCTTGCTCTGATCCGATTTGGTATCTCTATCAATTGCCTGGATGAGGCAAGATCTTTACTAGTAAAATCTGTAGCTTAGCAGATGAGTGGATAATTCACATGGCCGACTCGTTACAAAATCATCTGATATGCCCAATTAAATCATTCCAGTCCAATAAATTGCATTTTTAATATCAGAAAACATGACGAAACACATCTGGAAATAAAGAATGCAGGGATGGGGCCTGCCTTAGCAAAAAGTACTTTAGAAGATAATTTAGCTATTACTATATATAAATATTTCAAGGGTAATACTGTGGTAAACTGGACTAATCACTTAATGTATAAAATACAGATATATAGAGGAGACAAGGGAGTGACACTGCCTTTGTCCACAGCACAGTGACACTGGAACGCTGAAACATTTCTGGCACCCACGGTTAGGGAGGGGGGAAACCACAGGAAACGATTCAAAGGAGGAACATTAATGAAGGGGATAGATAACAAGATATAAAATAAGGGCATGGAAAGCTCAAGGTATTTAGGTTATCAAAGAGAAGGCGACGATCGCATTGCACAGACCGCTGCAAGCGGCGAGAAGGTCAGGTTGGACAAACCAGCATCCCCCGGCTGCGCTGCACCAGGCGGGCCCTCTGCCACGGCCCTTCGGACACCGGCTGGGCCCGAATCCCCCCGCGGGCAGCTGGGCGAGGCACCGGCGAGCTCCCCGAGCGCAGAGACCCCTCGAAGGGGGGGGCCTGCAGGGCCGGCAGGGCGGGAGCGCGCACCTATCCCGGGAGGTGACACAATGGTCCGTGCTGCTCCTGCCGAGCGCGCAGCGACAGCGCCCCGAGGGCAGGGCCGTATCCCGAGCCCGGCTGTGCCGTGAGGGCAGGGCCGAACCCCGGCCCCGCAGTGCCCTGTGCCCACCCCGGCCCTGCTCCCGCCCGCCGAGGGGCGGGGCCGCCCGGCTCCCTGACGGACAGCCCCGCCGGCCAATGGCGCGGCGGCGGGGGCGGGGCCGCACCAATGGGGCCGCGGTTGCCGGGCGCGGGCGCGGCCGAGCGGCCAATGGGGGAGCGGCGGGGCCGGTTGGCGCGCGGGGGCGGGCGGGGCGCGCAGCCCGCGCCGCTCCCCCAGGTGTGAGCGCTGGGCGCTGTGAACGCCCCGCTTAAAAACACCGGAGCTGGGTGGGCCCTGCCCTCACCTGTTCCTTTCCTCTCCTCTCGTTTCCCCGGCGGTAGCTTAGGGAGGGCGTGCGTTTTTCGGCCGTGCCCTCGGACCCTTTTTTAGGGGAGGGCTGCGCTGCTCCGGGGGTGGCGAGCGGCCAAGCCGCGCTGCGGGAGCGCGGACCCGGCGGGGACCCGATGGCAGCGAGTCCATGTGCTCTGTAGAGAAAGGGGGATTCCCCCGTGCGCTCCAAAACCGGAGCAAAAAAAAAAACCCAGTAGCAAAAGGTAAATGCAAGAAAAGGGTTAACGATCGCTTCCACCTCCCCCTCCCTCAACCAACCCAGCCCCCCGTTGGATAAAGATGGTCTTGGATACCCTTTGTAAATAGGAATGTGGAGGTGGGAGGGGAAAATCAGCCCGGCTGCGAGTGCTCGGCGGTGCCGGCGGTGAGCGGGCGGGAGGAGCCGGTGCAGCCCGGGCGCTCTCCCGGGGACCGCGCGGGGGGCGGGCGGAGCGGCGGGAGCGGCGGCGGGAGCGGAGCCGGGGCTGACACAGTACCAGGGCTGACCCGCTGCCCAGCGGCTGCCCCTGCTGCGGCGAACGCTTGGCCTTTTTTTCCCCCCTTTTTATTTTTTTTATTTTATTTTTTTTTTTTTGGTACACCGCCTCCTTGAATCCAGCAGCAGCAGCAGCGAGGAAAATAAGCGGAGGGCAGAGCGATAAGAGAAGACGGAGGAGATGGTGAGCGGATCGCTGGGTCGGGTGGAATGAATGAGCTCGCCGGGCTATTTTCGGTGAGAGGTCCTTGCAGGGTGTAGTAGGTTTTGGGGTGATTTTTGCATCGCGGTTGCGGGCTTAGACTTCTTTGTTCGCTAAAGGTTGGTGGTTCAGGTTCAGCAGCATCCATCAGTTTATTGTGAGATACGCAACGAGGAGTTGATGGGAGCGAACGCCTGAATTACATACGCAAGCCACACACACACAGAGGCAACCTCTAAACAAACCAGCATTGTGATAATCCTGCAATATGATGGGCAGCTCTGGTCCTGCAGGGCAGTCATTGCTCAGGTTATTTGTGGCGTGCAGAGGAGATGACTCTCTTTGTAGCAAAGACCAGGCAAAACTAACCTATTTTTCTATAAGGGTGAAATCCGTTACAGACTTAAAAGCCAAAGTTGGGGTTGTTTTTTACTGTTTGCTTTCCCTGCAGTATTGAGGTAGACGATTGAAATCTGACGTTTGTGGAAGTTGATCAACTCTTTGAAATGCTCGCTCCCAGTATGTAAATAGTAAAGACTGTCTTTTTCCCTTTCTCTGTTTTTTCATGTAGGTACTTGTTTGTGTATGTGGAAGGGGGAATTCTTGTTAGCATGCACTTTGCTTGTTAGGAGGTACTGTTGTGCCTTAGGTAGGTCACAATACAAAATGTGATTTGTAGCATGTTGAAAAAAAAACATAAGCAGATTTTTTTTTTATCGAGTGAAGACCTGTTATCATATTAATAGCTTAAACCCTAGATACAAGTTTTTGGGGAAAAACCCAACCCTACTGTTTTGTATTAATGGGAATGTTTTATGGTAAAAAAACCAGGACTCTAAATGACAGAATATTGACATTGGCTGATTGCATCTTCCTGTGGATGGAATGCTGCAGTCTGTATGAAGTACACTATCCCTTTAAGGTTCCATAAATTCCAGTGTATTTTGTTTACAGAATTGTGCGGGACTGCATGGTGCAGTAGTAAAATCTGAAATTTTAGTGGGTTTAGAAATGTTGCAAGGCACTGCCAAAGAGGAAAATTGCAGCTTCATATTAAATGTGCTATGGAAAAAAGATTGTGATAAAGTAATACAGGGTATGCATGGTGACTAAAGTAGCTGCAAGGGCTGGAGAGTTGAGAGTTTGTATAGAAAAAATAAGTTGTGACTGTGCTGAGATCTTCATCATACAATAGATTTAGATGGATGGCTGTGAAATCTATTTTAAGCAACATCTCTGTAAATGCTTGTCTGAAATATTTAAATTATATGCTCCATTAGGCAAATGGGTTTATCTTCCCATTGCTTGGCTAGAGGAATGTACTAGGAAGGC
This sequence comes from Neopelma chrysocephalum, assembly GCF_003984885.1. Classification (NCBI taxonomy): domain Eukaryota; kingdom Metazoa; phylum Chordata; class Aves; order Passeriformes; family Pipridae; genus Neopelma; species Neopelma chrysocephalum. The sequence continues at coordinate 8,181,029 of NW_020897738.1, forward strand.
AAGGTTTGGAAGAACAATAGTTTGACTGCATAGTTTTTCACTGCGTGATTTATCCTCGTGTATTGTTCAGAGATGCACAAAATGTATTTTATTTGACATTGATGATCTTTACAAAGTTGACTTTGATTTTATTTTTATGCCATAGTTGCTGTCAAGAAAAACAACTGAAATCCAATTAATGTGATCATAGTTTTGACCTACTGTTTTGCTAAAATAGATAAAAAATAGTGCCTTCTTTGACGTTCACTTATTAATTCAAAATCTGTAATGGGTCTCAGTTTCAGCAAGTCTTTAATACTGGAAGAACCAGTAAGAGCTACAAATAGAAGGAGATTGCCATTATACTGAGTTTAAGATACTGCACTAGAAATGGCAAAATTGCTATCCTTTGCTTATATTTGGAATTTTGTATGAACTGCAGTTTAGAGAAGATATCTTGTCCCGAAGACCATATGTGTGCATATTACAGTTATATAAAACTAAGCTTCTGTATTTGATTTTATGTAATGCAACACGTTATTTCTGCAGTGCTTTTGGTGGATCTTGGGTAGTGTCAGAATTGATAGACTGCAAGGAAAACCTGTTAGAATTCTTGTGCTACCGGGTTTATGGTTTGTTGCTCTTAATATTTTATTGTGTGAGTATAAATCATTGACACAAACACTGTAAACAAATGCTGTAGCAGCTCAGTGTGAGATTACATTTAGCTTATGTCTTTCCAGTTTAACCAGAGTATGACAGTATCTTGTGAGGGTATCCTGTGGCCATCACAGTAATCTTCAAATCAGAAAGTTTAGGTCAAATTTTTTACTTTCTTGCCTGCTTCTACAGAATGAGGAGGAAAGGGCCAACTCTAGGGTTACACCAATAGGAACAGGGAAGGAATTTAAGATGTGTTGCATGCAGTTACCTTATTCAGACTTAATGTGTGTCACTTGGGAATTAGCAGTGAGATTTCTGTTGAGATTAAGATCCTGATTTTTTTAGGAAAAGTCTTCTTTCCATATACATTCAGAGTATACATGTAACTTGACAAGCACATTTTCTTCAGGAAAAGGCATTAGCAATATCATCAGTGTTTAAGCATTAAAGTAAGAACAGAGAGGTCTTGAAGTAGCTTCTTAAATTCCAGGTAGAATATGGTCTACCTGTGTGCTGGAGCAAGGTGGTAGCCACCTGAGCATCTGGAAAAATAGCAACCAACTTACATAATGAACTGGGTTTTGTTTCATTCAGATAGCTCATGTAAAACAAACCCAAACAAAAAAAACTGCTGTGCAAGTGTTTTGTTCCTTGTTTCTCCATTTCACAGGCAGCCCAAAACAATCTGTGCAGCTGCATCTGGTGCTGTCTGCTGAGGTTCTGGAGGTTGCATCTTCTTCATTAGCTTGGGTCACGTTTGTGTTGGGTAATATGTAAGACAAATAACTAATTCTAGAGAGAGCAGTTCTTTTTGTGGCTGGTTTTGTGCAACATTCTAAGAACAGACAGCTCAATTTAGTAGTGTCCAATCTTTTGAAAGCCTGACAATCAACTGTCTGGCAGTCACATTTTGAAGAAGTAGCATTTGGTGTGTGGTCTGTAAATGGCTAATCATGTAGTAGTAACTGGACAGCATCTATGGCTCAATTTATGCACATTGATCAAACAGAATAATATTTTAGAGCCCTGATTGGGCTCATTGATTGCCACTGTGTTTCAGGGTAATCTGATATTTTGACCCACCAAAATAAATGCCTTTCTTGGAATATCAGTTAATCATGGGGATAAAAAAATGTGCAAGAGACCCAGTAGGAATGTATATACAGGTGGCATTTTTAAGTATTTTAGTTTCTTGTAGAGAACACTTCAGTTTAGTTGATGAAGCTCACATCTAGTGACTTCTCATTCTTATAAAGAATGTATATTTTTTACAGTAGTTGTCATCACTGTTGCCACTGTTGGAACAAAGGCTTCTTTCTGAAAATAGTGAATTTTAACTATGGCACCGTTATACCCCTGAAGTGATTGGCTTTATTGATGTGGTTTTGTTTGGTTGGTTTTTCTAAGTGGTAATTTATCCAATTCTGTAGAAGTTGATACTGCATTTATGTCCTTATATTTTGCTTTGTAGTTGTGTGGGTTTTGTCCAATCTAGATAAAACTGGTGGAAATGTTGCTGGTTCCAACCAAGAGCCAGCTAGAGTTGGTTACAAGAAGCTGGCCACAGTGAAGTCAAGGGATCTGCCTGACCATATCTTTCAAAATCAGGTCCTCTGAGGAGTTAGCCTGGAAAAAAACTGCTCAGTGGGTACTTGTGTAGATACCTAAATCTGTGTTTTCTCAGTTGTACACGTTTTGCACAAGATATACAATGTTTGCTAGCAAAAAGTCCGCTGTGGAAAACCTATGAACCTGAGTATATGCAGTTCTATCTCCAAAAACCTCTTTGTGAAGGATATCTTTGTCTGATTCTGCAAGTCTTAATCCTCTGTAATCAGCTGATACTAATTATCATGAGAAGAGTGATTTTTGACTACAGAGTACATTTAGAGAGAGCAAAATTGTAATATTGGGATCACAGATTCCAGGCTGAGTGGCCCAAGAAGGTAATTCTCAGCCAGCATTGTGTGGTGGGGACACTGCTGGTGGCAATATTCCAGGGTGCTGAGGTGCACTGAGAACACATGGGCAGGGTTGTGCTGCTCTGCCTCCCTCTCCAGTTGATATTGCCCAGGGAAGGCCTTTCTGTTCCTCAGCTACGTGCAGTGTGTTTCATCTCTTCAGATGTGATGGCTTTCTTAGACAATTTGGGAATTTTGTTCCATAAGGTCCTTGCCTGGGTTGTCAAAATCTTCTGTGCATGCTTCAGCTGGTGTTATTTATAGTTGTGTTTTTTCTGCATCTCCAGCACATGCATTTTGGTTCAGAGGCTGCACCAGGGTTTCCATGAGATACCATGGGGATGTACAGCAGTGCCCCTCTGATCTGTTAGCTTCTTATTTGTAGGTCAGGGAGAAATGGAGATTTTTGCTATCTAAGCAGCATCATCTCTTTGCTGCTTCAGTGCTTACGTGACATCTCAGGTTGGCTGGAGGTTGAAAGGACAATGCCAGGGTATCTTTCCCAGTTTCATTTTTATTATTTATTTTGTTTGCCTTGTTGTAAGCCACTGAAAGGTTGAAGTCTAGTGCCTTACCACCAGGCCTTTGTCCTCCAGAACAGGTACTCTTCAGCTCCTTATGGATTATTTAAGAGTTGTGAAGCATTTCTTCTGAAATGCATCACTGAAGAGTTACAGCTTAAACGCTGCAAGTGAGAGGGAAGAAGTGGGTAAATCATTTTGGGGCAAGTCCTGACATTGTGTAGTTATGGTAAATTAAAAATATTCATTATTTCCCATATTTCTTTGAGAATTTAGTAATTTGGGATTTTGGAATTGGGCATCAGTGCTTTCTTCGCACAGTTATCCTTGAAAGTGGGCTTCTCAGGGGATTGACATCAGGATGTGCATTCTTAATTGGAAATCGTTCTACTTATCTGATGGAGTAATTCCTGTAAGAATTCTTGGAGGTGCAGTGGTACTCACTGACTCTGAGGTGGGAGCTGTAGCTTAATTTGGAGTGCTGGCCAGCAAAAAACAGCTTTACAGGATCTGGGCTTTGTGTATCACATATGCCTCTTTTCTAAGTTTGGTTATTTTCCCCTCTTAATATAATAAAAGAAATGATCATGGGGTTTTTTGTAGAGAAAACCAGCACCTTAACTTGTTGCTGTGAGAGTGTTTTCTTTATTTCAAAGAATGTAGATCAGTTTAGTTAGTGAAAGTACCGTTAGTGTTTCCAGTAATTTAATTGCATGTTCTTCATCTGCTCTGGTGGTGTAAGTTCTGCCCATGAGCTGGAATTCCTCCATTGAACCCTCTCATTACAGTAAATAGTTCCCTATTTAATTTGAGTTCTGTAGTGATAAAATTTTAAGTAACTTCTATTCAGAACGGTGACAGAAGTGATGGCACAGATTTTTACTGGTTTATGCTGTGGCTAAGAAACTGTAATGCAATGTTTGACTAATCAACAGTGTCCATGGCTACTGGATTCACAGCTTGATGAGAGCTGAATGTATATGGTGAGACTGGGTAGGCTTTTCTTTGCAGGTTGTAAATGGAAAAATAATAATCGTTTTAACAGCGTGCAGAGTAGCAAAGCTTGCTGAGGTTCCCCAGGGGAAAGCAAATTGCAGAATTGCTTAAAATACGGTTTATAAAGTGTGGTCTGTCTTGGGGAAGGAGAATGAGATGTGACACTGAATTTGGGGTAGCTACAATAACATCAGGCACATCAGTAGGTGCCTGAGTTAGGGAGGGAGACCCTTCTGGCTGCAGGTAAGAGCAGTGATGGAGCTGGACTCCTCTGGAGGCTGGTTCAGCCCGGGAGGGTGAATCCAGTGTTTTATCTGGCACTTTGAAGGAGCCTCTGTGTCTCTGCTGAGCACCACATGAGGTTATGTATGGAGACTGGCTTCTGGACTGGGACATGCAGGCCGGGTGCTGAAGTGAGACAGTGTGATCATTGTTCATGTTATTTGTTCATCAACACTCTGGAGAACTTGCTCATTGATGGGTTGAGTTTTCTTTATAGACAACTGTTGGTGCACTTCACCTATGAAGCTCATTGTGTGAGGTTGGAGGGGGAAAAATAGCTTTGGTCACTTGGTGAAGCTGTCAGATCTTTGAGATAATTCCATGGATGTTGGCTGAGTTTCCTGGGATGTGTGTCGCTGTCCTGGCAGTCTGCTGGAATCCATGAGCTTGCTACTGCAAGAGTTTCTTGGCTGCTTTTTGGGAAAGAGAGGGAAGCCTTATACCAGACTGCATATGGAGAGAAAGGTGGGCATGAGCATGCCTTAGGGTTTAGGTGTTTTATTTGGCTTTTCAGGGAGAATCCCTCTGCTGTCAAGAGCAGGTCCGTAGGAAATGCAATGGAAGTGTCTCACAACACCAGTGCTCCTTTAAAATGGGGTAGATTTTCTTTGAGCAGTGTTATTTATATATGTACAGAACACAAAGTATTGGTGTAGACACTTTTATTATTATTATTATTTTGATCTTTGATGTATAATCTTAATATTTTGGTGGTCTTCTGTAGAAGGTTAAAGTGGCACAAAGATCAGATTACTGGAAGTAGGAGTCTTTTATCTCTCATGTCTGTGTCTGTTTCTGCATTTTGATAGGCCAGTGAAAATGAGTGTTCTTTTGCTATGTGTCTAATCTGAAATATTTAAAAGAAAAGTGCCCATTATACTATATATTAACAGTCTTTCATACAATTGTGGTAATACCTTTATCAGTACTTAACTTTTTGATACTTCACAAACATTTGGCTTGTGGTTAGTGTTCTGCTGTTGTGTGTTACTGTTGTATATTGCTGTCAAGTTTTGCTTTATAAACGAACTCTATTTAAAAATGAAATAATCTAACATTCCTTCTACAATTCTTAATCTGATGCAAGGAAGCTTCAGCCATGTTGATCAATAAATGTCAATAACCATTCATAAAACAGTACCTGTATCCTAATGATGGTCCCAAGGTATTGAAAAGTTTTATTGTATGCAGTAGCCATAAATTTAAGAGTTTTCCAGAACGTTTAGGAACAATACTCTTCTGCCTGAATAAATATCACATTTGCCTTTATTTTATCAATGTAATGCCAGGTGAAGTTTCAGACATGAATTCTGAGTTAAGCTGGCAGTGTTCTGCTTCTTTGCACCACAGGCTGGGTCGTGCCATGCTGGTATAACTTCTCATATTTTTAGGCTGGTTCTTTTTTAATTCAGTGTGACAATACAAGTAGTGAGTTATTGATGGCAGCTAAAGTGAGACCATTATGGCTGTAATCAATAACACACCTGCATAGAATAACAACTACTGCCAGGGACATATTTTGTATTGATTCAGGAATTTATGCTGTCTGCACTATACCCAGGCTGCTACTTCCATAATTTATGTAATAAAATCTCTGCTTTAGAGAAGCTGTTACTAAGTTAAATACCAAGAAATGATGACATATCAAGATGTAAATTACATATTGAAGATTTTTACTACAAGCAGAAATAGCACTTGCTAAATTCCTGTGGGTTCTGATTCAGGACCAAGGCACTTCCTTACTGCAGGCTGGCAGATAATGGGAGGCAAACAGGGTGTTCCCTGTCCTGGGGCAGGATTGCAGAGGTGGAGGGGAAGATGCTGCTTTTAATGTGCTGTGAGGATGGAATTGTATAATCCATGAGTTCCAACCTTCAGAGGTTGCCACAGTTTTTTCACTGATGTTTCACTGTGGTGTGTTCTTGTAGGTGACAAACAGTCTTCAGCTTTTACAGTTTATTTACTATGCTGAGGGTGATTCCTGAATCCCAGCCCGTGCTCATCTGTCTGTAAAGGAAATAACCCCCTCATTTCAATTGTGATGCCACAAACCACTTGCCACTGTTTTGAAGCAGAGAAACAGGATGATAGTTCTGAATTTCAAGAACTTTAATTTTGAGGTACTGAAGATGTAATATTAAACAGAACTGAAGTTTGTTATATTCACTTTCCAGGAAGAGGTGATGTAACTTATCTACTTATATAGAGCCCAATAACAAAGTTCTTGTTAGCAGCATTTTTTAAATAGAAAATTAACATAAATTCAAAATATTATTGATTGTATGAAGGTTAATCTCTTCACAATGCAAAGGAAAGCATTTACATTTAAATGATCAGGAGGTAATACATATAAATTATATTTGTATACATTTGGATTTGAGGTCATACAGGAAACACAAGAATTCTGTGGCCTTTCTCACCATGCTTGTTTAAAACTGCACACAGTCCTGAAGGCATTTACCACATTCCCAGACTTGAGTTTCAAAACACAAAGTTTTCATTTACACTATTGTAAACTCTGTAATTAAGTCCAATGTCCAGTTGAAATTGTATAATTCAGGGAATATTGAACATGCCCACTTGCCTCAGGCTGTCTAGTGGACTATATTGCCCACAATTAAACAGATGAATGCACAAATAAGGATAGGCATCCTTCCAAACACTTCTGGCTATATTTAGCAAATTCTTCTCATTTCCCTCTCTGTAGGAGGGTGGTGATGTTGGTAACCTTAACACTGGCCAGTAGAACTGTCTTAGACCCTGTCCTACAAGATGTTTTCCTTTCCCATATTATTTTGACCTTGTATTCTCTTCTTTTCTCTTGGATTAACTCTTTGTGTCCTGAAGGAGAAATTTGCTTTGCATTGTCCATCTGAATATAGAAAATAAGTAGAAGCTTGTTCTCTGTGCCACAAAGGAATAGGAAGAACTTGGAAGTTTCACAAGTTAAATGTTATAAAATTTGTGAAAGATACATCCAAGGCAGGGGAGCAATACAAAGAAATCTCCTTTTTATGGAAACCAAAGGTACAGATTCTGTAATTTGTTACCTCATTTTATGTATCAGTATTTCAATAACTACAGTGAGTCTTGTTAAAATTCAGCAACCTTTCTCTGTAGTATTACCTTGAGAAAACCCTCAGTTGGACTGAGAGAACTGCTATAATTGGCGTTAGGCATTTTAACCATAAATAAGACAAGGTGTTGGCTTTTTATTTTTGTTTTTTATGCTACAGGCTTCCTACCTGTGCCCTAATGAGCAAATACTGCTGCATTTTGCAGGTGCAGTGTTTAGCCAAACAAATTGGCTACAGATCCTGGGGCTGAGAGAACTCACCAGGTGCCAAATGCAGATGTGTCTGTCGCAGTGATGCAGTTGGGGAGAGGAGGCTGAGAGCCAGAGATTCAGTGTGTGGGGGTTGTACTGTGCTGCCACCAGAACCAGAAAGCATCTGGGAGGACCTTCATAGCCCTTGATTATTAGCCCTTTATTACTTAAAGTAATCTGGGCTGTAGTTTGTCCCGATGCCCCAAAAGGAGGGAAAAAGTCTAATAAGAATTACAGGATGAAGAGAACTATTTCATGGGAAAAGGAGTTGAAGTCTGGGGGGGAATGCAGCTGGTCTCACCCAGGAGCGAGTTTTTAATTCTTTTAAGTAATTTTTGCTTTGAAGAATTAAACAGACATATTTCAGAATGATAAAAGCTTCAAAACAATATTACAGGTATTTCTGTTAAAGAACAGAGCTGTTGTTTCAGAATTAGGCAGAACTCTGGAGCTGTAATCTGTAGGAAGGGTGCTGTACTGATCTTCAGAGAGTTTCTGATTTTGGTTGAATTTGTCAGGATAAGGGATACAGGGATTTTGGAAGCTTTAGTGTCTACATTGTAGCTCAATTAAGAAAGCTCATTTAAATCACATGCCATGTAAAATTCTAGTTTTCTTCTGTCTGTAATCTATTAAGTATCTGCATGTACCCATGAGACTGCTATACAGAGGATATAATTATTTTGTTTACCACTCTGAGATTGATGTGAAGGGGATCAATACCAGTTACTTTGCTTTTCATTACTGAAGGCATCTGAAATGTTGACCAACCTTATCTCCCTTGTGTCAAAGGGATCACAAAGCCCTTCCAGACACACCATTTGACCTTCTAGGACATTCTTCAAAGAACTGGCAGGCTTAGCATGTCACTTTTTTTCCTCACTTGAAGAAATTAAATCTAATTAGGAGGATCCTACTAATACAATGTAGATACAGATTACAGGTGCACGCAGTGTGTGGAGAGTCCAGAATGAAAATAGCTGTAGTGAAGAAGCCTGGGGGAGGGGGAAGACCCTGAAATAGGCTGACTTAATTATCAGACTTGTACTCTAAAATAAGGGACTTCAGTAGCTGCACTGATATGAAACAGCAAGGTGGAAAATTCTGTTGGGGAGAAGAAATCCCTCAAGGCATCTTCTTCTACAGAATATAAGACCAGAAAGGAATTATGCACAAAAATACCAGTTGCCCAGTTTTAGTACCAGAGATTAATGCCTGGTATTTGTTTCCCTCTCCTGACACAGGTGTAGTTTGACTCGATACACCTGAATTACTCCCATGTTTTAGGGGGGGAAGCATGACCAGAATTGACTTTTCCTTGGAAAACCTTTGACATTTCAGTGGCCATTAACGTTGTCCTTCTTACAGCAAATGTCACTTGAGACTTCTGTAACAGAGAACGAAAAATATGCTTGTGCATTCTTGTCATTTCCTGTGAAATCAAGTGACTGATTTCTGATGGAAATCTCAAGAGCATTGAGTTCATGCAGGTTCCTACCAGGTCCACCTCACAATAACTGGCTTTTGCATGTAGTGTGTGAGGCAAGGAGTGTTAATAGTGGATTTTCTGAGAAACTAATTATTTAAAATATCCTCGATCCCGTGAAATTGAAATAAACCTATTGAGGATGTGCAATAACAAGAGAAAACCCAACTGATTTAAAGTCGGTGTCATGCCCAGGAGTGAAAAAATGTGTTCTTGATTTGTGTGTCCTCGTGTGCCGGGGGGATTTCAGCAGTCACTGGAGATGAAGGAATCCAGCTCTGTGCATTCTTGGGCCCAGGGGCCGTGCTGGGTGATCCCTAATTCATGCAGGCACGGGCAGGAGATTTCATGGTTGTACATCTCATTGTCCTTCTCGGGGCTCGTGGCTTTGAGCAGCTTGCACTGATCAGGAGTGTCCAACAGGCAGCACAGCCTCGTGTGCTGGGGGATCCAAAGAGGAGAAGTCTTATTTCAGTCAAAACCTGAGAAAAAATTTAAGTGTGAACTGGAGCAAGTTGGCCAGAGATTGTGGAGGTTACGTTCCTGGAGATTTTCAAAGCCTGACTGGAAAAAAAAGATCTTGAGTAACTTGTTCAAATTGTCTCTGCATTGAGCAGGGGACTTGGACCAGATTATCTCCAGTATTTCCAATCTCAGCTGCATTTATGAGACTCTGGTTTTTGTTTTTTAACTAACTTGGTTCTGTTTATTTAAATGAACATTTGAGGTCAAACTTCTTCCTTTAGTGAAATAAAGAATGTTAAGTGGTTTATTTAAATTTAAGCACTTCCACTGTCACTTTATACAAGTGGCTTCAAAGCATATTGAATTATATTGGATATCATCTGCTAATGAGCTTTGTCAGTAGATACATGTTTCTTCCATTATCTTGTTTGTTTCTATTTTGTACTTTGTGAGTAATATTTGCAATTATTTTCTACAGTACCATGTTGGTAACAGCAGCAGGAAACCATGGTTGGCTCAGCTGGAACATTTTGGCCTCTGGAGTTCTTGCATTCAAATATCTGCCTGCTTATCTTTGTGGCATTCTGATTCTCTTCTTCCTCTCATCCCCTTTTTTGTTCAGTATTTCTTTATTGGTTAGGGTTAAGACAGATGGTAGGAATAGTAAATCCAAGTTGATTATAGCAGATAACTGTCTGACATTGGCATGTCTGTAACTAGGAAGATGAAAACAATGGGCAGTAAATATTTTGGACAAGCTGAAAGAAGTTGTTACAATAATTCATAATTGTCTTGCCTGTTAGAGTGGATAAACAAAGCGAAAATTATTTCCTTATATTTGTGCACATTTTTGGAGAGCCTCAGAACTGCTGTGGTGGTGTATGGAGCTGTATTTCTGCTCAGTGCTTTTTGTGGACATATTTAATGTTACCCATAACTTCCACCAGTCTTCCTGTGCAGAATGTGTGCTGGGAGCAGTGGTGGGACTGGGAGAGCTGTGCTCCCTCTGCACCTCTGCAGCTGGGCTGCATTAAAGCACCTCGAAGGCATATTAGTAATGTTAAAATAAAGGTGCTTAGCCTTTGTCTAAAATCCTGTCTCTGTGGAAGCAGGTTACCTAATGAGCATGTTCTACTCATCTCGTGGGGGCAAAACCTGAGCTGTTAAATCTGTGGCAGCAAAACGAAACAATTTTTGAACCAAGTCATCGTTTTCAGCATCAATAGAAGGTCGTGCCCTTGTCAGCTGGCACTGGTTCAGCATAAGGTTCCACTCAGAATTGGCTGCACGATGCTGAGAGCTGCTCTTTAGGAGACCTTCACCCTTTGCTATGTTTGGAGCTGCTAATGTGGCTCTGCTGAATATTTATAAGGGACTTATTCCACCAGTCCTGCTGCAGTCACTGAGAGCACAGCCTGGTTAGTCCTTGGCAGCTGCTCTGGCACAGAGAACTTTGTTCAGGCTCATGGCAGAGACTTCTCCCATCATTTCTCCTCTGCTCACTGTTGTGTGTTAAGCCACGGTACTTATTTGTAAAGTCCAAAATGCAGCTCTGCTCCTGCAGCTGCTGCAGTTTCCAGCTTGGCTTGGTTCCTGAGGAACTCAGACCTTTGGGGACCTGGAGCTTGGCAGACTGAACTTCTCGAACAAGGTTATGAGTGAAGGCTGCAGAGCTTGTTCTCTTGATTTGCTGCTTGACTTACCTGATGTTTAATCATCTGTACTGTGCAAAGGTATCCAAAATCACATTCCATCCACTCCCCCCGTGATTTTAAGAACGTGACATTGCAAAAAGTCAGGGATCTCTTTTAATGGCATGTGGTGGTTCTCATCAAGACTTGCACTGGTCTGATCTTTTTGCAGTGCAGGTTTGGTCACACACTGGAATTTCTCTTCCCACGAGCATCTTTCAGATGCTGAAAAGAGATGAATTTTTAATCAAGTGAAATTACCAGAATATCAAACATACTTTTTGAGCGATGTTGCTCATAAAAGAGGAAGTTAATAACATTCATAAATTTAAGTTCTAGATAATTATAATTTCTTCCTGCACTCTTTCTAGGTCTTACAGGCATTGTACACATAGCAGAGTATCCAGATTTGTAGCTCAAATTATACCGTGATTTACATTGAAAACATAAATTAAATCAGCTTGCTGCCAACTTATGTTTTTATGTCATCATTAAGAAACTCACTGATTATTTATTTAAAATAGGCCATAATTTTCCACGTTTTTTAAAGAGTAGAGGCTTTTAAAATGGCTCATGTGGAATTGCCATATTTAATTAAAAATAATTTTAGAAGGACTGTATAGGATTTCTCGCAGTGTTTTAAAACTTGATACTAGTGGCATTTTTTAATATGTGGTATTACCCTGCTGATGTCTGTTTAATATTATTTCTGATTGTCATAACTGTTTACATTTCTTTTTGGTTAGAGGAAATCGTGTGTTCCTTTTATTCTTTGGAAAAGTTATTAAAAGGACAAAGCACTGACAAGGCTTTGCTTCTGACCTCTGGGTTGAACTGCTCATCAGGCAAAGTCTGAATTGCTAGTAAAAATGAAACTTTTGAGGAAAATTCTTGCCTGAGGTTGGATTTGTACCGATTCAACACATTTCTTATGACTCTGCCATCTCCCTCAGTGCTGCTTCTGGAACAACCTGACCCTTCTAATGAGTTTTATTTTGTGACAAACTGGATTTCCGTGGACGTGCTCCACTTGCTCGTGTGTTCCATGGTTGTGATGAGATTTCTCCTTTGTTCTGCAGGACTTAAAAGCATTTACTTATCAGAGTGGAAGATAAATAAAGCATCCTGTTTACTAATTAGCTAAATTTTTGTCAAGTGTCACCCTGAAGTCATTGGAATTACTGTGTTATGACATAGTGTTGCTTTACAACTTGTAAATTATGGAATGAAACATAAAATGTACCACAGGAGGTGAGGGCTCCCAGGGAGTACAGATGGTTTTTATAGGGCAGCCAAATGTTGAATGGGTTACAAGATGGGGGATTTTAGGGTCAGAGTGAAGTTTGTCCTCTTCTCTCCCGTAACCCCAGCACTGCTGGCTCGTGGTGTTCCCTGGGGAAGGTGTGACCTGCAGTGTCCACATGGAATTGTGGGGACTTCTAGTTTGGAAAGGAAGGCAGGTGGAACAGTTGGAGATGGATGGTTTGGAGAGTAAAAATAAACACAAAGAAAAGTTGATTAAAATTGGCAGAACGTAGCCCAAGACAGTGTTTGTGTTCCCTGAGATTTAAAACTTCGTATTACTGTGAACTTGATATGAAAAATGCTCTGGTTTCCTTATAACTTCAAGTAAAAATATATTTAAGCAAAGAGAAAGTAAGGAGAAACATCTTGGCTGGTTTTGCATCTTGTTACTGTACAGTTAAACAAAATGATTTTTGAATTTTGTGACCCAGAGGTTTCAGAAGAAACTTCCACATACTAGAGTTTTCAAACCACAGAGAAATTTCTACCATGAACTTTTTTTTTTTTTTTAAATTTTTTTTTTGGTGGGGGAAGTAGGAACTCTAATGATGAAAGTCTCAACTTGCTGTTCTGCACTAGGGGTAGCAGTGCAGTTTGGCAAGTGTTGAGAGTTGCCCCATTGCTCAGGTCAACAAGCCATTAGTCACACTAATTACAGCAGTACTGTTCAGAGTTTGATCTGTATCTTCTGTTTTCCAGGGATATCCATAACTGAGTTGTGCTCTATGAACAAGGAAAGGAACCCAACAACTCGCCTGAAGGGGTGGTAAGAATTGCCAAAATTTCTTACATTTGTATTTCTGTCATTATTACACATGGTCATGTCTATGAAATCTAGAAAGCAAAATTGTTCCTTTTTTAATCAGTCCTGCTATTTACTGTCTTAGACAGTCTCACACTTGTCATTCTTTAGCCAACAATGAAGTGATGAAAGACTAAATTCATTTTATAGTAATAGCCTGCAGTGCCTTTTTTTCAGACAGGAGGACTGTTGAACTGAGTATGGCTAAAATATGCAAGAGTTTGAATTGGTCTGCTTGGAATAGCAAATCACCATATAAAAACTAATGTCTGTATAATGAAAATGTAGAATAATTAACTGCATATAATGTAACTAATAGTAGAGCTTCCAAAACTTTATAAATGGGCCGTTTCAGAAGGTTTTGTCCTGCTGCTGTGTGCTTTTTGGACAAGAGGTGAGCTGGTTTCCCCCCTCCTGGCTGCCTGTGCTCAGCCCCTGGGGTTTGTGTTCAGCTGCACTGACAGACATTGCACTTGGGCTTCTTCTCAGAGCTCTCTGTGCAGAAATCTGTGGCTTGTGGATGTAACTGGGTTATAAATCCAGTGATTATTTACCTCCTTGTGTGGTGGGATGTGTGGCTTTCTGCAGCATAACTTCCCTATTTTCAGTACAGTCAGCATAATCAAAGACCAAGCAATTTATTAATTTGTATGACTTGCACTCATTTGGGAAGTCATTCCTCAGAACTAATCAGACAGAAGTTTTCTTACACAAGGAAAAGTCATTTACATTGGGATAAAGGAACATGATTAAAAAAAGCTGGTCTCTTTAAATGACTAAAACCAGAAGACAGCTGTACTTGTTAAATGAATAAAACTGATTGAATAATTCAAACTTTTAAAAGCTTTCATTTATTTTATTAGTCTCTTTTTAAATTTGTTTTAGAGAAAGTAGATTTTTAGGTGAAAGAACGGAGCACAGTTTACATAGGATGAGCAAAACTGAAAGTTATTGCTTCCAAATATCCTAAGCAATGCAGAAGAGGTGGGAGATTTCCTAGGGAATTTTTCTCTTAACAGTCATCCTAGGGTGAAATTGGTAGTATTTAGAGCAAAGGGAAATCATTGTAGGGGTGAAAGGGAATAAAATGACAGTAACTAGGATGTTATCTCTTGCCAGACAGCCTCACTAGTCTTTCAGAATTAGGAAATCAAAGGAGATGCTGTTTGGGGATACATGAGCAACCTGTTGGTATCCTGCAGCTTATTTGTGAAGGAAAAGAATGTACAGCTTTGAACATGTTCCTGTTCCTTCTACACTGCAGAAACTCTGGTCATTGTGCTATCATTAACAGAGGGCTTTTTTTACAGAGTTCACGTCTAAGACCAATTCCTTATTTCAGCAGTGAGGTGTTCTCTGTGCTCCTTTTAAAGGCTGTGTCACCCTTCATCAGGAGTGCCATGCATTTTCAGAATGATGGTGCTCCCAATTTATGGCTTGTCAGCCCTGCAGAATGCTGTTGGTTCCTTTGAGAGCAGCTCACTGGCCCAGGCTGCTCACTCAGAAAGCAGTTTTAGGTTTATTTTGATTGGTTATTGGTTTGTGGCTTTTAATGATGAAATAAAATTGCATTTTTGTGCAGTAGACGTCGGGGTGGAAAATCTGCAAAGTTTGGAGCTGCTCTGACTCCCACCAAGATCAGCAGGAGCATTTCTGTGGCTTTCAGTGGGAGTAACATTATACTGTGTGAATGTGGAGACTTTTCTTTCAAAAACACTCACAATAGTCTGCCATAGTTCTGGCAGTAACTAATCTACTACTTGTTTATGGAAAAAAGGGATTTTCTAAGCAGGAGAAGGCAGTTGTATTCATTTCTGTTGTGCCAGCATATTGCTTGGTTTGTTTTAATACCTACAGCTCTGAAAGGCATTGCACCACGAAAATTGGTTACCTAGGATTGTTTGATTATATCATCCAGTGTTTTTCATTGCACTGTCTGTAGGAGTAGGTCTGAAGAGACACTGTGTCTTCCCACAAGGCAAGGAGAGCTGCAGGATGAATATTTATTGGAGTGGTGGGAGAGGTGGCCTAAATTCTGCTGCTGCAGATACTACTGCTCGTGTAAACAGGGGCTGGAGATTGGAGGGAAAGCATCAAACCATCTCCTGAATTAGTTCTCAGCTTTGAGCAAAAGCTTAATTAAATATTATCTGAGGAATTTTCATGGATGTCATTGAAGGAAAAGGTTATTTTTTACAAAGGTGAACATGTCAAAAAGTGAGGTACTGTATTTGCTATGCAATTGTCATACTTTTTTTTTAAATTTCTTTAGGAAGATGTTGTTATAAGTAATTTGGGCATAAAAGCTTCTAGCCCATGGTTGCCCAGAAATCATTTGAAAAACATTCAAAATAACTGCCTTTTCAGAAATGCACACTGAATGGATATTTCTTGGACTGTGGTTGTGTGATTTAAATGGTCAGTTTTGCCTGTAATGTACAAAATGCAGTTGACTTGATTGGAAACTTCCTCCAGGCTGCCAGATTTCAGACCTGAGCCATCCAGAAGGGGAGTTTTTTAACTGTTCTGAACATCTTTTTTTCTTGTAATTAATTTTCTTTCCCTAATTCGTTGCTTGTAGATTAATGGCTGCTTATTTTGAGTTTCTACCATATTTTCTGGAACGACCAAGAGCAATGAATTAATCTTAATTGATGGATTACTATAGATTAATCAAACTCCTACTTAATGTGCTTGATATTTCTTGTGAGTAAGCTGTTTTTTTAAAACATTGTCTGTAGTTAAGTTTATTAAATTAAGACTTGGGCATGTAAGATTCTTTGTCACATCCAGGAAGCACTAAGATATGACCCAAATACTCAAATTACCAGAGGATAGCATTTTGGTTTATAAACATTTGCAGCACAAACAAGTCTGAGCTAAGTAATTTTAGAAAGGAATTTCCCCTCCTGGTAGTGTATATTATACGTAGATGTTAATTAGGGATTTTTTCATATGTGGCTCTTGGAAATTATTTTTATCCTGTTTATCTGAGGCCACGTCTATTTATCTTGGATGTGAAGGTTCACTATTGTCTCTGCATGACAGGGTTTACAAACCAAGTCTGACTTTGTGTTGTGTGCCTGAGAATTTACGTCCACACGATTGTCTTCAGTTAATGATCATAAAAACCTTCCAGAATTGCTGATGAGTCCTAATTCTGGCTTTGTTATCCACACAGTTGTGCTGCCTTTGGTGGCGTTGAATGGATTTCAACAGGAGTGTTGGATTTTTACATACAATAGGCAAGGATTTAATTTCTTGTGCTGCTGATGTGTGTTTTTCTGGACCCCAAAGACCAATAATCTGTGTTTGGGATATGCCTGTGGAAACGTGCTCATGTGTGTCTGTCAGTGGAGTTGGACATCTTTGCACACATTAGTGCTGAGAACAAACATGTCACTTCTGATCCTTAAGATCTGACAGCCCGTGTTCGTGTTCTGGTTAAACATAGGATGTAATTCCTCTGTCCTGTCTTTGCTGGCATATTCCCTGATGCCACACGGAATTTCCCCATGGGGATCAAATTGGGAAATTAAAAGTTCTTTGAATTTAATCTGTATTTTCATAGCAAGAGTCATGGTAGGCCTTCTTAGTATTCATTCAGTGTTCTTGGAGACATCTCTGGCAATACTGGAGTAATATTGGCATGGTCTATTAAAACTACAGTGAATAAAACTTTAAGACCCAATCTCTTGATTTACATTTCTTACAGCAACATCTAATAGAATTGACAGGGCATAAATATTAGCCAGATTCTCTCCTTTTATTTAGATCCATTAAAGGCCTTTCCAAGCAGATAAAGGGAACTTAAATGATGAAAATGATTAAACAATAAATATAAAGCAGTAGCTTGGAAATACCTTACAGTTCTTGGTGCTTAGTAAGCCTCCCCTCAGAACCATATCCTCTTCAATTAATGTTACAGAACAGATACAGATGCAATTGAAATGCAGTCAGTTTTAGCTGCTGCACCATCCCATGCTGACTTCTTAACTATTTTTTTTCGGGTGTTAAAAAGTATACTTTATGAAAGAGGACAGGCAGTTTTATTTGGCTTTTGCCACTTTCTTGGTTTTTTGTAATTCCAGTATTATTCTTCCATTGTAAACTTTCATGCTTTATGGTAAGCACTTAAAAGATGTACAGAGTGAAGTTGAGAGCATTAGACTCTAACAAAACAGTCACCTTGGCATTTTTCGATTTAAAGCTGAATTTTTCCCTCCATCTGGAGGGTTATGCCTGAATAACTGCAGAGATGTGCTGTCCCATGAGAGCTCTGGCAGGGATTGTTTCCCTGGAGCAGGGCATTCAGACAGGGAAGGGAAACGTGCCCTGCTGTGTTTCAGGAGCTAAAAGCATCACTTGTTCCTCCTCTCCTTCCTGAGTGGAATTCCAGGGATTGTTGTGGCTCCAGCAGCGCCCACAGCAGCGAAAAGGGAGACTTTGTTCCTTGCCACTGCTCCCTGCCCCTGCCAACATGGATCCTGGGCATTCTTGATTGGGGATATGAGGGCATGTTTATCTCATTAAAATGATCATTAGCATATCCTTTTGTTGGCATTATCTTTGTCATGTTCCTCCTTCTAATTAAATTGTAGCCTGTTGTAATTCTTCTGCTTTCCTGAAGTGTTTCTTCTCCTGAAGAAGAGAGAAGGGGAGCTGACAGCTGACAGGAGATTGACTGGGTGATGCTGGGCTGGGTCACAGCACTGCTTGTTTGGAGTGTTCCTCCTCTTGGCACCAGGCACTTGTGAAAATAGTTGCTGGTATTTTTTTTTTCCAAGTTTTACTCTATACATGTATAGGATGGTGTTTTGGCACAAAGCTCCAACGCTTCATTTGGTGACAGGGAAAATTGTCAGCGTTCCTGGAGGAAGTCAGTGTTTGTTTGATGGCTGCACGTCACTGTCTGGGTATTTATAGATGCAGGGGCAGCACTGAGGGGAGCTGCTTTCCAGCATGTGTTAGTGCAATAGTAGAGCTTTCAAGAAGTTTTTTTTTTTTTATGGAGCTGAGTTTAGAAATATGTTTGGAAACAGCCTTGTCACACGTGTCATCAAGGTCAGAAGGGAGAGAAAGCAGACATTTCAGTGTTCCAACACAGGTTTGGTGACAGGACTGGAGAAGGTTGGTGTTTGTAACTAGAGAACTTGTCTTCGTGCCTCCTGAACAGTCTCACAGTCGGGGTGACAGGTTCTCCTCTCCATGAAATTTTTATCTCATGCTGCTGTTTGGGACTTGAATGTTGAACTTGCAGGGAATACACTTGATAAAGCCACTGGTGATGGACAATGAACCCAAAGTGTTAAAAGATGAAAGCCTGGAGTGCCCAGTGTGGGAAAATGCCTCAGTGAGGTTGGGAGTGTGGTGTCTGTGCTTGGAGGTTCTCTGATTGTTGATGTGACAGAGAACAGAGGTTCATTCTGCCTGTTTGTAGACAGTGGAGGCTTTTGTGGCAGAGCTGCAGTGCTTTGGAAAGGGCCTCTTCCAGCTGTGGTGCTCACTTTGTCACGTTTGCTGCACTCAGCTCTGAAGGAACGTGGACAGTGGGTTCCATGTTGTGGCAGTTCAGCATGTGGTGAATGCAGGTCAGTCCTTCCCCTGCTGCCTCAGAAATGGGGTGGATACAGGTCATTCCTTCCCCTGCTGCCTCAGAACACCTGGAGACTGAGCCCTGGAGGTGACAGCCTTATCAAAAGCAGACTTGCTGTAATACCCTTTGTGTGCTAGTGACACTGTAAGATAAATGCTGCTTTGTGCTCTTTTTTTAACTTAAAAAAAAACTCCACTGATTTCTTGGATTTATTCCAGGCTGGAACCACCGTGGAATCATACTGCTGCTGTGTAAATCCTTTCTGCCAGCAGGTGGAAATATGGATACAACTCATCCTTTGACTTATGTCTGTCTTTGGCTGGCTGATGTCTCTCTCCCAATCACTGAAGCTGAAGATTTATGAAAAAATCCTATTTAAAATTTGCAACATAATGGATCTTGCTGTGCCAAAATTTGCAAGGTGTGTTTTAGGGATGTCTGACTGCTCGTGCACCTGTCAGGTGTGTTCCATCTCTGTGCTGCAGCATTGTTTTGGAACCTTCCTGCGTAGCCATGTATTAAATAAAAAGCAGTAACTTTTTCAAATGAGCCTGAGCAATACCTTCCATAGGAATAAAAATTGATAGGAAAGGGGATATTATTTTTTTAAGTATTAGATGCTGATATTTTCGTGTCCAAAATACTTGACCAGCAGTAATGGTCCTCAGCTGAGTCAAAAGAAGATGATAATGGGAGGATGATTTTTTTCATCCTTCTGATGTTAGTAAGTTTTAACTGTATATTGAGGCAGATTAGGAAAGGAGTTTACTTTGTGGGAGTGAGACTCAGAGCTGTGTATTTCTTGTTTCCCGTGGATTTTTTTCCTGTTTTCACCAGTGCAGTTACCACTCCAGGACTTAGCTGGGAGTGGAAAGCAGACATTGAAGGAGGTACAACTAAATCTGAAACTAATAAACTGTTCCTGGGTGGTTCTGTGGTCATGGGTAACCCTCCTACAAAGAGCACAAGGGCAAAACCTCTTTAAAGAGTAAAGACAACAGTGATAAAGGGGAAGAACCCTCCAGAGCTCTGTCTGTGTGGGAAGGTTCCCCTGAAATCAGCTGGGAGGTGAATTTGCATTCTTGCACTGTTCACTGGACATTCCATTCTTCTGACAGGTAAAGATAAGGACACCTCTGACAACTGAGAGGGTCAGCTTTTGCATTTTTGAGGCTTAAGAATGTTATGTGAGGAAACAAACCCGTGGTCTTCTCCATGCAGAGAAGGCTGGAGGCAGTGGTGTGGTGTTTCTGTGAGGAGTAGCCCACAGTTAGTTGTGACAGTAATAGTAGAAAAAGTGTGTGGGTACTCTTAGGGAACAAAAAGTTGCTGCTGTTTAAGAAATGATAAAATTATTTTTTGCTGTAAGTTTTACTCTCTTTCCATGTCAATGCTTCCTTAATTTTCAGGGTCCAAAGACTGTAATTGCTAAGTTTCTCAGTTGGTTCAAGTGAGCAGAATTACTGTTGCCTGGTGTTGTTCTGTTTGGTGTCTGTGATAGCAGTGGAATGGGTAATATTTGACCAGAACACCTTCCCTGTCAGTGCTTTTATTTATTTATTTATTTTGCCCTCTTCTTTCACGCTTGGTAAATATTATAGCTATTTTTATTGTGTGAAAGAAACACAGATTTATTTCTCCATGCAGTTCTGATCCAGAGATAAAGAGCTGCTTTCCTAGTCTACCACAATTACATAGGAAAAGGTTATCTAGCCTTTCTGAGAACTCATTTAAAAAGGAAAGGAATAAGAATATTTTCTCCATTTCTTCTGAATAATAGCATGCAGAGATTACATTTTGCATCTTGGTCCAAAATCCAATCAGTTCTTTTTAGTTCTGCATGTAATGTAATTCCTTGGCATTTGGAGAAGACAGCCCTGAAAAGCAGTGCATATGGGTTGGGTTTTTTTTTTCTATAAGCAAGTTATTTTGATGTAATGAATAGGAGCCCATCCTCTGTCAGAAAGAGTTGATCAAATGTGAATTAAATAACCAGACTGTATTAAAAGTCTGTGACTAAAATTGTAAATGGTAATATGATTCATCCAAAAATGTAGGTATGAAATACGGTTAAAAAAATGATCTTGGTCCACTAAAGTCAAGTAAATTGGGAGAAGTGCAGTGCAGGAGAGAGTGAGTGGCATTTTGTTTGGTCGTGTTGTGACCACAGGGTATTTCAGAATAGTTTGAGTTTGTTAAAAGGCAAATTTTGCTGGAAGGGATAAATGCAGGATTGTGTTTTGTCGATTTATAATAGGAGTGGAATGTCATTAGCACTACTATTCATTTGTGTTGTGGGAGGAAGAGTAAAATAGATTCTCATTGACTTAAAATGTCACTGTCAATTCTGGCTGCTGGAATTCTCTGCACTTTGTTGGCTGAACATATGAAAGAAAATAGGACTGTGGGTCAGCCCTGTTCTCTCTAATTAAGATCCTTGGGGTTTTGTGTGGGCTCCTGTGTTTGTGGGGTTTTTGTTGTAGTTGTATAACATTGTGCTTTTGTCTTCTCTTCCAACACCCACGGGCTCTTTGCTTTCTGTTATATTTATTTCTGTACTGCAGACTCTCCTCTTGACTGCAGAAGCAGAACTTGTTGTGCCTGTACTTCATACCTTTCTGTCCCTGATCTCTTGGAAAGTCCTTGACGTTTCTTTACTTGGTCTGTCCAACATAATGTTTGCATTATTGTCCAACTGCTGACAGTCCTTTCCTCAGCTTTTCTCAAACTTGTGTTTATTCTCCCTTCAAAGAGCTGAACAGCAAATCTCTGTATCCCTATTTTCACATTCATCTTCTGTTCCATCTTTCCAAGCTCTGTTCCTTGTCACAAATTTTCAGTTTACTCCTTATAGGGCAGCCTTTGAAATCAAAGTCTGTGTACTGGCAGTAAGATACATGTGATTAGTTTTCACTTTGGCTTAAACAGAAGAATTACCATCTCTGCCAGTGTCAAACACCAAATTGCTAGCTGGCTACTAGAGCTGAAACTTTTTGGAATGGTGCTTATCTCTTTTTGTTTTGGTAGAAATTCTTAGTAGAGGTTACTGACAAATACTGTCCTTCCTGCTCAAAGTGACAGATGATACTGATATGGAATTTCCTGCTGGTACTTATGAACAGCCTTTGAGTTATGGCTGTGGTTACCTCCTTGATTCAGAGAGAAGAGTTTCATGTCTCTATAGGAGCAGTTGTTAATGGCAGTATTTTAGACAGAGGAGGTTATTTCTCTAATTCCAAACCAGCATGTGTGTAGATGGAAACAATTAAAAATACAAGTATTGTTAATCCCCTGCAGCTGTTTTATAGTAGGTAAAGTCTAGCACTCCCTGTTCTGAACAGGGCTTTAGTTGAACTACTGCTTCTCAAAATATTTCCCCTTATCTCTGAAGTCATAATTATGGCATTCATCATGTTTGAATATAATTGCTGCACTTTGCATTCTGTTCGAGTCGTGGGACTTCAGGAAGGAATTAATTTCAGCTGTTGCCTTCTTGCCTACTGAAATCTGCCTTTTGGACCCTGCCTGTGCTGAGAACACTCCTTGGGTGCTGGGGAGGGACATTCTGGCTGCAGACAGGGAGAGGAACGTGTGAGTCCAGGGCAGGGCAGCAGAGGATGGGACACGGGGGGAGCATCCCCAGCTCTCCCCAGGGTGGGGACAGCTCAGCACATGCTGAGCACAAACCATTCTCATTTTTCTCCTCTTTATCAGCCTTTTTTTCTGGGATGCTATGAAGTTTCTTAGTCCTTGGGAATTATATCCATCTCCAGCCTTGCTGCTGGGCAATTGCAGCAACAGCAGAGTTCAATTTAGCAGTATTTCTTCAAGAGCTTGGGTCCTTGACTGATTTGTAGAGGACAAATGAAAAGAGCACTTGCAAATGGGTTTCTGTGCTATTAGAGCCTAAACAGCTTTCCCTCTTGGCTGTGTGTCAGATCACACCTCAAGGGGGGACAGGTGGGTTATGAACCTTAAATTTAAATACTTAAGTGCAGGGTCAGCTGTTCATATCAGTGGGTGTCTTAACAAACTGCTCTCAGAGTGCTCAGCAATAATAATTTTCTTTAAAATTTTCAGGTAGCATTGAAAGTGGTAATTGAGTAGCAAGTGTTTTGAGTTCTTAAGATTTCCCTACAGATTTCCTTACAATTTATGCTTATATGATAATTTTGCTATAGAACCTCAGTTTTGGATTAATTTTATGAAGTGTAGTGCAAGGTTGTTGTGCTGTGGGGAAAAACAGGCATCCAGTATATCAATACCTGCACAGAGAACTGGGAAGCCAGAGAATAAACCAAGCCAGGAGAGGAAGATGTTAAAATGATCTCTTCAAGGAGAGATATTAGCATAGAACTTCTTTCCCTCTGTGGGCTCTGTTCCCACCACTGTGGTGGTGCAGAGCAGTGGTTTGTAGGTGTGAAATCCATGCCCTGATCCTTTGCTTCCCTCACCCTTTCAGTGGCCCTGCTTGGGTTCCCTCTGTCCCTGAAGCATCCCTGCTTTGTTCTTTACAGGTGGTTTTCTGTGGCTGATTCCTGATGTGGTGTGGGGATAATCTAAAAAATGAAGAGACCGTGCAGTTATCTCACATATAAAAATGATGTATTGACCACTGTTAAAGTAGTAGGCTTGTCAAAGAGAAAAGATAATTACAAACCAACATTAGCATTCCCTGAGGGTGGCTAATTGTGAGAAATTGGGAGGAACAGCAGAAAAGAAAACTTTAGGAATAAAGTGCCAGTATCTCTGACCTCCCATTTGAGCACCAAGCCTGCCTTGTATAATAAAAGCTATTTATAAATTGCTGCTCTGTTAAACGTGTACGGAATTTTACGATGCATAAAATGGGAAGCAGAGCCAGCAAAGGGACTCAGCAGAGTGATGAATGGATGACAGGGTGCAAGACTGAAACTCTGTTTTATTCATGGATTGTGAGGTCAAGAAGAAGAACTGCTGGGAGGGGCTGGCAGTTAAAGGAGAAAGATAGAGAACCCAAGAGATAAAGAATCCAGTAATCTGAGAATTATCAAGCCACGTTGTCACACTTCCTTTTGACAGTTACAACTCCAGGTAGTAGCTTTTTATTTTCATGAGTTATTTTTAGTCTTTCTCCCATTCCAGTAGCAGTTGTCACCATCTGCTTCCTGTGTCACATCCTTAGTCCTCCTAAATCTCAGTAATTTATTCTCTTACATTTTAAGCAACAGGTAAGAAGAGGTATTTCCCCCCCCTTTTGTTTTGACAGAGCCACCCACTCCCACCCAATTCTAGTGTGGGTAGTAGGTGATCAAGCAGTCCCAAATCACAGTCTTGATCTGGGGCCCAGCTAGAAGTTCATTAATCTGTTCAGTTTGGGCTGAACTTGTCAGGGCTCAAAAGATTGTTAGAGGCTGATAAATCATTAAAATGCCATTTAATTCTGCTGGTCATGCAGGTATTCCTGAGCAGAATGCAATTAATGCTACTTAATTCCAAACAGGCAAATCAAGTTAAGGTCAGTGGTTTGCAATCATTCTTTCTAGTTTTGCCACAGGATGTGTTCAACTTGCAGGTGCATTTTGTATCCACAAATAACCACAGAGCAAAACAAATCAAGGCAAGGCTAGAACAGAGCTGGTTTGGACCAATTAACAAAATCTGATTTCCACTTCTTTTATTCCTTTCATAAATTCATTGTAAGGTCTTCATGTATTTAATTTCAAATTGGCAGAGAGATTGTTTGTAGATATGTGGTTGCACTTCAAAATGCTCGTTATTCTCTTGTGTTCTCTGGGTCTTGCATCTGTAAGGATTTCTGCCAAAAAACATTGGAAAGGAGATGAAATAGGCACTCAAGATAATCATCACAAAGAGAAGAATTCCCTTACCTGGTAGCAAATGAGAAAATACACCCTGATTAGTTTTACAGTAGCAATGGCCTTTGAGTTTCCTTTGACAGCTTGTAGAGTGTTTTCTTAAATACACAGGGTAAACTTTAGGTTTGGGGAAAGTGCAGCACATCTCCTGCATGCAGAAATGGCAAAAGATTCACCTGACACACTCTTGATATTGGAACCTTGTAAATGCTATAATTTAACTTAAAAAAAAAAGGCAAGCAGTGTATTAAATTAAAACATGGTTGTGATTCTTCCTATGTGACTGTGCCTGCAGTGTTGGTTTTGGTCTAACAGTGTTTGTTGGCCAGATTTCATCCTGCTTTGGGCCACAGTGTCACTGAAGGCTCGTTTAGAGTGTGAGGGGAGTGGGTTGAGAGTGGGTCCATTTCTTTCCTGACGTCTTTTCCAGCAGCATGATGGTTCTCAGGGAATGGCCCGTTGCTCCCCCGGCTCACAGGATCTCTCTGGTGAGCCCTTAGACCAGGAATGGGTGAGTGGGAGAGTCTGGGATGCACAGCAGTTCCTCACCAGACTGTTTGCTGCTGGCAGACCACTCAGACCACTGGGAAAAGTCTCTTTGCTCTGTGAAATGCTTTTCTCAGCCCTGCCTTTGTCCAGCAGTACAGCAGTTACCTTGGTCTGCTGATTTTACCTGCCTGTTGAGCCAAAGCACGACTGACTTGGTGCATCTGTCCTTCACTGTGCAGTGTGTATTTGGAATGTTTTTCTACAGCAGATGCAATTTGAGGGGGATATTAAAGTTTGTTTGCAGTGATAATACCTTCTGGTTGGAATAACACGAATGTCTGTTCTGCAGATAATTGCAGGTACAGCCTGCATGCTAAACAGAGTGCAGAGGCTGCATGATGGTGGTTTTGTCAATGATTCGAGATCTTAACTTTGAAGTTCAGCAACCATGAGGACTATTGTAAAAATAATCTTGAAAGAAAACACAGGCCAGGTTTTTTTCCAATAGTAATAATTTGATACTTCTCTTCTGAACTGTCAATGATGTTTCTTTTAGGGAAGCATGTTTTTGCTAGGTATTTATTTTATATGGACAAAGGTTATATATATATGAAAAATTATCATTATTGTAGTAAATGAATCAGAAATGGCTTTGCTGTAACTCTAGGTGGAATTTTAAAGTTAACTGAAAGAACTGGCCTTCCAGTTGGCAAATTAAGCAATAGTGGAGCAGTAAATATGAATTACATGCAATTTTTCACTTCTTACACTGTTCAGATTTCCTTTACCATGGAATAGGACTGAGTTTAGAATAGTTAATAGCAGCACTTCTTGGAAATGCTTGAGATGTAATTGCTTGTTTCCACACATCCCAGTTGGCTCAGGAAGGGCTGTATTTTCTCTTCAGTGCCTTCCCTGACGTTATTTCCCCCCCAGAAGCTGATGGTCCCTAAAAACAGAGAACTCCTGTGGGAAGTTAAGGACATGCAGGAAACAAGCTCAGTCTGAGTACTGGTGTTGGTTTGGACATTACTTGGATTTATGGGCTGTAGGATGATGGGATAAAATGATGCACGGAAGGGACTTCATTCTTTTAGTGTCTGTTACTTTGTGCTTTCTGTATATGGGATTTTTTTGGAAATTAGAGGACATGCAGCATTGTGCATGTGGTGTGAAACAAAGTGGGAAGGAGAGCACATGACGCCTTAGGTGGGGCTCTGGGAGGAAGCAAATTGCACACCTGCCTGAACATAAAAGGCTCCCTAACGTGGTGTTCAGTGTGTTTTCCCAGGAAAGCAATTACGTGTTTTAATCCTGGAGCCTGTGAGAGATATGCATTACATGTGTCACTTTTGTGTATATTGTTCTGCTTTTCTCTGGAATTGCCAAATTAGACTTGTTTGGACCAAAGCCAAATAATGTATGAGCCAATTTAATGGCTTGTGAATTATTGAAGGGAATGTTTGGTACGTAAAGCTTCAGTTTGCTGGCTCCCCTCCCATTTCCCTTAATCCTTTTGGGAATCTTGGTTATAACTATCTTTCAGAGGCTCAACAATTTCTGAAGGCTGGGGAGCTGTAGCAGTGGAATGGAAGGAATTTTAAATATGATCTCCCTTTCCCCTGAAATTTGTCCCTTTCTGGGCTGCACTCTCCTTTTTGCTGATTCTAGATGGCAACTATACCAGATCCCAAAATACACTTTGATCCTCATGGTCAGCCCTGTCACAAAAACCACTCTGAACTTGGGATCAGAGGATGCTCACAGAAATAATGTAAAATTTGTTTCTGTATCTCTGTAGTAAATTTATTGAAGATCCCATGGCCTGTTTTCTCACTGAAGTGTTTGTGTCTCTCTTGTTTGATAAGGTTGGTTCCAGGGCAGGGCTGCTGGTTTGCAGCTGGAACAGCAGCAGGAGTGAGGAGGACACACAAACAAGCAAACTTGCCATATACTGTTGTTGGAATAGAACATACCTTGCACAAATTTGGGTCAAGTGTGAGCTTTTATAATAATTTCAGGGTGGATTTTGTTTCATAGAATCCAGTGAATTACATGAGTTTATTGTGAGATGACCTACATACAGGGGTGATTTTTAATAGCATGAAAAATGCCTATTAAACTTACCTTAAGGCTTTTTTTTTATTTTTAATGGTCTGTTACCTCTCTTTACATTTCTATTATTTGAATTTGGCAAGGTCTGAAATAGGATATATTTTAATGAGGGAAGATATGCCAAGTTGTTCCGAAACCCTAATTTGTGAACCTCTTTGGAATTCTTTGCTCTAACAGACTTTCTGTATTTATACCTTACATCCCACTTTAAAGGCTACAGAAAAGTAGTTTTAATAGAAAGAAATTATTCCTGCCAATTTTCAGTGTCATTCATAGGTAAATATTTTTTCCCCTCTTTCCAGGTACTTGCTACATAAAGTAAATGTATTGATTGTATTTCTTACAGGGAATGCTGCATGGAAATACATTAAATGAGATGAGCACTATTTATTTAAAAGAACTACAAGTTGTATCAATGCTTACTGCCTGGAAATGTTTGTGTAGCAGCTTTAGCTTTCCCCAATAGGAGAAGACTCCTGTAATCTGTGTTACTGATGTGCTGTAGAAAGTTTAATAATAGTACAGTTTTATTACTGCATAAATCTCTGTCACAGCAGCATGAATCTCATATGGCAAACTGGAGGCAAAATCATATTAATTGTGTCCTCCTGTTGACTTCAGCTGAGTCATGTACAGATTCTTTGACAAAATTAAATATGAAGAAATGCAAAGAGACTCCTTGTCAGCTGTGTCTGTATAGACAAAGCAAAATAACTTAAAATAGGGGTAACTGTTAAAGCTTCCTGGATAAGAGATGGTGAGTTCTTAACTTTCCTGGCATCTCCAGCTCTGTTCCAATGGCCTTCAGTGCACAGGCAGGGATTGGCATGGAAGGGGGGAATTTTACTCACAAAGTTTAAAATTTTGCTTAGTTCCTGCTCAGTCTGGTTATTTTGTTTTTATTATAATGATTCAGATTGTGAGGATAACTCACAGTATCTGATCTGGACTAAGAGCTGATGGGAGAGCTATTTTTAACCATGCTCCTAAAAGTTATGGTAAATTATTAATTAATTCAGTATCTAATTTGGCAAAACCTGATAATACTTATCTTCACTGTTGATAATCTCTGTAGTGTGCTCTTGAAGGAGTTTCTTTAGAAGTGAAGCAGAAGTAACAATTTCTAAAGGCAAACTGCATTCTCTGAACACTGTCAGGGTGGAGCTGATCAACTTGAGCATTATGAATAAAAGCCCAAAACGAGTGTGGAACACTTTTTAATTTCAACTTAAAAGTTGTTATTGCTCATCAGAAGTAACCTGTTTGTTTCCGTATGCTGTACTGGAAAAAAGGATCTGTGTTAATTGCAAGTTCTTTGTAATGTGATTGTGTTTAATAGATGTGTAATGTACTCCAGAGGTTGGATCTCAGGACAGGCAGCATGTTTGGAATGCCAGGTGGCAGGGCTGGGATTTTGTGAACCTGGCCTTCATTTCACAGCTTTTGTTACAGGTCTGAAATTAAATATGTCATGTCAAAATGAAATTTTGAGAGGGTTTGAGCAAGAGAAGGAGCTTTTTCAAATTCAGTTCGATCTGCCGAGCCGAGAAATCAATTATTCACAGTGCCTGAGTTAGGACATGAAATGAAATAGTTTATTATCTCCAGTTAACTTTTCTCTCTGTATTTTTGAACAGGATATTTGAGCTTAGACACGGGGAGGTTGGGGGGTGTTGCTGTTCGTTCTCTTGGTCTGTTGTTTGTTGTTTTGGGTGAGTTTTTTGGTTGGTGGTTGGTGGGATCTTTGGGGACTGGAATGTGTGGAGCATGCACTGGCTGGGATGTTGACTAGAGAAGGGGAAAAAGACACCTGAATTCTCAAGGCAGCTTCATGAATGTCTGTCCAAGTGTGGTGTGAGGCTGAAACCACTTAGGCTGAGATGTGATGAGGGCCTGGTGCAGGATGTGGTGGCTGCAGAGCCAACACCAGTGAGCAGAACATAAGTACAAGTGTGCCTTCAGTTATTGATAATCTGTTTCATGTAGGAAAATAGGTCATTGAATAGCAAGAAGCATAAAAACATTAAACTACATATATTTCAACAAATGAGGTTTTTTCCAGATCTCACGTAAGGCTCTGGATAAAATGCTGTGAAGTTTTTGAATTTTTTTTAGCCCCTTTTATGCTGTCTCTGCAAACACACCTCATGAATGGGTGGCAGTGTGTTGTGCTTGCTTTGTCTTGCATCGGGCAGTCCATCCCCTAAAGGAATATTTGACATAGGGGAATAGTGCAGCAATTAATTGGAGACAATACACAACCTTAATGGTTCCTTTTAGGATGGCAGTGGATGCAGAGATGCTCTGGTAAATCTTTGCAGTCCAAAAGAGTGAGAATTGACTGCGTGTCCTCCTGAAAGAACCACCTAGATAGGGATGGAATCATCTTTGTCTTCATTCAGTGTCCCAGGCTCTTGCTGGGATTTAGTGCTGTGGCTTCCAGCTCTTTCTCTTGGGATAGGAGGGAATAAGCTGTTCATGGCTGGGCACACTTGGACACAGACAGAGGCAGAACTGGCCTTTGGATCAGGATCCCTTTGGGAGGCAGCGACTGGAGCTTCTCAGCTCAGTTCCCTCTCGTTTGTAATGAACCTTCATTTCCCTGCTGTCATGTCTGCACCTTGTCTGGGGTCTGTCATTCCATCACCAGTCCCTTTTCTTCCTGAATTTTTGTTTCCATTTTCACTCTTCTGTGATATTCTTTTTCCTCTCCATTTCACTCCAGCTGCCTCACAAATTCCCGTGTTTCTCACGTGTCCCCACGTCCAATCCCACAACATTATTCTGTATTTTCCGGTCCAGGGTGTAACTTTTTGCATGGCTTGTGCTCTTCCACATGCCTGGCCTTCCTTGGCAGAGGAAACACGGGGGTTTTGCTGTAGTGTGTTGTTTTTATTTTTCAGAGATGGGAGGCTTTAGGTGATAGGAAGCATTGTTTTTTAAATTTTCCCACATGCAGGTACTCTCTGGGTGATGCAGATTTGTGGTGCCATCCATCAGCCATTTCTAAGGTGTGGGAAAGGAAGAGTGTTCTGCATTTCCATACTGTGCTGAATGGGGGAGGGAACTTCATTTAATGTTTAGGCAGCAATTCACAGTTGTAAATGCTGTTGTGTAAAGCTCTGAGTTAATGTTCCCATATATGAAAATCCCCCACGTTACAGATGTGACTGTGAGATGCAACCAGAGAAGAGAATTTGCTTTAGTTTATTTTATTTTTAGGATTGACTTATTTCCACTCAAGATCTCACATGTTCATTAAACTGAGTAGGTGTTCTGAAACAACATCAAGCCTATTTACAGAACTTAAAAGAGATTTTGTCTGTTTATGGCATTTCACAGCTTTAATGCAAAGAGTCCATAAATGTGGTCTTATCCTTTCTTAAATAATAAATAGGTTTTCCATGAGAGGTGTGTTGTTTTCTTTCCTTTTAGTTTTCTCTCACTCCTTATTTTTTTACCAGTCATTGGAATGTGCTAACATTCCTGGCATTGAAGAGATCTGAAAATTGAATCTAAACCATTGGAAATGGTCTTCTGTCTTCCTTGTGCTTTATCTATTTCCATGAGAAAAGCCTGGGTTATTGACACTGTATCATATTTATTGTAGGTTCCTGGATCTTGTTGCCATAGTTACATCTGGTAGTCAGGAGGAGTTTTGCTGGGTTCAAAGTTATGCTAATTGACAGTTTCTTAGGCAGAATAATCCTCAAATTTCAGGGTATAATCATTCTTTCTTGCTCTAAAACTTGAGGAAACTCTTCAGTTTTCAATCACAACAATATCCCCCCTCCAACCCAATTCAATACCAAGGCTGTGTGTAGTTAATTTTTCTCAGAGAATGTTTTTATTCCTGAATGCTTTTTTGCTGTTTGATTGATCAATCCTCCTCTTGCTTTTCTCCTCTCCCCCCACCTCAGAAAACAATGGCCCTTTTCTGATGCTCGTATAGATTTTCTGGAGCAGTGACAGTAATACAATGTCTGTCTTGAGTTTTGAGGTTTTGGGGTTTTGTGGGTGGTGCAGCCTATTGTCCAAAGGAAGATAAGCAGGGTTAATCACATGGAAAAGCAAAATATTATTACTGATGCACCATTAATCTTTTACATGTTCTTAAAGTAAACTGACTTACTCTTACAAAAGAAACAAACAAAACAAAAACTCTGTTGTTTGGGCCTGGGCTTTCTGGTGTTATTCTCAAGCAAAGAGAAGGCAGAGTGGTGTAATGAGCAGAGACATTGCACTGAGGATTCCTTCTTGGTACCTGTAAATGGTACCTGACAGGAAAACTGCATCTACAAGATTGGCACAAATGCAGGGGATGGGATTTGTTCATTTAAGTTGTTTGAAGATACAATCAAAGCTGTATCTGCCTCAAGGTTCCAGCTTGCTTCCTTCAGTGTAAACTGATTTGTGGCATGGGAGAGTTTTATTTGGTTTCGAGCAAGGACCAGCTTTGTGTCCTCCAGGTTTTGCCACTTTTATATGAGTAGCTAAAATCCTCTTAGAGGAAAGGCTTTATTGGCACAGACACTTAGATTTTATAATGTTGGTGTGTAACAGTTCTCATGCTGTAGTAAACCAGGGAGAAAAGGCACAGCTGCCTGTCCAGAGTCCTTGTAATGCCCACTTAATGCTGTGTCCTCAAGGTGCTTTAAGCTGGGTCTTCTGGACAACATCCAGTGGTTACCCAATTAACTTGCAAACCCTTGGGCACTTCTCAGTCACCAAAGTTATCAGCTGAACTTCTAGAATTAGATAAAGTCTAGTTTGTCTCAGTGAAGAGGCAATTCAGGAGGAATTGCTGCAACTGTTGCATTAAGCACATCTGATGAAAGTTCTGATTTAAGAGCCTTTAAATGCTTTTTTGGGGCTGGTGATAACTGGAGACTTTGCCAAGGTGGAGTTTTTGCTGAGGAGCAAGCCAGAATCTTTTCAGGTGCTTTCTGAACCTGCCTGTTCCAGGCTCAGCTCTGTGCAGGGCTGGGAGCTCGTGGCTACCATGGCTTGGGCTGGGAGCTCGTGGCTACCATGATTTAGCAGGACTGAGGGCAGGTGAAGGCTCTACTGAGGGTCCTGTACCCCAGGAACTGCTGAGGCTGCTGGGGTGGGGACCTTCAGGGTCACAGAGGTGAGGGGGAGCTTTGGGATGGTGCATTTAGGAAATGGGGCTGTGCTTGACAAGGCTGGAGATCTCTGTTGTGTTAGCCCAGGTCTCTGGCTGGAGCTGGTGCTGCCTGGTGTGTGCTGCTGACCTGCATCCCTTGCCCTGATGGAACTGCTGTTCTGGTGTTTGGAGTGCTGGAGTTGTCCTGTGTCAGCCCACCTTGAACTGCTGCAGTGTCCATGTGTCCCCTGCCATGATGGCACTGCTGTCCTCTCATATGGAGTGTTGGAATTGTCCTGTGTTCAGCCCACCCTTTAATTGCTGCAGTGTCCGTGCATCCCTTCCCCTGATGGAACTGCTGTCCTGGCATTTGGAGTGTTGGAATTGTCCTGTGTTCAGCCCACCCTTTAGAGTCTGTGCATCCTGGTATGGTGCCTGCTCCTGGAGTGTATGTCCCACTGTCCCTGGACTGTGTGTCCCCCATTCCTGGCAGCCCTGGAGTGAGCAGTGCAGGGCCCTGACTGCCCAGGGGCTGCCCAAAAGTTTGGGGTTTTCATTTAAAGCTCCCAGTGTGCAGTGTCACCTGCTGGAACCAGAGCCTTGGCCCAGGGAGGGAGAAATGATCCAGAGCCAGGAGGTTCCGAATTCTGCCCCTGGCTCCTCTATTGATTTGCTGCAGCCTTGCACATTTTATTTATGCTGTGTGAATCTTTAATGAGGCTGTTTTTAAACAGGAGAAAATGAAGAGGGATAGTAGTGGTGGCTGAACGGCTCCTTTAATACTATTCTAAAGATTTTATGGATTTAAGTTTATAGATACTGGCAAGGCTTGTCTGTGGAAGTCGTATATGATCAAAATATTTTTATTATGATTTTCTGTTGGAACTCAGTGGTGTTGAGATTGGCAGGGTTCAAAGGGTAGCTTACGTATTCTGAGTTTGAATTCAAAATATGGTCTCTGTGTTCTGTGCAAAGCTATAGTTCCTTTTTACTATTGTTTGGCAGCAGTTGTATGCCTGTCTCCCCTTATCACAAGCTCTGAAAGGCTGCTGTTCAAGAGTGGATTAATATACTCAAATTTGGTACCTTGTGTTATCAATTTAGATTTATAATTTTTTCTTTCTTCTTAATAACATGATATATAAATGTATAGTATGTTTTTGCCTTAGGTGGTTTAAATCTGCTTTCTGTTAGCATTTTTTGGAAGGCCACTTTTTTCTGCTCTTTCAGTGCACTGTGCTGTCCATTTGTTTCAAAGAGCCTTGTGATTTAGACTCATGTAAGAAACAAATTTAGCTACAGGAGGGTGTTAAAATCATCTTGCAGTGCACCAATCCTGCTCTTGACTTGGCTTATAATACTACCTTTAGAGAGAAGAGGACAATTAACAGAATCCTTGCATCCTAAAATTGAGGTATTTATTTGAAGAAGTACAGTTTATATTTAGCCACTGATGTATTCAGAAAAATACACCTCCTATAATCAGTGCAAATTTAAGATTAACATCCAATCACCTAATTATTTTGCTTGTTGTATTTGCTACCAACTAAAACTTGTAATCAGTTCTCTATTACATGCATTCTAAATTTTCCAGATTCAGTTTAATCTTTGCCTTTTTTCCCATGTGTACTCTAGGGCTTGGTTTTTGCAGATTTGCATAAAAATAAACTCTGAAGGCCCAGAGAAAGGACTCTGCTAAGAATGTCATGTTCCTGAATGCCTGCTCCTTAGGTCTTTTACTATTGTCAGATTAAAATTGCAGAGAAATTAGCTTACTGTATTGTTTTAATTATGTAACAGAAGTGTGGTTTCTCTTCCTTTTTTGAGCACTGTATTATGCAATGACTGTAGCCAGAGAAAATTCGTCTTTTTTTTTTTAAAGTAGTATTAAATCACTGATTTTCCACTACTTTGAAGCTGTCTGCAGATAAGCAGATCTTAGCATTAAATCATGTTTAAATCATAAGGCCACTGACTGTGTTGAAGTCGTGGGGACAGAACTGAAACTTTCCCGAAGTTTGACTGAGTTTGAATTGGGTATTTTAATTCAGGCACATCTTTTGTTCCCGAGTTGGGCAGCAGCCAAACTGTGCTATATCTGTTCTGCTCCCTCAGTGAATTGTGGGCATTCTCAGCTTTGTTTTATGCCTTGGTTGAACATGTTGTATTTTTTGGCTGGGCATGAGGGAGGAGAAGAAGGGAACCAATCTCTAAATGCTCAGGCACGATACCATGAGCTGTAGAACATTAGGAATGGAGAATTTTTACTGATTTCAGAAAGGTGCTCAGTAGCTTCTTGATGGAACCCTCCAGATCTGGTGGCTGCTTTGAAAAGCTGGCTTTATATATATATGTTTTTATATATATATATATATATATATATATATAAAAAAATATATAAAATATAAAATATATAAAAATATATATTTATATATTTTTATATATTTTGTATATTTATATATATACATTTATATATAATATATATATTTATATATATTTTTATGTATTTTTTATATTTTTTTTTTATATATATATGTGTGTGTGTGTGTGTGTAATGTAGCCATGAGTGTAACACTACATGGAACACAGGAGCAGAACTCAGTGAACAGATCTGACTCTCCCATATGGCACTGCTTAGATTAGTTCCTGGAATTTTGTAGTTGTGTTTAAACACTTGACTCTTTCAACCTGTAATTAGCACATTGCTTTTTCCTCTACCTGCTTCATAATTTTCTTCAAGAACATGTGTGTATGTGTTTATTACATTTCAGAGGAAAGAAAAGCAAATCAAACATTAATTTCTCCTGTTGAATAAAAAATGTCAACCTAATGATGTTTTAAAAATATAAAGTGTTCATGCATAGCTTGCTGTTTAGATTGACTGTGATCTGTTCATAGTCACCTGCTTCAAAAATGGGTTTATGTGTCTGAGTGATAATTTTCTAACCCTGTTCTGAAGGTCACACTGCTGAGGGGACCTGCTGCAGTATTTAAGTTATGGCTGAGTTTATGTTTCCTGATTTGATGCATGATGATGTGATTATGCATTAAGCTCCAATGTGATTCACAAGATCCAATTCTGTGGTGCCTGGGATGTAACTGGAGCTGCTGCTCTGATTTTATGACTTTGTGACATAATTTATGACGTTATTTCCAAAGCCAGTTATTCCTCCCTTTAAAATATCACCAGGGCATGTTCTTATCCCAGCTGGCATTGAGGATCAGGTCCTGCCCTTAAATTGACATTACAGTTTATATTTTGGAGTATTGGAGGGTATTAGATGCTGAAAAGAGAAGTTGTGAGATGTTAAGTGATACGAGGTAAAGAGCAGGAAAGGATGGGCTTCTTTGCATCTTCATTTTAATGATTCCTCTGCCGTGGTGGAAGTGTGGGTGTGTATTAATTGTTCTGTACAGCATGTTTGTAATCGGCTCACAGTGTTTCAGGACATTCATAAGTAATTTTATGCTAAGGTTTTTTTCTCTAGAATGCATTAATCACATGTACATGTGAGCATGTATATGTGAATATCATAAATGAGCTAATCTACACAGAAGATTTACAGGCTAATTTAAATCAGGAGTGAGGAAACAGGTGTGTTTTTAAAAATTCAGGGTACTGTAAAGTGCAGTATGTATTGTTAAATAAAGATGGCTATAAGATAATGGTCAGCCAGATTTTTCAAATGTCAGGTGTGCAGTTATGTGGAAAAAATATGTAACTAATGTGATTGGGATTCAGGGATTTGTTATGTAAGAGAACTCAGGGATCTGTTATGCAATAAATGCTTTGGGTGTGCTCACAACTGCAATGGAGGTGACACTTTTAAATAAAGCACTTCATTGTACACATGGTGCAGGCACTTTTTTTATGTTGATCTCTCCCAAGCAAAATTGCTGACTAGCAAGGAGGCCAAGTAGTACAAAAGGTTTTGCAGAAAGTATCTTCATACTTAATTTTTATTGTAATAACAACTTATTTGGTCAGAACTACCCATATATGACTTTATGGCAAATTTTAATTTACATGGTCTCTAACTATGTTGAACATGTAAAAGGTCTTGGGTTGTTTCCATCTTAATGCTGTTTGGGATTCTCAGGAAATTTTTTGAACCCATAAAGATCAGGCTCTGACCTTTTTTGACACTCCCACCTTGCCCAGTGTCCAAATTGTGAGTGATTTGGTACACTTGCCTGCGTCACAGTTGCTCAGTTTCTGAAGCAGCTGTAATATGGTGCAGATAATGAGCATTTTTCTGTGAAACTTAGTTAAAATAAAATAATTTCCATTTGGCTTTTGTGTAACTGTTTAAGGCAGAAAGTTTCCATAATGCTGGAATACGAAAACATCTTATCTTGGCTGGGTGACCTGGGTCTTAGTTTGTCTGGGCGATTCTTAATTATGTCTAACCAGGCATAATTGAGAATTTTCTATTGGTTCCTTGTCTCTTACAAACATGGGAGTTTTGGAACTGCTTTTCCACTCCCTAAAGTGGGTGGAAGTTGGTGTTAATGAGGGAAATGAGGAGCAGAGCTGTGATGGAGCCCACTGCAGATTCCCTTAGGGGATTAATTACTTGCTGCACAGGCCTTGCTCTTGCTCATGGCAAGGTGTGTGGTCAGAGCCCTGGGCTGTGTTGGCAGCAGCAATTAGACCTTCCATCCCCTCAGTGTGAACCACACCAGTCCCTTCACCTTGACAGCACTTCCCTGATGGACAGGCTGGGGGAGCAGACTGTGTGTCTGAGCAGACAGACAGACAACTGTGAGCTTCAAGAAGTCTTTTAGGAATAGTTGTCACGTTTTGATAAGATCTAAGAAACAAATTCTGCCTTCAGATTTGTGCTTGTGTAAAACATGGGAAGTTGTATGAAAGATTTCAGGTGTCACTTTATAATTCTACGGTGGTTTGCTCAACACAGATGTTGGGAGGGGCCCTATCTCAGGAGGGTGTGTGTAGGGTATAGGTGAATAATTTGGGTTTGATATTCTTGTACTTGTGAATGAATACCCCTTTTCATGTAAAGTGTGTGTCTGACTTCAGGGATGTGCTCCAGTTCCAGTTATGATGATGGGATTTAGGTACACACTTGGTGTGTCACCAGCTCACCTAATTAATTGCTCAGTCTAAAACTGCACAGTGCTGTTACTTATGTATGTGTTATTGCATCATAAAATACTTCAGTGTGACATGGAACAACCTTTTAATTCAAATTTGGAAAGTGTACCTGACAATATCAATTCAAATTTCCTTTCCAAATAAACTGAGGAATTTAAGGACAAATAAAACAACTCTATAAATTGTCTTTCATTGTTGTTGTGTGCTGTAGCCATGATTAGTTGGATGTCTGGCAGCAGGAGGAGAGGCACACAGCAGTAGTACTGGGCTGAGGAGGTTTAGCATGTTTTCCATGAGGGCTGGTGGCTGACAGCCAGCTCAGAGTGAAATCACTGCCCTGTGCTGACCTGTGGATTGGGCTTCCCTTGGATTCCTGTGCAGGGAGTGGTTGTGATGAGGAGCTCCAGTCCTCTGTCACACACTGTTCACTGACCTGTGCCTTTGGACCCTGGAAAAGTAAAGTGGCCACTTGTAACCTGGGAATGCATGGAATGATCGGGGGGGAAAAATCCCCTGTGGGATTGGTGCAGGTTG
Source organism: Neopelma chrysocephalum (assembly GCF_003984885.1). NCBI lineage: Eukaryota > Metazoa > Chordata > Aves > Passeriformes > Pipridae > Neopelma > Neopelma chrysocephalum. The sequence continues at coordinate 8,219,326 of NW_020897738.1, forward strand.
CAGGGGTGTGTGGGTGGTCAGCCACAACAGCAGTGCTGCTTTTCTTTCCAACAGTGCTTCAGCATGTTGAATAAACTCAATTTACATTTCAGGTCTCGTGAATTGATGGTCATTTTGGACCAGAAATAAAGGTTGTATATAAAATCAACTTTCTTTACTAGAAATTAAGTATTTAACCTCTTTTTTTATTTTATTTTATTTAAAGAACCTTGAGTATTTCTGATAACAGTGGGACACTGGTTCTCCAGTCTCAAATTATTGTTCTGAAAACAAACATCACTGCTCAGATGCAGGGTTTGGATGGCACCAGTGAAGATCTCTTGTCACTTCTGTCTCTGGGTACTGTACCAATAAACCCACCCCCAGCAGCCAGTGCAGGCAGCTCACTCCCCTGCCTGAGCAGATGGACACTTATCTTTTCCACACAGAGCTGACTTAGAAACCTGCATTGCACTTGGAGCAGGGAGTTGTTAAGGAGCAGGTAGACAGCCCAGGCAGGTTGGCAGCACCCAGGGTACCAGTGAGGGATGGCACTTCCATCTGGCACTCAGAGCTGGGGCTTTTTCTCCTCAACACTCAGAGCTGGGATCTCAGAGAGAGCTGTGCAAGCATGAAATCATTAGAATTCCTCTGTAGTGTGTGTGGGTTGTGGATACAAGAAGTTTACTCTCTGTATATTCATAAGCTGGTCTGAATTTGATTGTATCCAGAAGGGTCCCTTTGGTGTCTTGCTGCAGCTCCATCTTTTCTGGCACACTGATTAATCTGAAGGTAAATTATCAGAGACAGAACCCAGAAACTCTGGTTTCTTTGGAGGGGCATTTCCCTCTCCTTGGCAGACACACTTACACTTATCGGTCTGTCTTCTGTGCAGCTCTGCTTGAAGTACAGCTTTATAATGGTTAAACATGTCCAAGTTAAATTTGCTTTAATGCAGCTGTTGATCTTCTGCTTTAAGTGCTAAACAGAAGCAGGCTGGCCTTCTCCTTCCTTCAGGTTCAGACAGAAATGCCAAAAGCCTTTAAGAACTCATCTTGCGTCTCTTCTGTTGTTTCTTTTTTAACTTGATTCTCTCCCCTCTTGCAAGTCCTGCTAAGCCTGCATTTGTTGAAGAACCGTAAATCTGATTATAAAACTTTGGAAATATGCATATTTATAACATGCAGCTTGGGAGGACAGCGTGTTTCCTGGCATGCTCTGTGTGCCTCTGCTCTTTTCATCTCTCCATTTCGGTGTTTTATTGCTCAGGTGTCTGAAGTGATGCTGTGTACCCAGAGTGAGCACACTGCTTACTCCTCCAAAGGATCTCATCAAATTCCAAAGAACCAGTCCCAGTGGTGGGCCCTGTGCTGAGCTTTCCTTTGTACACACAAACCATGAGATCCACAGCACTGGCTCAACACCTTTATCTTCTCTGTAGGACGCAGTGTTGCTTTAGCACCACATATTAAGTAATGGTCCTACCCTCTGCCTGTGGAGAAGGTTTTATTTGAGATACCAATGTGGTTTAATCCATCTGCCTTCCAGGCAATACCACTGGAACATAAAAGTAAGGAATTGCATGAATATTAATCCCAGCTCTTGATGTGACAGGTACCGTAGCTTATGTGCATGGTATGGTACTTACAGAATCTGAAAGACATTTTTAGATGAAAATGAATTTTGACTTTGTCTACTGCTGACAGATTAAGGCTATTTAAAATGGAGTATTTTTCAGTTTCGGGGCTTTTTTTTCCAGAATAAGTATTAACTCCTAATTTGCTGCAGGAGAATAAACTATAGAGGTTTGTTCTGATGCTGAGTTTCAGTGTGAGGTTTGGCACATCCCTGCTAAAACCTGTTTACATGATATTAAGGAAACAGTTCCCAGCTTGTGATGAGTGTCACAGTGGTCTGCATTGCCAGAGGGGAGATGGTTCATTTCAGTGGTAGGATAAGAGCATTCTGTTGGAACCCACCCACTGCAGCCCAGCTGAGAGCCAGCAGCTGTGTTTGAGCTCTGTCAGTTTGGAGAAGGACAGGAGGCTTTCATGAAATCACCTCACTAATTCAGAATTCAAAGTTACTTTCTCAAGGTTTGCTGGCCACTTTAGTGCAGATTTTTAGGATTACAGAAGGGAATGTTTCATTTTTTTTTTTTTTTTTTCTCCCCCCAAGACACGTTGGATTCTTCTTGTTTACCTGGTGACAGCTGTGATACATTAGATCCTTTTTGCTCCTGACTACTGAGTGTAAATCTTGCCTGATGGTTTTAGGCAAGTTATGTAGCTCTGCTCAGGTAAGTGACAGCAGAAATGGCTAAAAATCCTTGTCCTGGCTTAGTGCTGTATTGATTGACATGGCAGAGCTGTTGACATAAAGAAATGGATTTGCAAATTCAGCTGTTGAGATTTATTTGGTCAGTCATTAAAGAGAAGAATTACTGTCACGTAGTAATAGCACACATTCAGTAAATTGATTGAAAATACAAAATCATTCTTCTTTAAAGATACTGTAGTGTCTTAAAAAAACATGTATGAATTCCTTCCTCTGAGCAACTCAAATGAGAAGGCATTATGTGTTTGGTATAAATGTCCTTTCTGTGCTTGCATATTGTGAAGGAGAGGACTTGATCAACACACATGGGCTTTTAAAATCTGCAGTAGAAGATTTCACATTAAATCCAGACCAAAACCAGCCCTGTTTAGTTTTACTGGACCGTGGAATCATTTTCTTGACTAATTAGTTTCTTAAACTTTCAGATTGTGATGGGTACTGATCCAAGAACAGTGATTCTGGACAGACTCTTGCAAACTTCCTTTCTGTAAAACCAGGGTGAATGATCTGTGAAACTGTTTGGGAATGCTTTTGATAGCATTTGAAATGAGAAATTTTATTAAGCTAGATAGTATTGCTCAGGAGGGTGGAGATTTGCAGTTGGTCTTTTGATCTAAACTTTTTAAGATTTTATACTGTTCATTTTGGTGGGAAAAAAATTATAGTCTGATTTAAAACTCTGTTTTAACAATGTAAACTGGCTTATAATGAAGATGCATCTGCTTGGCCAAGAGAGAGGCTGCACTGGGCAGGAGGGGAACACTGTGCCAAGTCCTTGTCTGTTGTGAGGATAAAAACTGTGCAGGAACTGCTGAAGATACAACCAGTGCCTGGTGTTGATGGCCTGAAAATCTAATGCTGATGTGACCCCGGGAGAGGCTCTGCTCAGACACTTGAGTGACTGTTCTGGGGTACATTTACCTGTTATCTTGTGCAGGGAAAAGTGTGTGGTTTTTTCCTCTCAGCAGCGTGTTCTGAACAAAGCAGTGTGCACAGTTGGACTCTCAGCAGGGGCAGAGGCCTGACATGTTACTGTGATGATGGCAAGGTCAGCAGCGAGATTGGCACTGCAGCTCAGCACAAAGATTAATATCAGACAAATCTATTTTTAACATGAACCATAAGATAATCTCTCTTTGGCTGTAGAATATGTTAAAATACAGTATTGTAAAATTACAGGGCCTGGTTATCTCTCAAGTTTCTAATGAGGGATCCTTTTTAACTGATAAACAGATTAAGTTTTGCAGAAAATAGCCTCCGTGTTAAATTGTTAAACTCCATTGAAGATTTCAATCAGACTGAGTACTCCATGTGAAAAATATGTTAAAAAACTGACTGTCCTTGTGCTTGGTTGATTGTGCTCTATATTTAGGAAGAATGGTCTTAAATTTTTCCCAGCTTCTAAAAATATATCACATAAAATGTATCAAGGTGTGACAGCCTTTTGTTCCCATACAGCTGTCATTAGTGTCTGGATCTGCAAAAGAAGCTACTTTTTTACTCATGTGATTGAGATTTTTGTCATAAACCCATTAACTGTAAAGGAAACAGCAAATTCAAAATTATCAGATCCATGGAAACAGCACATTTACGTAGAAAATTTAATTTTTATTTCAACAGTACTCTTCCAAAGATGCACTGATTTAGTTTTATGGGTTCATATTTCTTTTTTAAACTCCTGTTGGCTTGTGCTTAGCTGGGGCCAGACTCTGGGAGGTTAATTAGTCTTTTAGCAATTCCTGGTTGGTCTTGTTTTTTTTCTCCCAGCTGAAAGTGTGTCATGACCTCAGACTGCGTTTTGACTGAATTGGGCAAAGCAGAACTGATTCATGGAGCTGTGCTTATCATTTGGCAGCTTGTCTGGAATGCTGGGTTTGACATAAATCCCAGCAGCAGGTTAGAGAAGGGCTGAGGAGCAACATGCAGAGCTTTCCAGGGGTGGCTTTGAGGTCCAGGACCATTTGTGGGTATTGAACTTTCCTAGGCTTTCATCCAGACACCTGTTACAGCCCTTCAGAGCAGCCCTGGGGCTGAGGGAACAGGTCTGTGGTGCTCCAGGTGTGTCCCAGGTGCTCCTGGATGGTGAGGCTGGCTCGGGAAGCTGCTCCCAGGCTCTTCTTCCATGCACTGTGTCCTTGGCTGTACCACAGGGGCTGCACTGTGTTTTTAGACCTATCTTTGGTTAGAGAAAAGCTCCAAAAAAGACAAAATCTCGTAGTTGGTACAAAAAAGGTTTGTGGGGAAGTTGTTCTTTGGGAGGTGACTGTCAAGATTCCTCAGACAAGTTCAGTGAACAGGAGTGGCCACCCCTGTCTTTATCCTGCTGCTGGAACTGTGACATTCCAGCCACTCACCCTCCTGTGAGCACTGAAACAACCCCTGCATGTTGTTTGCACCCTGGATGGGGCAGTTCAGATTGCAGCAGGGTTCAGTGGCTGCAGTCAGGCTTGTGAAGTGCCACACAAGAGATCAGTTCATTCCTTCCCTCGCTCCTCACGACTGGGCAGCAACTGGGTCCATGTCTGACATGTTCCTGATGGGATGCAGGTGCCTCCTGCCCATTCCTGGTGAGCTGCTGCAGGTAACCAGCTAGACCAGTGTCCTGCTGACATCCTGGCTCTGGATCAGGGAACATTAAAGAACAGAGGGAGGGACAGTGTGAATGTGTGTAACTGGAGTGGTGCTACCCTGGCCCGTCTGCCCCAGTCTCCTGCACAGAGCAGGGCCAGCAGCTGCCTGGGGTTTTGGAACTTGACCCCACCACAGATGTGTTCTGAACCCTTGAGTAGGATCTCAGTTAGTTGTGTTCTTATTTTTTTCCCCTGCCCCCAAAACACCATAAACAGAAAAATTCCTTGCAAGAGGGGTTCTGCCTGGTGTGAGTTCTGTAGAGCCTCCCTCGTGGCCCACACCTGTCCCCATGTGATAACTCATTTTAAAAACTCAGTTCAAAGTTCTGCTCGTGTAATTGTCTTTATTTTTGTAGCTGTATCATGTGATGCCTTCACTGGATCTTGCACTGAGAGGGAATAAGTGGTAGGAGTCAATAGATTGTTTGAATTTATCTTTTGCTTGTCCTCTGTACTCTCCAGTATAAGTTTTTCTGTTTCACTTTTCTTCAGGCTTGTTTAGTTTTACTTCTTTACAGTTAAAGAACCGTTTTTTCCAGCTGACAAATTCATTGTGCTCCTAGAAAAAGTGTTGTTGTGGTTTTCACTTGTTGCTTCTTCCACCTTCCTCTTACAAAATCTTTTCCAGTTCTGGGAGGTTGAGCTTAGCACTTTATGAAGTAGTGGGAGCTAATAGACAACATCAAAGCTTCTCTTCATTCTAGTAATTGAATTCTCTTTTAAACAGTTGATTCTATTTCTCCTTTAAATCTTATGTCTATCAAATATGCCAGGAAAAGAATTGGGGATCAAGAATATGTTTTGGGGTTTTTTCTCATCTGTATATTAAGGGTACTAAAACTGATCATGAGTGTGAATTCTTGCCATCATTTGTTTTTTGACATGAAAAAGGAATTTCAAAGATTTCCTTGCCCGGATTTCCACTCGAGGAAATATATGTGAGAAAAATCTTTGAATAATATTTGGAGTGAGTGGCATGAAACGAGATCAATTGCAATACTGCTGACATTGATTGAGAGGTGTTAAGTGAGGGGTGAAAAAACCATATTGGATCAAGATTAATACTTTTTCCACCAATGCTCCTGAGACTTGTGAAACCAGAGTATTTTTATTTTATAAAGCTGTTTGTAGAAAACTCAAGAGCCACATCATGACTTACTGAAGTCCATACAAATTCTGGACACAAGGATCTTTGAAGACTACACAAAGGTCTTTAAAGACTTTTAAAACTTTATAGCTGTGCATCCTTATTTCAGCTGAAAGATCACTACAGTTTAAGATGTTGAAACCATTTAAGTGTTATGGATGCGCAGTTTTGCCTTAAAATCTCCTTTTCTCGTGCCCCTGGGAAAACTGAAGTGGAAAGTAAAATTATAAATGCCTTGAAATGATTCGTGCATTTAAGGAGGAGCCCACCCACAGTTTTCCCAGTGCACAGGTCACTGTGTCCTAATGCTCCTCTTAAGGAGAAGGGAACTTCAAAAATTGCCCAAGATACACTTTGGAATCTGTGTGGGAAACGAAGTTACTTCCTGCATTCACTCAGTGCTGATGAAATTAGGTCTCTTTTATTTGACATGGAGTTGAAAAGCTCCAAATACAGAGCTAATGCTTGAAGTTACCCAAAACCAGATTTGGTTGCAGGGTTTTTTTGTGCAACAGCCACAGAGTCACATGAGATTCCTTATATAAGTCTTGGATAACATGTACCACCTCCAGCTCCTGGAAAAAAAGAAAATAAAAACCCCTCTTCTTAATCATATACCACCTCTTTATCTTTTGATCTCAGTCTCACTGTTGCATATAGCAGAAAGTGGATATTAATCCTGGTAATGGAATGGACTCTGTTGTTTCTTTGTGAATTATGAAAACAGGACAGTTTTTGCTGACTGATGCATGAAAATGCCCAATTACTGCAGTTATCAGCATCATTCTCTTCCAATGAATACCTAATTAAAGTTGTGGTAAGTCTTTCCTAAAGGGGATTTTGCATCTGTGTTTGTGGAGCTCCTGATGTTTGGAATTCCTGAGCGTGTCCACTGCTCTTCCACACGTGCTTCCCTCCTTTCCCAATGCCCAGTGCAGTGTCAGAGCATCCCGGATTTCCCAGGGGAGCAGATGGGAGTGCTGGGGCTGCTGGCTGTGCTTCAGAGCTCCCAGGACCCCCTGTCTGCTGGGGGAATCAGGGGCTGTGCAGCTCCCTGGGAGCTTCAGTGTGTTCGTCTGTTCCAGGCAGGAAAAGGCCTCTTCTGAGAGCAGCAGATTTCTGTCACAGAAGAGCCTGGCTGATGGCACAGCCAGATCAGAGCAATAATACACCCTCAGGAGGTGGTGAGCCTTTAGAAACAGTGGGTTTGCTGAACACTTGCTGTCACAGAGTTACTCAGCATTAAACCCAGAGCTTCTGCTGGAATTCTGCAAGGGTTGTGAGTACTTGTCTAAGACCCAGGCTCCCAGAAGGCTTCTGCTGGTTCCCCAACTGTAATGCCAACAGTGGGAATTTAATTGGTATCTTCAGTCCAGATAAATTAATATTTTAATTAAAAAACAGCGGTGATTTTAAAAAGGCCTTTGTCTAATTTAGGATTAGCATTAACCACCAGTTTCACTGTGCTGCCAACCTGCCCTGTCAAATGGTTTTTTAACAGCCAGCTGACCTAAGTTGGGATACACAAATTGAGGCATAGAGGGTTTGAGTTGCAGGTAATCAGCTGTGGTTTCCTCCTTGCTGATTCCTGTCCCAGTGTTTGTCTGACATGGTACAATGAGCTGTCCAAGGGAATGACAAACCTTCATGGGATTCTTTAAATGGGATGAACCAAGGGAAAGCATTTCAGCAAATCCCAGACAGGATGGGGATTCCTGGACATGAGTTCCCAATTCTGTGGGTGGACTGTCCTACAGCAGGGACTGAAGTGTCCCTCCTTTTCCAGCTCTTGGGGGTTGTCCTCCAATACCCTGAGGCCTTACACTGGAGTGATTGAGGCTGTCCTGCTGAAAGGAAAACTTGCACACTGGAATCCAAACTGCAGGGTAAGCCCAAATTCTTCCCAGTGAAATGGCTTGTTAAAATGCTATTTACTTCCAGTCTTTGCTTGACTGTTCTCCCCTCTTTGTTTCCAAAGGGTAAAGCCATCTTCAATGTATGAAGTACAAAGTACAAAACACTTTATTTTGTATTTCTGTGTTATAGGATTGGATGCTGAATGTCAAGGATTGAGCAAGTCTGAGTTCATACAGAATATAAATTAAGAAATTTTATAATTATTTCTTTAAATATTGCTAATCCTGAAATCCAGAGCAGTAAGTTGAATTTGTGGAGTGAGCTATATTGTTTCTGCTAAAGGCATAGGAATTTCAGATTTAGGTTTCTGGGTGCCGTGCTGCAAGCACATACCAAGATATCCTTGTGGGAGAGAGACGTGTCCCTCTCAAAAAAATAAATCCATGTGCTCACCAGAACAGGTTGAGCATTCTGTGTAACCGTTGCTCACTTCTAGGAATTCTTTTTCTTCTTGCATTGTGCTTATAATATCTGCAGACTTCTACAAAGGTAGATGTAAATGTGGGTTATGAAACTTTTAATTCAGGATCAAGCTTTGTCTGCAGAATGTTTTCTGCTTGTCTGTGAACAGAAGCAGGATAAGGGAAGAGCCTTGAAGGCACTGTTTACACTTTTAAAAGTTTTTGTTTGAAAAACAGAATGCTTCTGTTGATTCTAGTTCTCCTGAAATCTGTCAGTTTTGCTGTTATGTGAGGTTTTTTGTTAAGCTCAAATTCCAGTGACGTTTTTGCTTCTGGTTGACTTGTTTATAACTCCCTTTTTCCGCTGCGAACGAGGCCACGAGTTAAATGCTACCTTGCACTATTAATACTTTATTGTTAATTGCCTCGACCTGCTCCCTTGCAGTGCAAAATTAACGTCTGTGCCTGCTCTCTCTGCAGTCTTAATTGTAGCACGGGGAGGTTTAATGCAGGCTGGAGCAGAGTTGTTCCCAGGGAGCTGCTGGAACAGTTCTCTGCGGAGCGGAGCTCTGGGAACAGGGAGAGGGGTCTCTGGGAAGAGGCAGGATGGCTGTTGGTGCATTCCTAAGGGAGAGGGGTCTTTGGGAAGAGACAGGATGGCTGTTGGTGCAGTTCTAAGGGAGAGGGGTCTCTGGGAAGAGGCAGGATGGCTGTTGGTGCAGTTCCCAAGGGAGAGGGGTCTTTGGGAAGAGGCAGGATGGCTGTTGGTGCATTCCTAAGGGAGAGGGGTCTTTGGGAACAGAGGCAGGAGGGCTGTTGGTGCAGTTCCCAAGGAAGAGGGGTCTTTGGGAAGAGACAGGATGGCTGTTGGTGCAGTTCCTAAGGAGAAGGGTCCTTGGGAAGAGGCAGGATGGCTCTTGTTGCAGTTCCCAAGGGAGAGGAGTCTTTGGGAAGAGGCAGGATGGCTCTTGGTGCATTCCTAGGGGAGAGGGGTCCTTGAGAACAGAGGCAGGAGGGCTGTTGGTGCAGTTCCTAAGGAGAGGGGTCTTTGGGAAGAGGCAGGATGGCTGTTGGTGCAGTTCCTAAGGGAGAGCTGCACTCTGGAGGTGCTCCCTGCTGCAGGACCACTCTGTGCTCCCGCTGTGTGTCCCTGGGGTGATTCCAAAGCCACGGTGGCACAGTCAGGCCACGTGTGCAGCAGGACAGGGGTGGCACAGCAGCAGGAGGACAGGGATGGCACAGCCAGGCTGTGGGTGCAGCAGGACAGGGGTGGCACAGCCAGGCTGTGTGTGCAGCAGCAGGACAGGTCAGGGCTCTCCCAGCTCAGGATCCAGGGATGCAGTCATGGTTGGGAGCTTCCAGCTCTGGAACAGCCCTTCAGTGTTCCTGCAGGAGGGGATGCCTGAGCCAGGCAGCTCCTCCTGGACCCCAGAACGTGGATCAGAGCAGTGACCCAGGATGGTTCTGGGAGCTGCTGGGGTTTTGTTTTCCTACTGTAACGCTTTATCAGGAATATCTGGTCACACAGCATTGGCAAAGATAAGACCCAGAGTATATTTTTAACAGTACTGATGTGGAATATGACTTAAAGAAACATGGATGTGGTTGTAGTTAATGGTTGCAAACCAGATTAAGTTTGAATATTTGGGGGAATTAGCCTGCAAAACTGGATGCGAAGGGTTGAACACACACCAAATTGTTCTGATGAACAGAAATTACCTTCTGAAGTAATGTGAACTTGGGATGACTTTTTACTCTTTGTGTAATGAGGGGGAAATGGTTCATTTTTGCTCTTTAACAGATGCTGCCTTTGAATTGTAACAAGAAGGGGGAAAACAGATAATGATTTCCAGTGAAGTCTAATTTGTTAAAAGGCACAATTAAGCTTTGAGATAAATGATTTAGCTTTTAAAACACTGAGAGCAAATGAATTAAACTCAGTTCTCACCCACTGCCTGTAGGGTGGCTTTTTGATTTCTGTAAAAGGGAGCATTGTGCTTTTGAAAAAAAATTAATTTTTATGGTTGTGTTCTGTCTCTGAAACTACACATGTGCAGCAACAGCTATTTTGCATCTATTTTAGGGCAGGTTATCTTATTTGATTCTTCTGAGAAGCTCAGCACGTTGCTATAGCTACTGAGCTGTGGTTCTGGTGAGGTTTTTTTTCCATCAATTCCTAAATGTAATTGTAAGGGCTGGTAGAAGGCCTGTGTCATTCTGCTGTTGATTCCACACGAAGATTTTTATTTATTTATTTTTATTTAATCCCAACACCTACGTAGGAACGTGCATGTAGTATTTTTATATAAATACCCAGTGATGACAAATGAGAAATGAATGCTTGGGTTTTCTGAGCCAGGGTTTGTTTCAGGCAGCTCTGGCATTCCTGTTGTTCAGCTGGTGGTGGATGTGGATGGTTTGTGCCCAGTCCTGCAGGATGGAGGCTGCTGACCCTGGGGGCTGTGTGTCACTGGAAAGCCAGGATATAAAATACGAGCTGGATTTGCAAGGATATTTAGGGATTGAAAGGTACAGGTAGGTATCCACTGAGGTTTTTCAAGCCACTGATGTAAATTAGGAGTTTAATGCTCATTGATGTACAGAATTTGAGGCACCTCTATCCTGGGTATTTTAGTAAATTCCAGAACCCGCATATTTGTATCTTTAGGTGCTTTATTACTGTTGAATAACATATTACTTTTGAATATGACAAATTCTTTGGGAGCAGTCTTAGATTCAGTGGCTGCTTGCTGAAGCTGAGTACCTGGGATGCAGTGCTTCTGAGCCACTTGGGACAGAGTCAATTTATTCTTTACACAGGTTTTATTCAATTAAGATTAGTGTCCTATTTAGGCTGAAATAGCTAATTCTGTTACAGAATAATTTATTCCAGAGCTCATAACTTTCAGAGAATGGGCAGGGGTATATAATGCACCTCTGTTACTGTGCTATCAGGAACAGCCAGTTCCTCAATTAAAAAATAGCACAGTTATCTTTCCGGTAGCTCATCTCTTCCTCTTTCTCTGTTTTATGCAAAAATGCATAAAAATCCCAGGTTGATTTTAAACTTAGTGTGGAAAGGAGAGACAGACATGAACTCTGCCAACAGTCCTCAGAGTTTCTCCACCAGTAACCCTGAGTCTTCCACAGAGGTGGGAAATCTCACCCAGTTTTTTCCCAGTCCTGTCAGTGACAGTTTTCCATGGACTGGAACTGGTATCAGCAGTGCAAAGCTCTGTCTTTATTTCATCTCTGGGTCAGGTAATGCTGCCTGAAGCATTATCTTGCTGCAATCACTTCAGCAAGACAGTGCCTCCATTCTTGCTTTCTGTAGATCACAAGTTGTTTATATTTGGATTCTCTGGAATAAAAATAATCTTGTACTTGCAAGAACATTATCATTCACTGAACTTATCTTACTTCCCATTATGTTTTAGCTTTCAAACTTTTCCTCTGTGCCATCTTGGACAGGATTTTTGAGGAGGATTCTCCCTGTCTTAACACCTTGTTTCTGTGTGGAGTCCCTTGGCACATGCATATTCAGAACCTCTCTGGAGGGCCAAGCCTCTGCTTTGTTCTGCTTGTCAGAACAGCTTGTGATTTTCCTGCATTTCCAGTAGAGCTTAAAATTAGTCAGATAGTGATGCTCTACTGAAACAAGCATGGGAGTCAAAATTAACATGGCTTTTATTTGCAGCTTGTTTTGTGCATGGTGATGATGTGGAACATCAGCAGCACAGCACTGGCTGCTCTGTGCTGGTTTGTGGCAGAGCCAGCTGGGTGGCACCAGCTCCTGTCTGGGATCTTTGCAGACACAAAGCCTGGCACAGAGCCTTGCTGATGCCCCTCCTTGGGGCAGCTGAACCCAGGCTTTGGTGTGGATTCAGAGCTGTGCCTCTGTGGCTTTGAGATGGTTTGATGATGGGCAGAGGCTGCCCTTCAGAAAACAACTCTGGTGTCAGTGCAGAGGGAATGCCAGGGATTCTTACGTAGCTGTGTTCCTTAGAACTGTTCTTTAGTAATATCTCAGTGGTAAATGTAAATATGGGTTTTCTGAGAAGAAAATATTTGAAGAATGTAAAGTTCAGAGCTTTTGGTTCGAATTTCCTGTCAATGTCTTATTAAGAATGGAGTGAAACACAAGTCCTCACTTCTCTATCACTGGCATGAGCCTCTAGTCCTTCCTTTGCTCCTCCTGACACCTCACATACCTTAGTTGTCTACCTCTGTTATCAGAAATTCTAGGTCCTACTTGTTGGTCATTGGAATAATATGGCAGTGCTTTAATTGTCCCTGACCATACCCTAGAAATGTAACTGAAATTTTCATGTTGCCCTGGTGCCTCTGTGTTAGAATGTCACAGATGAGAGGTGGTTTTGCACGTGGCACTTGCAGGTTTTGGTGTTTGTGTGAGTGGGAGGGTTGCAATTAGTGACTGGGCACTGAGTGTTTCATACTTTGCAGGGATCATCCCTGGAGAGTTGTTCTGGATTGAAGATCTCCAACTCAGAGGAAATTCAAGTGGATGTACTGAAAAACGGGAGAGGGCTTAGCAAGAATAAAATAATCCCTACAGATTTGTGGTTTTATTTTCCACTTCTGACCACAGTTTTGTCTCTTTGAGTACCTGGTGATGCAGTGCCCCTGATTGCAGCCCTGCCTGTGTGCACAGACCCCTTTGCTGTGTGTCAGGTCAGACACATTCTGAGGCTCACACGTGGAAATGAGGGATTTCACAGACCTGAGTGTCAGCAGAACAGTGACCATGTGTTGCCTGCAGATTGGCTTTAATAGGTAGTAGTTTAGTTTTTGATTTTGATTTAGGTTTTGATCGGTATGACAATGCTGCCAGTGAAATCTGGTACTTACCTGGCTCTTCAGTTTTTCAGTGACCCTTTTTGATTTCATTTTTTCCCTTTTTTTTCCTCCTTTGCCTAACTCAAGACCCTGTTACAGTAAAAGCTGACGTGAGACAAAAAACTTATGGCAGTAGATGTTTCTGGGACTCTCCTGCCAAGCACAGAATTGTTCTTATGTCTCTCTGAGATAGTTGTCTATCTCCAGCTATAATGATACACCAGAGGAACAAATCAAACCCTGGTCAGCTCAGCACCAGAGTTTTTCTCCTAATGACAAGAGTATATTCTTGCACAGGCAGTTGCTAACTCCAAGGAAAGCTGGAAAGTGCTGCTTGTCCCTCAGAAGCATTTCCCTGCAGGCGTGGTTTTGATGGATGTGTGAAGGGAATACCCTGTGCCTCGGGGATGGGAGAGGGAGCTGTGTGAGACAGGGCTCCCGGGGGGTTACAGAGCTGTAGGACATTAAGAAGTGTTGAGGAGAGAGAAAAGAAGGGCAGAGAGGGTCCCTTGTGCTGAGCAGGAGGCTTTTGAAGCGAGGTGTGGGTGCGATTTGTCTCGTGGTTTTGTATCGTCTCAGTACATCCCACTGTGTCCTCTCAGGATTTTTACTAAGCTGTCTTCTTCCTCTCCCCATAAATCATTAGTGACATGATACAGCATCCTTTAGAGCCTCTGCAGGCTTAGCTGTAATTTAGATCACTGCACCAATGCACTAATTGGCTGCTTCCTCCTGTTGTCAGGGACAGACTCCGGAGGTGTCCTTACCTTTCCTTCCCTTTCCTGCCTCAGGAGCTCATGGTCCTACAGCCTCAAAGGCAGAGGTTGAAAGGGCTCCACGAGGAACACCTTGGCTTGGAAATGCCTCCCATTGTCCTGGTGAATTGATCTCTCACATCAGTTGTGGAACTGGTCTTCTTGGCTGAGTCTGCTGATCATGGAGCTCTCGTGGGGTCTCTGTTGGGCTCAGTTCCCTTTGGGGTGGTTTAAAAAGGAATTTCAGCTCCATTTGATTTACTGCTGTTTCACCTGTCCTACAGCATCTGAAGCTTGAGGAGCCCAGCTGCCTGAGAACATAACTTTATGAATGCCCAAAAGAAAATCCAGTTTTAATAGAAAATTGTGTAAGTGGAAAAGAATAAATCAGGCAGAAGGATTCTGTAGCTGATGTTGTGCAGGGAGGGGCTGTTGGAGCAGCTCCTCCATCCCCTGAGTTAAGCTGTGCCTTGAGGACAGGACAGACGGACACAGGAGCTCAGGAACCAGGGGTTGGACCCGGGGTTGGGGCATCTGTTGCTCCAGGACTCGCAGCAAAATCCAAACAAGTGGTACTCCTGCAGCAGTGGCTGAAATCAACAGCAAGAGCAAACAGTTTTATTTTTCATCAGAGTTAAGAGTAATGTTTAATTCATGTTCAGTTCCTTCAACCTTTAAATTTTCTTGTTTCATTACAATGCTTCTTAAACAGACTTAATAAAAACCTGAATTCCCATGATTACCCCTTGAGAGATACCACAGTGTATCCCAGCTGCAGAGGAAGTTCTGCATAGCATTAATTAGGCCCTGAAAATACAAAGAAAGCCCTTGACATTTTCCCCAGATCCATATTGCATTGTTCTATTGGATTTAGGGTTGGAAGGGGGGTTTGCATTATCTTTATTGATTAAAAAACTGGGCTTTGAAAACTAGTTCCACAACTTGCTTGAAGTGTATAGGATTTTCCCTCACTCATACATAATGACCAAAAAGAAAAGATTATTTACTGTCCCTGAAGATTGTTTAGGGCTATATCTGGAGGACTGTAACTAAACATGACTAATGAGATCATTGGCAATTATTTCCTTTGTTGCCTTTCCTGGAAACAGCACAAACAGTAACATTTTGTTTGTCCATTGATTGCATTATTATTAAATCAGTAAATCAGACATGATGTTAGAACACTTCCATTTCACAGTATGGTCAGAAGACTGATTTTGTAGCACACTCAGGAGCAAATTCCATTTGGGGTCTGGTGCACACACAGGGCCTTAGCACCATTCAGGGCTTGTTTACTCTTCATTCTTTCAGGACAACAGAAAGTACCATATTTTAAAAAATAATTTGCTGCAATAGAAATCAAAGTAAGTTTGGTTTCTGACTACTTTTACACAGTTGAACTGGAGCCCTAAGGGTGGTGTTCACATTTTATAAGTAAAAGAACTGAGGTACAGAAATAAAAATGAAGCCATAAAGGCAACTGGTAACAGTGACACTGATAAAAATTCACATCATCTGATACAAAGCCTGTTGTTCCTCTGTGATTCAGAGGAATTTAGCTGCAAGAAGCTTCATGATATTTTTTTTATTCTGTCTAGCCTGGAACACTTACAGAAGCAGCAGCAAAATGGAACTTTTTTGATTTATTTTCAGATTTATTTCTTGTGTTACAACAGACGGAACAATTATAAGTCATTAATGAAGTTGTTCTCTTAGGTGTCCTGTAACAAATAAAAGAATAAAATATTTCAAAGGAATGAGGGAACCTGTTACCAGTTCTCAGCTCCTCCTGAAATGCAGACCTGCTCACACTTGCTGCATGAAGTGCTGTTGTGAGCAGATAATTTGGAATGTTAATTTGGAAGTTAATTTGGAATGATCAGCTCGGACTTTATGCTGCCTGGGCGTGGAATTAGCAATGCTGAAACTGCTCCTTAATCTCACTTTGCCTTTGTGTATCTGGCTTTAAAATAAAGATTCCCAGCAGCAGCTGCTGTGTGTTGAAAAGCAGGGGGAGCTCTTTCTGCCTTTTACATTTCTAGAGATCAGGGTTTGTGTGAGTTCTGAGTAAAAGTGTTCCCACCTTCCTGATAAAACTGTAACTAGTAGGGTGCAGTGGCTCTTTTCCATGAAAGCCTGTAGCTTTGGGATTATTTTATGATTTGTAACTCTTGGCTTTTAGTGGATAAAAGGTGGAGTCAGCCTTTAGGGATGCTTGTCCCTGTTCCTGTGCTCTGATTCCTTTGGGTAGTTGTGAAGGGAAGTGTTCCAAGGCAGATCAATAGGGTGGAACAGCAAGTGTGCTCTGGTGATGGAGACCCTGCAGCAGTGTGGGTTGGGATGGGAGGGGTGGTGGAAAAGAAGTTTTTGCACCCAAGTCTGTCTTTGTGGTGGTAGTGACACTGAAATCTCTAAGCCAAAACCTCCTGAAGGGGTGAGGGGCTGTAATTTCCACTGACTTCAAAGGAATTGCTAATGCCCAATTTCTGTCAGCATTTGACCTCCTGAAAATTCAGAGGAATAACACCTCAAGGTGTGGGTCCTTTTTGAAGGCTTTGGAAACCAGAGCGTGTTTTGTCTTAGAATCTCTGAATAATACATGTTGGAAGGGACTTTTGGAGGTCATCTGTCCCAACCCCTCTCAAAGCAGTGTCTTTAAACCTTTTATGACATCCTTGTAAGACTGGGCAGGCCTGAGGGGTTTGAAGCTTTGTGAGGTTTGACTCAGCCATAAACCATAAACTGTAACCCTTTCAGCTGGAGCTAAACAGTGAGAAAAACCCCCCTTCACATCCTGGGCCCTCACACTGTCCATGGCTGACAGACAGAGCTGACTTAAATGTGTTTAGTCTTGTAATAGTAATAGTTGGTAGGATAGTTCCTGTGGATGTAAACTGGGATTCTTACCACTGCAGATTGACCAGGCAGGGGGATTATAGATGTGTTGCTTCTTATAGGATGTGTTCCTCTGATAGTGTGTGGTGACCTGATGCCTTAAACACCCCAGGTCAGGTTTAAGAGGATGTGCTGCCCTGCACTGATAGTGCCAGAGGTGCCTGAGTCAGGCATTTGATTGCCCTTGACCCCATATGTGCAGGGAGAGACACCTCTTCAGAGTATCACAGCTCACACAGACAGAGAAGAGGCAGCTAATGGTCCTTTTAGATCATTATTTTGCTCAGTGTTCCTGTCCATTGTTGTTTGTAGGCACATATCAGACAGGCAGCCCTGTGTACACTCGTTCTGAGTCTGAATTGATGGATAATGCATCAGTTCCCTCCAAATTGGCATGCTAAGATGAGAGTGTGAGCAGCTAAATAACTGGAGTCAAGAATAAAGCTTAGCCCTTGCCTGGGTAATCAATCTCCCCGGCTCAATGGGAGGCAGGGCACGGAAATAGCAGGGAAGGGAAGCTGAAAAGATGTGGGATGATTCCTTCAGCGTAAATGTGGTTTCATGTCACTTTATTTCCATGACTCACTATATCTAATATAAACAATAAAAGACAGAAGAGAACTGGCTTTCTGAGGGTGGAATGAAATATGAATAAATTTAACGTTTAAGCTGCGGAGAGCTCTAGTAGGACTTTTTTGGGTTACGTCTGACACTTATCCTGAAAAATAAATGTTTCAGCCTTTTTATTCACCAGTGCTAGCCAAAAAAAAAAAAAAAAGGGAAGAAAAAGAAAGAAAAAGGGTCATTTTAACCCTCTGTCCCACTGTACACAGTTCTTATTTAATGCTGTTCCTGGGGAAAGCTGAGAACTTCTTGGAACAAATAATAAATGTAAAGCATCTCCCCAGGTAGAGGCAGTAACAGAAGCAAGAGAGAGAATGGAGGAGTAAGCAGTAAAAACCAGGAGTAAGCAGCTTTATTTTAGAAGTACAATCAAGGCATGTTTACCATCCTTGCGGTGCTTTATCCTCACATCTTTCAAGCTGCTTCTAAAACGGGGAATTTTGCATTAAGCACATCAACTGGCTCGTGTGGTGGCTGTGTGTGACAGTGCCTGCAGGCCCCAGCTGGGACTGGGACCATACTGTGCTTGGCACGGTACAAATGAGGAGAATTAAGTCAGCCCTTTCCCAAGGAGCTCACTAGAGAAAAATCTAGCTGTGGTTGGGTCTCTGTGGATGAATATTAAATTTAAAGAAGTCAGCTCCTGTTATAAAGAATATAAACCACAGAATATTGCTGTTTCTGTTTTGCAGTTGTTTTTCTGTGTATCCATGTCTCTCAGAAGACAGCAGAGCAATGTATTAGTGAATATCCATGTACACAACATGCTTATTTTGCCTTGCGTTGTGATTGTACTTAGATTAGGTTTTATTTATCTGGCACATACTGCAGGCAATTCTGTGACTGTGTGTTTTGTAGGTTTATCTGACAGGATGGCAGAGTGGGCCTGTCTGTGCTTTGTGTTGTTTCTCTGATATCCTCAGCATTTGGTGGGAGAGGTCTTTGCAACTGAAGCGTTTTCTGACTGCAGGACTCCATCATTGCAGGATTATTTTTTTCCAAGTAATTCCTCTTTACATTCTGCTCTGAATTCCCACTGGGTGCCTGCTCAGCAGTGCTTTAACTTCTGAATATTGAAACCAGCAGGTATGGTGAGAATGGAATATTTTAAAGAGCAGAAGAGACTCTTGGTGTAGTGCACAATATCTGGCTCTCTCTGTGTTGCACTGGAGACAAAAGCTGTGTGAGAGTCACTCAGGGTCCAGCTGTTTATGAGCAGTGACAGGGACTTCCCGAGGGTGGGACAGCCCTGAAACAGGTGCCAGATGCTGGAAAAAAAAGGGAAGCAGAAAGAAGTCTCTGGATTGGTAATTCTGTTTTTAAGACAAGATGGATGTAATTCTAAATCAAAGGGTTTTGCTTGGCAAGAGTGTGAGATGAAAGCCATTTATCCAAAGGTAGACATTTATGGGTAAAGCATCTTATTTTAGTGCCTGTGTGCTGTAGGGTGTGGAGACCATTATGGTAAATGCTCCTCCTTTTAGAGGGAGTTGTTGGCTGGGATACATCGGAATTAGTTACAGGCAAAGGTTTTTGTGAGCAAGTGTGACTTCCAGGGGAAGGAGAAAAATGCAGGAGAAACCACGTGAGCATGAGAAGTGTGTTTGTGTAGGTCAGGGAAGCAAAAAGAAGGGTGATTTGGGGCTAAAATATGGCAGGTTTTTGTGCAGTCCCTGAATGAAGGTGTTCCTGGTGCAGGTGTGTGCAGGGAGGGTGAGCAGAGGGAAGGAGATCACAGAGCAGAAGAGATTCCTGAGCAAGGTGGTTTTCTGTTTCTTGGGTGGGAGAAATAGCTGAGTAGTAACTTTTCTGTGCAAGTCAGAAGAGGCCACCTTTGACATAAGGTCTCTATGGGGAACAGTACAGAATGTGAAGAGAAAATAACAAGGGAATGTTTTTTAAGGGGTCTGTTTCTTTTTATTGTGAGAGCTGTTGAAATAGAAAACCTCTCTGAGCATAGTAAAAAGCAAATTCAACTTAATTATGTTACTGATACTCTTCTTCTAAGAGTATCAGCCTTTCTCAGTTGCCTAACAAGCAAGAAAAGAAATGCTAATTCTGCCAGTAAGATTGTTTCCTTGCTATGCTTAATTTCTTTCCATGTTTAATTCACTCTGAACCTTAAAATAGCTTTCTGGTGCTTGCCTTGCTGGCCTCTTGTGCTTTATTTACTTTTGAATTGACTTTCCAGCTTTTCCCTCACTTCCTTTTGGCATGAAGATGTGTGGGGATGTGAGGGGATTGTGTCTGTTCCTCTGCCCTCTGCTGCTGTTCTTGCTCCCTCTCCTCTCCAGAGCACGTTTTCATGGAACACTGGGCTCATCAGCTGGGTTTTTAATACTCCAAATGGAGGAGTTGTGTGCTGGGAGCTGGGCAGCAATACTGTAATAGTTGGCCTGTATGACTAATCAGTTAGATAAAGAATTCAGGCTGCAGAGTAGCAGAGCCTTCATGCTTGATTGATGAGAACAGCAGCCAGCTGACTTACTGCCCTCCCTGCCAGCATCCCCCACTCTGCTGGAGAGGATTTCCAGCACAGGACAATAGATTTGTCCTAGTAAGCATAATGCTGGGGTTTGTAGCACATGGCATCAAAACCAGAGGAAAAGCAGGTCAAAATGGATGGTTCCCTGAATGTGCTGAGAAAAGCAGGAGTGGAAGAGCCTGGGACTGATGCTTGCACATCCCCTGCCTGCATCCTTCCTTCCAAAAGCAGTGGCTCAGTCTCTGTGCTCAGCACAGTGTAAAGAATGTCTCTTGTTCCTAATGACCTTTACCATGGAGCTTGTTTTTCCCTTGGCAGAGCTCCCAGGGCACAGGCAGGGCTCATGACTTTGGCCAGTGGAAGTTATTCTCTTTGAGCCAGGGCTTATGAACCTGCCATTGGACACAGGGGTGGGATGTATGGAGTGAAGTAAAGTAGCTGTTCTGGAACCCACGAGAAAGAAGGAAAAGCTACGCTTTAATGTAAATGCATCTTAATTTCTTTTGTCTTAGAAGCTTTAAAAGCTCTCAGAAAATCTTATTTGCTGCGGGCTTGGGGTTTTTTGTGTGTCTGGTGTTGTAAACTTGCTGCACCATCCCCAAAGCCGTGAATCACACTGGGTTGTTGAAGCTGCAAAGAAGAACAGGTTGAGGTGGGAGAACTTCCTGTTGCCAAGAGAAGGATGGAGGTTTTCCTGGATGAAATCAAAACCTGTTTATGGATCTAAGGAGAGCGATTTCACTCTCCCGTTTTATAGGAGAGTAAAGGAGCCAAGAATATGGATGTTTCTAACACATACACATAGTAATACTTTTTATGGACACTGTGAACTTACTGGGTGTCAGGTGTTAGCAGATTGATTGCATTTGGTGTCAGTGCAGAAACCTAGCTGTGTTTTTTTTCTTTTTAAATAGCATTGTGACCACTGTTCTCATTGCACCTCCTGAAACAGAAGCAAGAGGCACCCAAAATATCTATAAACTGGATACTTGATTTAGATTGATGTAGATGCTGTTTCAAGCAGAAGTCCACTGAGTACATAAACTGATATTTAAGATATTTCTGTGATCAGACTTCATTTGGTGGACTGAGATATGTACATTGATTTATTATCTATACAAAGCAATTGCCTAAACTGTAAATAGCTGGACGTGCTTTCTGTCCAGAATTTGATCTTTGTGTTTGACTTAGTACCTGATGGAGAAGTATTAAGCTACAGCACTGATTTTGATTTGAAGTTAAATGCTGAAGATTAATTGTGAAGTTGTTAACAGCAGGGAGCTTCTTTTGTGAAGAACTAAATTAGAAGCTTTCAAATCTTTCAGTACTGACAGACTAAATGACCTCAGCAAATGAAGTTTTTATTCTGTCACTGACTCATCAGTAGTTGTCCTTCCTTTCTAGGTCCCTTATTCATAACAAAATGATTTTAGCATAAAAGGGAGTTTTACCTTTCACAATTAGCCTTTGCTTTCTGCTTGCCTCATTCCCTGTTGCCACAGTGTAAGCCACAGAAATAGGATTGCAGTCCTGAATGGAATTTGAGAGTTGAGTTCTGGAAGTGCCATGAGAACAGGGCTGTGTGTTCACCTGCAGCTGACTCTGACAACCACAAACCTGCACGTTCCTGTGCAGCTCAGAATATCCCAGATTGCACCCCTGAAGCTGTTATGTTAATGTTCTGTGTTTATGGACGTGCATTACCTAAAGGATGCAAAGTTCTCAAATGGAAAATAAAGTCTGTAACGTGTGCTCTGAAGTGCATCTGCACCATCTATTTATAAGTGAGGTTTGAACTGATGAACTTGCCTTGTGCTGCCTCCCAAACAGATGCCAGGGACAGGCCAGTTCCAGAGACACCCTCAGTCTGTGGTCAGTGCTCAGTCAGGCCTGCAGTGCTCAGCGGCCTGGCATGGGGGGAAAACTCCTAGATTTCATCATGCCTGGGTGGAGCAAGGGATATTCTGAGTACATGACCATTATAAAGGTGGAATTTTAAGCCATTTTGTCCATACTTAATAATATTTTTCAGACCAAGCAGCGTTATTTTATAGACAGCTCTGAATGGCAAATTAATTTTACTCTACTCTTTTGTGATTGACTTGGTCCCCTGGGCCTATAAATCAAACCAATTGATGTTTAGCTTGTTTAAAGTTTAGTCATGCCCAAGCTTTTGGCTCTGATGAGCATTTTAGCCACAGAGCTCTGCACCCACGGGGAGCACACGAGGCAGGAAACATTCTGTCATCTTCATTTTTCCTGGGAGAAAATAAACTGGGGTAGAAGTCGCCTCCTTACAGTTCCTGCACCTAAAGGAAGAGGGCATAGTGTTAAAATAGAGAAATAGAGATTTTTTTTTTCTGTTATATTTACAGTGTGTGTTTCATATTTTGCCCGTTTCCTGTGTACTTTTCACTTGCAGAGGTCTTTAAAAATCCTTGCTTGTATCTCCACTGAAGTCTCTGCTTTAATCCTCAGAGAAGTCTCAGAAACCTCAAAGCCACTCCTCCCTTGTTAGTGCCCACACAGGTGGTTCTGCTGATGTCTCACTCCCTGACTCACATGAAGGTATCAATTCTGGGTATTTATCATATTTCAGTGCCAGGTTAGAATGGACTTTCACCATTTTGGCACTGAAAAGCCTTTTATCCTGCAGTACAATCAAAAGGAGACAGAAAGCATCTGCCCTTTGAGGACTTGGGTTCCTCTCTTTCTTTTAGGAGATGTTTTCATTTTATTGTCTCAAAGTCCAGTATTTCACAAGCCAGTTTGATCTCTTTGCCTTAAATTTTTCTCAGCAATGATGGTCATTTAGTGTCAGGTAGCACTTCTTTACCTGTATCAATTGCTCATTTCTTACCATCTATTTCTGTTCCATAATCACAACCTATTCTGAATATTCAGAATTCAAGCTGGTGTGGACTTGATGAGGTATGTGAGCCATAAGATTCATGCATCATATGTAATTTGTTAATGATTCAAAACTTGCCTTTCCAAATATTTTTTTAATTTCTGCTCAGTTGTTAGCATTTTTGTAAACATTCTTCTGGAAAAACTGTTTTCCTGAGTACTTCAGGAAGTAGAAATAGCATGAAAACTACTAAGAACAATTAAATTGCATAAACAGCCTCATAAAACATTTTGAGGCAATTACTCTGAACCTGCTGTAATTACAAGGTTAAAAAAGCATCACCCAAGTTCTGCTGACACTCTTTCAGTCCCTCCTCAGGGGAGGGTGGATTCACAGCAGCTCTGCCCAGATTGACTGAGCTGCTCAGTGGAACCTGCTCCGAGGCACTGATCGATTCAGCCTCTGCTGTTTAATATTAAACTGCATCCCTCCTGTCCCAACCTGCTTTTGCTTTCCTGTCTGCTCAGGAGTGGCAGAATTTTAGAGAGAAAGAGAAGTAGCATGAATTGTGTGGAGACAGTCCTTCAGCTGAGCTAAATGGGGAATGAATTCAATAGGAGAAAATCTTGGCTCCTTCAGCAGGGTGGGGATATGGACCTTGTGGACTAAGGCCCATCATTAACTAAACATATTAAAACCAAGACAGGGTTTTATATTCTTCTTTTTTTCCCCCACCTCTACTTTGGTCCTCTAATGGACATCTTATAACTAAGAGTAATTAATAACTCCCAGCTGTCCTGTGGTTTTCCCATAGGTACTCCAAGGCCAGCCCTATTTGAAGAATGGCAGGTTATTGGGAGGATACATAGTCAGGGTATTTTCTACAGCATTAAGAACAGTGAATGTACTGAATATTTACTAGAAAAGTAATACAAAAATCCTCTAGTGGCATGCATTGATATTAATAGCACAGGGACTAGTTTCTCCTCATCCAGGGAGGCACCAGCTCCCCCAGAATATTGCTTGGATCTGCCAGGAGAGGGCACGTGTTGTCCAGAGCAGGGGATGCCTCCAGTGCTGGAATCACTGATTCCAGTGGTGGAATCACACCACGGGGTGATTCCAGAGGTTACACCATAGGATGATTCCAGAGATTGCACCATGGGATGATTGCAAAGACTGCACCACGGAGTGATTCCAGATGTTCCACCATGGGGTGACATTCCTCCAGTTGTTCAGGCGGGCTCCCTGCTCTCACAGCTGACATTCCTCACGGCAGTTTGCCCCAGAAATGTGAAGTGACCACCATAAAGAAAGGAGCCTCAAGATCAGCTGCAAGAGCTTTTAATCTTGATCCTGCTTTATCCTAGCAGGGTTCAGGGAGATCTGATTTCACTTGTGTGGGGTTAATGGCTTGGCAGATATGGGAATATTAATAAATAATTCTTAATTATAAGGTGTATTGAATTGCTAAAAGAGGAGATAATATCTTCTTATGACAGTATTGGGCATAACACAGCCAGTCTGCCAAATGAAAGGGGATAAAAATAATAATTTGCACAGTCAGATGTTTTGAAGTCACAGAGGCAGGTAACAGGATTTGAACATCATTGATTCATCTGTGAGCAGAACCAGAACACAGGCAGGGAGATGAGCAGAATAACCTGCTGGTGTGTCAATTAAATCTCTCTGGTAAACAATCCAAACAAGGGCTCAGAAGCATCCCACAAATTTTTAATTTGCAATCCACTGTGGATTGTATAATTCCCTGCCTTTCCCTGCAAGAGAGAGATTTTTTTTTGACTGAAAGGTTCCCCGTTTGGAGATCTCCTGGCAGAGCCCTGTGCTGTGCTGTGTTGTGAGTTCAGGAATCCCTCCCTGTGCAGTTCTGGGGGGTTTGGGCTGTGCTGTGGATGCTCCTGCTGTAGTAGAGCACCTAATTCATTACCCAGGGTGGCATTATCCACATTCCTTCCGTGTGTAACTCTATCCTGACAAATGCTGCTGGAAGTTGGTCTCCCTGCTCTTCCCTGGCACCAGCTCCTGGCCCCCGTTGGAGTGTAGGAGTGCACAGTCCTGGAATAGCTGAAATATTTAGGGCCAGTCTCATACTCCAGTAGACTTGTGCTGATGTTGAATTTGTTCCAGCTTCTCCCTATTTTTAGATGCTGTAGCATGAAATTTCACACCCCCAGACTGTGGTTCCAGGGCAGGATCCCTCCCCGGGGCTGGTTTTCCCAGCTCCAGGAGGACTCATGGAGCAAGTACAGAGCATAGTCCTGCATCCCTTCCTCTCTCATTATTTAATAGAACATGTTAACTGTCACAGCTTTGTTCTCCAAGGGAAATTTTGACACAGCCTGTGCATTTATTTATGAATTTGAAGTACAAAGGGGAACAGTTGTCTGTGTAATGAGAATCATCACCAGTACCTGTTGTCCTGAGTAGTTTGGGTGTTAATAAAGTGGGGGGGAAACTCAAGTCCAAGGGCTTCTCGTGGTGAGTGATTCTGAGTAAATTGATATAATAAACTGAAAGGAAAACACAGCACTTAGAGACATTTCTAGCTTTGTTCCAATGTTTCTGGATAAAGAGGATTTTTTTAATGATCTGATTTCTTTCTCAATTGGACTCAGAAGAGCAGTTTCACATAGAGAAGGAATAATGGGAAGGTTACACAATTTTATAGTGAATGTAAGAACTTAGAGCTGTGGCAGGGGAATGAAGTTTCAGGGCTATGACTGGGTACTAGATACGAGTCAAGATGAACACTGTACCCACTTTGCCTAATTTGATTTAATTGCTAATTCTTTAATGAAATGGAAACATAACATGAACAGATATTCACTTGGGGATACTTTTTCAGGATTTAGAGAAAAATATTCCTCTACCCCCTGAAATTAGGTAAATTATTTCTGTTTAACAGTGATTTTAAAGAGTCCCACAGTTTCAGCTTTGCAGTTTTGGTTGCTTTTATTCCACTCTGATGTCCCACTTGTGAAGCTGAGGCTGTGATTGTATCTGCTCCTCCTTTCAGTGGCAGCTGCCTCGATGCTGCTCGTGGGGAGCTGTTCATCAGTGCTGCTCCTCCCATCAGACCCTTGGGGGTACCCTGGACACACACACACAAAAAGGGTCATTTTTACTGAGACACTGCAAAACAGTTTTCTAAAATGAAGGACTGGTGGCCCATGAGCAGAGGGGAAGTGCTGTGGCTGCTGGAATTGGGGAGGGCACCATCCATTCCCTCTGGTGTTGCCTCTGTGTGTTCCCAAGGTAGGAATGGTAGGATTGCTCCAATGAACAAAATCTTCCTCCTTTTCCTCTATTCCTGGTTTTTAGGATTTAGCCTGGAGAGTTTCTGCAGTCTTAATTCTTTTATGGCCAATTAAGGGTGTCTAATTTTACAGCAACTGCTCTGATGTGATCTTTTTAATTTCTGTGATATGAAAAAAATCATTAGAGTTTTTATAAATTAGAAAGAATATTACATACAGTGAAGTGAAACTGCCAAGTTTAAAGATACGTAGAAACTGCATGAGAAAAAAAACCTGTTCCCCTTCTAAACTGATGTAAGATTTCAGCAGCACTGCTGGGATTTGGAGCACAGCCATTATTAATGTGTGTTAGTCTGGGTGCTCCTCTGCCACAGCGACACTAAAAATGTAAGAGTGAAAATCCCCAGCTGCAGTTGCAGGCAGGGCAAACCCCAAAGTTGGGCACCACTGCACCCTCCTGGCACTGCCAGGCATCCAAACTGCACTTGAGGAGGGCTGATGGTGGGACATTTTCAGAGACTCTGAGCTTCAGAGGGTTTGAACACCCCAGCTCGTGTGTGCAGGAAATCAAACTGCACCTGGAAATGTGCTGCTATCTACACAGTCGGGTTTTAATGGAATTTTTTAGGTTCCCTTTGGAGCTGCCCCATTCCTGGGAGTCAGCATGGGGATCAAAGACCCAGAATAGGGGATATGAAAGGAAAAAATTCCTTTTAATCCCAGGCTTTGCTGTGCAGTTTACCTTGGATACATCACGGGTGTCTCTGACAGCAATCACTGCTGCTGACTTCACATCCCCTGGAAAATACACTGAAGTCTCCAGTTGAAAAGCTCCATAAATGTAAAATATCTGCATTATGATCTTAATGGTGGTATTTCATTGTTACCCATGAATGGAGTTATAAACATTTCTTCTGCTTTTTGAATGTTCAGCATATTTGGTTTTTCGACATCAGACAGAATTTTGAGTTTTCTTAGGGATTTGAAACTTTAGAGTTGACTTTGCTGACAGGAGCCTGTGCAGGTTATGGAGAGGACTGTGATAAGTAATTCAGTGAGTTTATAACTTTCCAAATTGTTAGTTTGGAGTGTTGCAAGACATCACATCACTCTCTTTTGTTTCTGGTGTGACTGATTTCAGAAAGGGGTTAAAAGGGATGATACAATTCATGCTTTCAGTTGAATAAAGTTGGAATCTGGAGGTGCTGTTTGCCCCTGCCCTGTATGAAGTCTTCTCTGTAATACAGTTTTCTTTCTGTTTTCCTCAACATTTTAGATGTGTATAAATGTTACTGCACATTCTTCAAATTCCTCTTCTTAGTGTTTCACGAGCGTGGACTTGGGTGCAGCTGAGAAATGAAGATGTAAAAAGAAATGCTGGAATTCTGTTCTTGTGGTGTCTCCATTGTATCCAGGTTATATATGCATATAAACTAATATATTTAATTATAAGTGCTTACTACAACAGCCAGCTCCTGAAACAGCTCACAGAGTCAGCCTACATAATTCCCTTTTGCATGATTATGTCCTTACAAATATTAAGGACCAAGCAATATTAAGGTTTGGAAAAGCCATTCCAACCTAACTATTGTGAGTACTTTGAAAATCATCTGTCAGGGACATAGGGGCAGCACATTAAGCAGTATATTAAATATGGTGTGCCTTGCTTATGCCTTAAATTCTCAGCTGACTCAATTAACCTAATTAGTCGTGTTTGAAGGTGGTCAAAAACATGGGAGTCTTACAGAATTGGAATATGCTCTTTAACATCCTGCTAGCCTAAATACAATCAGAATAATGCATGTTTTCTCCAAAGAATTGAAGTACCAAATCCATTGAAAGCCTTGGCAGAGCACTGTGTCCAGCAGCATGGCCATTACTGTAATTCCATCCAGCTGAATAGATGCAAACCAGGGGCTTTCAGGCAATTGCAGCAATAAAACTTTAGTTTCAGCAGCCAAGTTCATGGTGTGACTCCTCCTGGTTGTGTGTTTCCATGACAGTTGGATGGGTTTGTGACTGACACACGTACAGTTAAAACCTGCCCTTCCAAACTGTGAATCCCAGAGTCCTGAACTCTCAGTCACATTCCCAGACAGCTCCTCCTGGAAGGAATTCCGGGCTGGGACTGTCCCCAGCAAAGGTGCTGCCTCTGAACACAGCAGAGGAATGTGAAGATTTGTTGTGGCCTTGGCCTTAGATTTTCACTACACCTAAATGTGGGCTTTTATTCTCTTATTGATTTTAACTGCTGTGGGTTTAGTGATTTCTTTTAATTAACATCTAGAGTGGAATTACGTAGTTCTTCCACAGTCTAATTTCCTGTTGCCTTCACGCAGGGCTGGGCATGGTTAACAGGGAGAGAGCCTCTGAGGGGATTTAATATACCCATATACCAACTCTTAAGAAAATATATGCTGTAGCTTTACCAAAATTTCAAAAAATTTATGGGCATTTTTGTGGATGAAAGGGTTTTATTTAATAACATAAAATTCATGTTATGTTATTAAAAGTCTTGTACTGTTAATCACAGCAGGTTAATAGCAGGGTTTCAGTGGGAGTATATTTACTTCTCTGCTCTCTTTTACTGTCTGGATGGCCTCTGGACACATGGAAAAGTTCCTTTCTAAGGGACCAAAACAACAGGACTTAGATGAGGCCTAGAGGGAATAATAGCTTATTTTATTTTATCATGGAGATGTATTAGCATTATGTGAGCAGCTTAGTGTATAGAAGCTTTGAACTTTTTTTTTCAGACTCCTCAGGGTGATTACATTTTTTTGACATCAAGTAAAATATTATTTGTTCATTCATTACAATTATTGTAGCAATTCTCAGCCATTTTTTCGTGCAATTCTGCAAGTCTGATACGGTGTCATTATATCTGATGCTGTATTCATGGGATCCATTTCATTTCTGTGTGTTCTGAGATCTGAGGAACATCCAATGCCTGTGACACTGTTGTGATTCAAAATCAAAACATCTTACTGGTTCTCAAGGTACCTGTATGAAACATATATTCTTTTTCTAATAAATAACCAGTCAAGCTGAGGGGTCGTTTTGAGGGGTCGTTCTCATTTGTCTTCTTTTTTTTTTTTTGTGAGCAAAAGGAGAAAGGTGATGTGGTCCTGACAAACTGGTTGAACAGGTCTATCAAATCTATACTGATAAATACACAAATTTTGAAAGCAATGTGGTTCCACATTTTACTGCTCTTACCAGGAATGTGTATTAATCCTACTGCCAACGTGAATAGCAGGAACTGCAGCATGGAGCAAATGTCTGGGAATTGTTTACCTGGTTATTTCTCCTCCAGTAATTCCCTGTTCCCTTTCCTGAGCAGTGGCAGCTCTGTAGGACACACTCAGTGTGTGCTTCCCTCACTCTTCTCTGTATTTTCCTTGTTTCCATGCTGGCCTGTAGTTTGTTTTCTGCTTGTTTTTCCTCTGCCTGGCTACAGAGAAAGCTCTGCCTCACTAAATCATGAATTGAGAACAATAATTGCTATTAATTAGCCCGTTGCCACTTCATACATTCAAATACTTGTTCAGGCAAGTTACCCCAGCAGGGAGGGATAAATGCAGGGATTCAGAATCCCAACTCTCTGCCTTGGTTAGGTTTTGTCTAGCACATCCCCCCCATATTTCTTAGAAAAGCAACAAGAAGTTGCTTGAAATTAGTAAAATGTCAGAGTTTTAGGAGTATGTTTTCATATAATCCCCCTTAATTGGCCCTACAGATAAATACATAATAAGGGAGATATATATATATACATATATATATATATGTGTGGGTCTAAATAATTGTTTCAGCTTCTTTACAATAGGTCTGCAATAAATTTTCTGTACCAGAAGAGCTGCAGTAATACATGAAAAAGATGAGAGCAGTCACCATACAAAAGGAAACAGTGCAGCAAAGTAAATAATTTTATTTCAGTAGTGGCTGGATAACCAAATTCCTGCTGCTTTCATGTTTTAATCCTTTTAAAAGAAGAAGCTGAACTCTTTTAGTGTTTAAAGACCAGACTGAACCCAAGAAACCATTATCATTCTACGATCCTTAAACTTACATACTGCAAACACTGGGAAACAAGCTCTGTTAATAAATATATACATTTATCATGCTTCAATTAACATAAGATTATTGGTACTTACATAGCCTTTATGCAAATGTAGGAACACATACTTCTGGAAGCTAATAGTGCACATTTTAGCTGTTTTTGTTTGTCCTGGGAATTGAGAAGACTGTAGCCAAGTATTTGGATAAGCTGGTGTGTCTTTAAATAGCCCGAGTCTAGGACTGCCCAGTAGCCTGAGTGTATTAAAATGAAGCATGCAGCTTGTGAGTGTTCTGGGACTTGGAATAGAAATATTCTTTGTGTTTCCTGCTTCATTAAGCTGTCCCAGCTTTGTGTGTGAATTCCCAGTTTGCTGGAAAGGTTACTGAGCTCCCATCTCTATCAACTGCAGATGATTGATTTCTTCTGTGCTTGGGTATTCTTCCTACCCATCTCTTTTACATTCATAGAGCAGCGAGTTTGGGTGCTATTTATATCTGTCCCTGGCAGTTGTTTTTTGGTGTAGATTGCTACAATACTTCACCTTTAATTTTCCCTTTGCTTTATTGAAGCAATTTGTATCAGTGATCTTAATCTGTGCTAATGTCACACTGTTCCACGGGCATGACTGAGTGGGGATCTTACTTTTCCTCTTCATCTGAACTTCTCCCTTCAGGTCATCATTAATAAACAGAAGTTAGGAAATTATTTTTCAGCAAAGACAAATGGGAACATTGTTACACAATTAAACAGAATATCCCTAATTGTTGTGTGAGTCAGACAGAGGTGCTGTGCTCTGTCACTGTCACTCAGGTGACACATCCTTGCAACTTCTGCTGCCAAAACTTCATTAGTCAAATCAGTGCTGCTTTGGAACATAACATTTAAAGAATGCCAGCACATCTGAAATAACCTAAGTGCTTGTACCTGTTGGTTTTCTGACTATTTGTGTGTAGTTTGTTAGTTTGGGAATGTTCACTGGGTTTACCTGCACACACAGCATCCACTCGACCAGTTTCCTGGAAGATGTGGGCACCTCCCACCACCCAGGAGATGCTGTGGGTTCTGCAGGTTTGCTGCAGGACTTTCCCTAGTTTTCTGTATCCTTGTTTAAAAAAAAATAATAATAAAAAAATTGTGTTGAAGTGCAGAACTGTAAGAGATGTGGCTGAGGCCTCATTCAGGTGTGTCTTTCCTAAGGATGAGAGGGAAAAGCATCACTTGGGTGTCAGGGGTTAGTTTTGAGATTCAGGAGATTGGTTTCTCACAGCTCTTGACCTTCAGGGAACTGTCATTCTCTGTGATTTCTCCAATCTTACCTGTATTTTATATTCCTCTCTTTTAACTCTGTTAGTGTGTGATGGAACCATGTCTGTCTGTAGTAGAAGGTGACACCAGTGACAGGGTCAGGGACCAGTTCACTGCTGACTGCTGGAAGTGTTCTGGGAATGCAGATTTAGGGGGAAAACACAGTTCTTAAGCTAGGCAGCCCTATAATTTTATTCACAAAATATTGTTAGTTGAGCTTTTGTTCAGGCTGATTTTCTCCTTCCCTTTGGGCACAGAAAGAACTGGACCCTTTTCAAGTGCCTGTTTTCGGGGAGGAATTTCCCAGATGACAGAATCTCTGGGAGCTGCTTTTGTTCAGAGCTGAGCCCTTGCCAGGGCAGCTGCCAGGGCAGGAGATGTTGGGCTGGGAGTTGTTACCTACTGAAATTTGTAGGTGGTGGGGGATCCAGATGGGTGATTAATTTGGAGTTTTATTTACAGTCAGTTACAGGCCTAAATGTGCAATTTTTATCCAGACAGAACAGTCCTGGCAGTGATAACAGAACTGGGTCTGGCTTGCTTTGGGAGAGGAATTTCTCCCCTGGAGAGTAAAACCAGCTGCAGCCAGTTTCCCACAGTTGGGAGCTTTACTGGCACTAATGTATTATCACTAAAACCAGGATTAATTTTTTTTTCTTCTTTTTTCAAGATAAATTTCATTATAAAATTTTGGAACATCACCTTTGCCTCCCATTTAAATGAATAAATGTATCCTCTTTCTGTAATACCTAAAAGGTGACTTTAGTTACCCCTTGAACACTCTCATGTTCGACTGGGATAACCTTAACATACTAGAACACAAAATCAGATGATTTGTCATCTAAATTAAATGAAACTCCATATTAATATGAAATATAACAAAATTCCATTCAAAACTTTCATGAAAGGCCATCAAGTGTTGCATTTGTATTTAATTGGGTGTGATGAATTCTTACACGTATTAGGCTGTAAAATTTTAAATTGCATTTTTTTAATAAAAGGTGTTCAGCTACAGCTTTATTGCTACGTAAATTCTTAAAACAACGTTGTTGGTAAAGTCTCCCTTATTACATGTAGATGTGCACCTGTGTGATACCAGACTGTATTCCTTGTTTTTCCATTCCTAGATGTCTTGTTTATAATGAGAAATATTAGGAGAATAGTACCAGCAGCTGTTGGCAGGCTCTTGATAAGGAGATTATCTTTAAAGGAGTTAACTTTAAAGAGTCAGGAATGTTTAATTCATGGCTACTCAGTGGATTTTGCAGATGTCCCAGTTGTGTACAGTTGCTAATGGGTGTGACACGATGGAAAACAAAGCTTGCAAATACTGTCACTTAGGTTTGTGGCAATCAAGAAACTGCTGTTTTAATGCAGCTTCTTCTCTGTTTGATGTTTAGGAGGAAATCTAAGTCCTGTATTAAAAACGTTAAACTGTCTTGGGCTTCTTATAAATATGAATTCCCCGAACACACACAAGTCTGTGACGTTTCCTTCAGGAGAAAGGATTAGCTTTAATTTCACACAATGAAATGAATCACTATACATGGGCTTCTGGAGGTGTACATGTCATAAATTCCCTTTTGCTGTGCCATGTCTGTGCACACACCCAGCCCAGGAAATGGGTGCCTCTGCTTTGCCAGAGCTGGTTCAGCCTCGTTCCCCTAATGAGTGATGGAGTTCCCTGGTAGCACATAATGACTGCAGCGACATTTTATGGGCTGTTGTACATTTCCAGCCCTGACATTTTAAAAAGCCACAGTTCTTATCTGTGCCGTGTCTGTGTGCTGATGCATGGGCTCTTCACTGCTTTTGTAATATTTATATCAAATTTATTGGCGGTAACTGCTATTAGCCAGCATCTGTTTGGAAAGGCCTGTGTATCTCTGCACCATGACTGAGCTGTTCAGAGGGGGTTTGGAACTTTCTGGGCATTTTGCCACTGCTTCTGTCCGAACTTTGTCTGCGTTTGTCTCAGCTGCTGTGGTTAATGGATGCTCGCCTGGTGTTAACATGCTGATTTACACTATAATGGAGAACGAGTAGGAGTTTATAAGGGAACTCAGAGCTCCCAAGTAACACAAAAATAATACTGTTTTAAATAAATTTCTGGAGATAATTGAGTGTAAATATTAGAATATCAAACAGCTTGCAGGCCGCCTCTTTTGATGGGAAGCCTTGTAATGAGTGTACACTGTGGCTGTTGTGCAGGGTGTTGTGTGGTGGCTGTGTTTGTATCACATCTTTAAGTGAAGAGACCTCACTTCCCATGGCTGTTTCCTATGTTTTGGTGCAAGTTGTGACAGGGTACATACCCACACACTGGGTTGTGTAACGTAGATACCTCATGTTTGCCATCTGATGCCTTACATAAAAGCAGTTCCATGTTGTCAGTCAGAACACCCCACATTTCTCTGTGAAATAAAGTAGCAGTTTAGCAAACGAAGATATAAGGTGAAGGAAGGTGGTGCTCAGGGAAAAAATTCTTCCTCCTCATCTCCTTGTCTCTTGGTTAAGAAAAGTAGATCACAGCAGATGCAAAATAGAGCCCAGAGAATGTTACTCAGTTCTGCCTGAACTTCTGGTGATTTATCTGTGAAAAAGCTCCTGCCAAGGAAAACACACAGTTGGAGGGTGTCAGCTTCTTACCATCAATAACAACAGAACATGGGCACACAGGTTCATTTGGGAGCAGGTGAGCTCTTCTCCACTGGACTCTATTCCAGGGGTGTAGCTGTTGGTGCCTGGATGTGCTGTGATGTGCTGCTGGAAGTGAGAGAAACGTGAGCTCCTTGGGGCTGGTTTTGGGTTGTAAGTGTGCAGGGAGGGCTGTAGCCATGAATGTGCAGGTAATCTTTCTGTCACCAAATAAATTACGTCATCCAAACTCTTGATTAGTTATTTTAATGCCAGAAATGCCAGACAGGAGGTCATTGGAGTGACAGAAAGAGCCAAAGATAAAGGCTTTCCATTCATGCCCTGGATACCAGCACAGCCCAGGCTTGGTTGGTGATGCAAACTAAGAGCTGAGGACACGGGAGTGGCAGAACTGGTTGTGACAGTCCTTCCCATCCCGGGGTTGGTGTCAAACACTGAGCTGTTGGCAGCACACACTTGCAAGGGGCAGCATCAACACTTGTCCCTGAGCTTCCCTATGGTCCAATAAGCTGCTCACATTCTCACCATGTTAGAAAGAAGTTTTAATAACTAATTATGTTTAGTGCAGTAGGACGAGAATGAAGTGTGGTTGGGATGCAACTGTGGAACTCACTGACTGGCAAGAAATGCTTTTGCTGAGAGATGCTTTCCTTTCCCAGACATTTTTGCAGTGTTAGTGCCTTGATGTTCTGTTAAGTTCCTTATTCTGAAAATATTTATCTTAATTAGTTATTATAGCTAGAGACTAATTGTCTAATTTCTTTTTTTTTGTCATTTCTTGGCGAGTGAACATAAAACTGCTCAGTCTTTCACAGTGTGACTGGGATAATTAGTTACAAGTGAGAGATAACAAGCAATCTGAAAAGGCATTACAGGTTTTTCTCCACCTTTCTCATCTGAGAGCTGTAAGGTACTTGATTAAAATCAGCAATAAAAGTATATCACTGGAATGAAGCAGCATCACTGGGACTGTCCCTGTTCTCACAAACACCCTGCTGAGAGAGGGGAATTAAACACGTGGGTTTGTGTTGAAAAGACAGACAGGGGGTTTTGTCTTGATAACAGGCCCTGAATTTCAGGCCACACACGTGATTATCACTAGAAAACACTGCTGGGGGTGGATCTGACCACCCCTGCTATTCTAGATACACATTCCTGAGGTCCTGTTTCTCCCAGGTTATGGGATAAAAAAAGATTCAAAAGCCCACAGCTGTACATGAATTGCTGCAGTGGGACTGGGTCTTACCCCAAGCCTTAGGCAGCTTGTCTACTTGACTCTGAATCAACAGCAACAAAAATATAGGTGGAAAAGGAGGAAAGAAAAATCAAGGGAAGTATTCTTTCATCTGCTCCAAGTGACACTGAACATAAATCATTATTTCTGGCTTAAAAATGGGGAATATTTTAATAAAATGCATAAAATTAGCTTACTTAGAGAGGAGATGGTCATATTCTTGTTATGAGACAAAAGCTCAAAGAAATTAGGCTTCAGAAAAATGCTCATCTTCCATCAGAGATGTGCAGTTTTGTTTTAGCACCTGTTTGGTTGCAGTGAATCTGCAGAGTTAAAGTGTTTTTCCTTGCTTGCCACTCCTGTTTGTTTGGCCTCAGTGCACTTTGCAGGCAGAGGAGGAGCAGGGAGGAGGCTCTGATTGATGATGGAGCCCTGGGTCAGGCTGGCAGAGGAAGGGCAGTGTCTGCTCTAGGGGGAAACTTTACCCTGAGTGGAACCAGGAGGATCTGCAGGAATCAGCTGCTTGAATGTTCCTGGGCTGGGAAAGAGAGCAGGAGACTGGGAATCCGAGGAAAGGATCCTGCTTGTGACTGTAGGAGAGATTGCTGAGAGAGGGAATGGTGCCTGGAGTTGGGAATGGTGCCTGGAGTTGGGAATGGTGCCTGGAGTTGGGAATGGTGCCTGGAGTTGGGAATGGTGCCTGGAGTTGGGAATG